>NW_026555034.1:0-514051 GCF_021234165.1 Pteronotus mesoamericanus
CCTCCTTTTAAAAGTCATAAAAGCAATGTATGACTTGTCATAAAATAATAACTTTTCTTGTAATTTGACTTTCTTATTTTAATTTTCATGTTTAAAGGGAAAAGCTTTCCAATAAAACTATAGTTGACATGCTATTTTTCAAATGTCATCAACTTTTTCTTTTTACATACATCTTTAATAGGTTCCCCTTTTCATACATATTTTATTGCAGAAATGTTTGCCATCAATATTAAATTATGAATTACTCCATATTGGTATACATAGCTTTCTAAATGCTATTAAATCCAATTCATTATATAGTAGTTTAATGGCATAGATCATTCATTCATATTTTAATACAAATTTCTTCCCTGATCACTGGCCTTTGAATTATAGTTACCCTTGTTTTCCTACTTCAATTTTGGAATATAAGGACAAATAGATAGGGTATTTTTATGTTACAAATTTTCTCTAGAAATTTTAACAAATGTGTCATAATAAATAGACAACTGTTTGTAAAGCTAACAGGAAAGCAGACATCCTGACCACAAGGAATGAAAATAGAAGACTTTCCTTAGACTTAGCACCACATGTATAGATAAGGAATAACTTGGTTTATTAGCACCAACAGAAATTTCTTCTTTAGCTTATTAGCATCAATAAAAATTCTCACTACTCACATAATTATTTCCTTTTCCTTTCTCAAAAAACCCTTGCTTTCAAATCATGATCCGAGCACGTATGGGTTTCTTCCTAAATTAGTATTTCTTGAATAGCTATTCTCTGATCTCAAATAAAGACTTTACCTCTCACTTTGGCTTTTTATTTTTTAGGTTAACAGTATTCAGAGAATGACATGAAGAATATAATCAAGGGTCGACTGCAAACTGAATCACAGCTGTCTGTTTTATTTATTAGGGTTGGGAAATGCATGATCATTATTGTGTTATGAAACAGTTCCATATAATTGATTTAATTTATACATTTGGTTTGCTTCAATGTCATTGTACTTAAATTTTTAATTTTGAAAAACCATAAAAAATGTAAATTCTTAGTATGGATTCAGTGCTATTTCATGCTTTCAGCTTATATCCACATTAATTAGAACTATATAAAGAACTTTAAAGAATAATTACAATTCCATAATAAAGAAAACTTTAATTTGCTGTATTTAAAGGGGAAAAAAGTGCATCATAGTGCTATTCCATGTTCAAGATTCTTTATCTAGGACATAAAAGTTGGGAGCAATGTTGCTCCCACCTTATAGTGTATAAAGATGTTTCACTGTTCATCGAGCAGCCAGGCTGTGCCACAGGATAGACTCCATGAGTGTGGCCACAGTTCAGAGGTATGGAAGCGTCACCAGTGGGGTGAAAAAAAAAACAGTCCATGAATTCAGGTTGTTGAGAACTGACAACAGGCAACTCAGACTCAAAAAGTATAGGATTTACTTATATCAAGGAGAGAGATTGTGCACAAGATTCAGCCCTTTGCATTGTCAAGGTACTCCATTGGCCAGTGGGTTTCTTCTGCAGTTAAAAACTTCACTTTCTGTTGCAGTGGCAGGACCCTGACTCTCCCACCGTGAGGTCTGAAATACAGAAAGGACCACTGACATGCAATTAAGCAAACCAAAGGAGAACACATTCAGTCTGAAACAGGGAAAGATATCCCATACCAGGGGATAAACTGGCAGTGATGGCTCTTTATCCACTAAAAAAGAAATATCCTAAGTTCAAACCCATTCTTATGCAGCTGGCAGGGGGTTCAACAGACTGGCTTGACTGTCTTTTCCAACAGATGTAGACCAACTTATAAAGTACAATCTTTTTTTTAAACTTATTGGACACCTAAAATTGTAGAACCACCAAATGGATCAAAGATGAAAGAAACTGTACTAGCAGAAAGAAAAGAAAACTAAGCATGCATTCTCAAATCAACTTTTATCTGTAAGCATTTATTGAATGCAATTGTGGGTCAGCATCACCTTTGTTTATTTTCATGTTTTTATCCTATATATGTGTTTTCCTCACTTCACCTTTCTACTCGATTGTACACACTCAAGAGGATGTGAATTACTTTAAAAATCATGATTGTTTTTCCCTTTATAAAAATTGTGCATTTACTGTAGAAAATTTGGAATGTATAAAAAAGTGTAAAGAAAATTAAAGTCATCAATGATTCCAACATTAAAAAAAAAAGCATACCTAATGTGCCTAAGAAGGTTCACCAGAAGACATTTGATGAAGACCAAGTGTGCTATAGGCCATGCTTTTTCTCTATGAACCCCCCAAAATGAGTGCTCATAAAAAAAATGGAAAAGGCCCTAAGAAGTGTCTATGATGTTAATCTGGATCAAAGGAACAACTGTGCCTGTGGTAGCAGCAAAACACTAGACACAGATCTATCTCCTTTGGTCTCTACTTTGGGACTAAAGCCTTTGAGGTGTGTGGAATGGGAGGCAATAAGCTTTTCTCCCTTTAAGGTATTAATAAAAACTCATCACAGATGGAGAGGCATGGAAAAAATGGGTGCACTAAAGACTATTGCAGGGAGGGCTAGAATTATATGTTGAGCCCTACAACCAGTGTATGTGAATAGAGAGAGCCACATGCCTTGAGAAACAAAACAGGGTGCTTGCCTAAGCACCTAAGCTTAGGTGTAACCAACACAACTGAGATTGTGCACCCGTCACCATCATTTCCAGACCAAGCTAATAAGCTTAGAATAACAAGTAACAGCAGAATATTGCTGAGAGAATAAACAAACAAACAAACAAACAAAAAGTGTCTCTGTAATAAATCCAACAAGTTCAGTGACTGAAAGTAACCTCACAGGGGGTTCTTATCATAAATTGCTAACTGGGAAGGTCATGGTAGATAGTTACACCCCAGGCCAATAAAACGTTTACCTTTGTTTTAAGGAAGCCCTATCCATTGTTTTTGTGCATCTAGGTTAACACATCTTTGAAATGCCAGGAGTAACCTTCCCTTTTAGACCTCTCAGAGGTATAACCACCCTCAAGGGAACACATAATTTTGTCAACTATCCTATAATCCAGTCATAGAGAGATCCTTGCCTTGCAGTCATAGAGATATCCTTGCCTTGCTTTCTTCTACCTTCATGGAAATAACTGAAATAAACTCTTACAAAAGTTCTCTACAGGTTTGGATGTTCTTACATCAACAAGAGGAACAAGGAAGGAAAAAAGCATTAAAGAAAATCTCTCCCAGGTACAAAGTGAAAGAAAGACCTAAAACTCAGAAGGAGCAGACATTGTTCTGCTAAACCAACTCCTGCCTTAAATCCAAGTTATTTCTACAGGCCCTTGAAATATATACGTAAGGCCCTACTGGTGTGGCTTCGTTGGTTGGGCATTGTTGCACAAACTGAAAGTTAGCTGGTTCAATCCCCCCTCAGGGCACATACCTGGGTTGTGAGTTTGGTCCCCAGTTGGGGCACATTTGGAAGGCAGCCAATTGATGTTTCTCTCTCACATCAATATTTACTCACTCTCTTTCTCCCTCTCTTCCCCCCTCTCTAAAGTCAAAAATAGAAATTAAAATAAACAGTGTCCACATAAGTAATATCAGATATGGAGAACTTTTATAATAGTTTATTTGAGCCAAACTGATCACAATTTCAGTAAAGCAAGATCTCAAACGCCAGAGAATTATAGTTTTGCACTTAATTTTATAAATTTGGAATTAAGGAGGGGACTGAAGAAGATTACATGAAGATCAGTAGAAATTGAATTATAAGATAGTTAACAAGATCATGTGCTCCCTTGTGGGTGGTTATTCTTCCTGAGGGTCTTAAAAAGAGGATTACTCTGACATATCAGAGGTGTATTAACCTAGATGTGCAAGAACAATGTCCAGGGCTTGTTTAAGACAAAGACATGTCAAAGATATGTCCTTTACTAAAAAAGTTGTATGCCTGGGGCTTGACTATACAGCCAAGACCTGCCTGGTTAGAAATTTAAGATAATATCACCCTGTGAGGTTACATTGGACTAGATTTGTTGCAATGCCTTTTTATCATAGCCAGAAACCTGAGGAGCAATGGAGTTTGTGGCATTAATAACAAAATTAAATCCACCAAAATGTCTAGGTTGACTAACTCAAATGCCCACTCTAAAGGCCTGCAGAATAAAAGACCTGTTCATTTCCAGAGACTGGATTTTTTGACCTCAGTGTTACAGTTCTAGACAACATATCTGAATTTCAACTTCTAAAAACAACAACATACATTACAAGTTATATACAAAGATAAGAAAATATACACTCAGAAGATGCAAAGTGAACATAAAACTCAGTCTCATATATGACACATATTTTAAAGATTCTAATCAAAAAGTGGAGATAAGACACCAAATGCACTAAAACATTTTTAAGAATCTATATATTGGCCGTTATGAAATTTTTTTTAAAAATTGTGTGAAAAACAATATTAAGAAAATAAAAAGGCAAGTCACAGATAGGGATAAAATATTTTACCATCTTTTGTGACAAATAACTTGTTATCCAGAAAAATGAATTCTTAAAACTCAACAAAACACACAAAAAAAATTTAAAAAGTTGGCAAAAAATCTATACAGACAGCAGGCACTTTTACTAAAATAAAATATATATATTTATATATAACAAAATATATGTATATATAGATGACAAATGATCTTATAAAAGTATTTTCAGTATAATTAATAATACAAAAATGAAAATGTAAGCCACAAGACATACCACTACATACCTGTTAGAATGTCTAAAGTCAGACACTTGCAATATCATGTACTAGGGAGGAGGCACAGCAAATGAGACTCTCACGCAGTGCTCTTGACAACTTAAAATGATACAGTTACTTTGGAAAACAATTTGGCAGTTTCTTATAGAGTTAAATATGTACTTACCTGTGACCCAGTGATCCTGCTAGGTATAAACTCTAGAGAAAAGATCACATATAGTCACAAGAAAATTTTTATGACAATATTTATAGCAATATATTAATAATTACTGAACTTGGAATCAGCCTAGATATTCTCCAATAAGTGAATAGATAAACTCTAGAATAAATTTTGCTAAATGAAAGGAGCCAAATCCACAGGCTTCACATTGCATGTTTCCATTTACATGACTCTTTGGAAAAGGCAGAACTATATGCAGGAAAACAGAACACTATTTTTTTGGAGTTAGGGAGGGGGTGTAACTCTAAAGGGGTACCATGGGTAAAGAAATTGCTCTGCATTGAGATACATAACTATGCATTTGTCAAAAACTATAGAATTATACACAACAAAAAGTTAATTTCATTGTGTCTGTTTTCTAGTAGAAAAGAAGTTTTGGAGAAGATGGAAAACATATTGTGACTAATGGATCCAAATTTAATTGTATTACAAATCAATAACAACTACAGTGAAGGGAATAGGGAAGAAAAGTGTTGACCTTAATAGTTTTAGAAAATATATATTTTTAGAATATATTTTATTGATTATGCTATTTCAGTTGCCCCAATTTTACCACTTTGTCCCCTCCACCTGGTATCCCCCATTCCCTCCATCAGTCCCCCCATTTAGTTCATGTCCATGGGTCATGCACATAAGTTCTTTGGCTTCTCCATTTCCTATACTGTTCTTAATATCCCCACATTTTGTACCTACTCATTGTAATTCTTAATCCCTGCACCTTTTCCCTCATTCTTCCCCAACCCCCTCCCAACTCATAACCCTCTTAATAATCTCCATATCTGTGATTCTGTTTCTGTTCTGCTTGTTGCTTAGTTTGTTTTTTTATTCAATTGCTGAAGCTGTAAATTTATTACCATTTTAATATTCAAAGTTTTTATATTCTTCTTTTTCAGAAATAAATCCCTTTAATTTTCATATAGTGGCTTGGTGATGATGAACTCCTTTAGCTCTACCTTGTCTGGGAAGTATTGAATCTGCCCTTCAATTCTAAATGATAGCTTTTCTAGAAAGAGTAATCTAGGTTGTAAATCCTTGCTTTTTATCACTTTGAACACTTCTTGCCAGTCCCTTCTAGCCTGCAAAGTTTCTTTTGGGAAATTAGCTCAGTCTTATGGGAACTCCCCTGTAGGTAATAACTTCTTTTCTCTTGCTACTTTTAATATTCTTTCTTTATCTTCAGCCTTTAAAATTTTAATTATGATGTGTTTTGATGTGGTCCTCTTTATGTTTATCTTGTTTAGGACTCTCTGTGCTTTCTAGACTTGTATATCTATTTCCTTCACCAAATTAGGGAAGTTTTCTTTCATTATTTTTTCAGTAAGTTTTCAATTTCTTACTCTTTCTCTTCTTCCTCCAGCACCCCTATAATTCAAATGTTGGTATATTTGAAGATGTCCCAGAGGCTCCTTAGCCTATCCTTGTTCATTGTTTGTTTGTTTTATTCTTTCTTCTTCTTGCTTCTCTGTGAGTGTTTTTTTCTTTCTTAAGTTCCACGTCATTGATTTGATTTTTGGTTTAATACACTCCACTGTTGGTTCCCTGTAATTTTTTCTTTATTTCACTTAGTGTAACCTCCATTTCTGCCTAGGTCCTTTTTTGCTGTTAAAATACCCAATGAGTCTCTTAAACATCCTAATAACCAGTGTTTTGAACTCTGCATCTGATAGATTGCTTACCTGTTTTGTTTAGTTCTTTTTCTAGATTTTTTTTCTATTCTTTTATTTGGGCCATATTTCTTTTTCTCCTCATTTTGGCAGCCTCCCTGTGTTTGTTTCTGTGTATTAGGTAGAGCTGCTCTGACTCCCTGTCTTAGTAGCATGGCATATTGTAGAAAAGTGCACTGGTAAATTAGATGGGGTAGAGCTTTAGGTAATGTCCAGGGCAGAATAACCCATATTGCTGCTCTGCAGCTCTGTATCGGGAGGGACTCAGAAAGGTGATATTGCCTCTGCCTGGCAACCGGACTTCTGTCCAGAAGAAAGCTGTTTACCAGCGCTTGCCCTGATACCAGACACTTCAGTTTCTCCCCATATGCCACTGGTACCCTGGTGCTGAAGGCCAGAGGGAATGAGTTTGTGTAAGTCCTAAGTCCATTGCAAGCTCTTTAAGAGGAGACTCCTGAGAGTCCTGCAGGTTCTTCGGTTGCCCCAATACACACTGGTTTTTACAGACAGAAGTTATGAGGATTTATCTTTTTGGCACTGGAACCCTGGGCTGGATGGTCAGATGTGGGGCTGGGATCCCTCACTCCCGAGATATCCCTCCCAATTTTTATCCACCACACATGGGTGTGGGACTACCCATTCTGTGTCTCCATGCCTCTTTGCACTTCCCTGTGTCTCTGCGCCTCTCCTCATGCATCTTACTACCCATCTGGATGAATATGTCTTCTTTAATTCCGTGGTTGTCAGGCTTCCATATAACTCAGTTGTCTGACAATTCTGGATGGTATTTGTTTTGCAATCTAGTTGTAATTTTTGTTGTGGTTGTGCGAGGAAGTGAGCCATGTTCACCTGTGCCTCCATCTGGACTAGAAGTCCCGAACTGTGGAAAATTTTTTGTTAATGGATACTGTCGTTACCAGACAGGGACTTACCTGGAGCCGGTCTGCCTAAGGCTGGCCTATAGTGTTTGGGTTCTTGACTTTGTGTAGGAAAGTTTTCACAGGTGATTTTGAGAGTAAGTTTATTAAAGCTGGAGATAGTGAAATGAAGGAAGGACTTAGGATAGAAGAAGCAACAGGAGAGAGCCTAGGCAGTGCTATGCTTTGGTTACCGAGAATGTTATAGGAAAGAAGTGAGCCAAGTCTGGGCTACTTTTAGCTCCCTGGGAAGTCAGAGGTAAAGAGAATCTTTAGAGACAGGGTCAGGGTCCTTAGAGTCTAGCAGGAAGTAAAAAAGCTCATGCCCAATAGGGGCACGGGTGTGCTCCAGAGCAAGCCCATCCTGAATCTTTGTTCTGAGGGCTTTTTATCTCCTTTCTTTGGATATGAATTTTAGGAGAAGGTTTCACTAAAATATTTACCAGCTTTCCATATACAAGTTTAATATGATGACACATCAAGATATGTGTAGAATGGAAGGAAGTGGTTGGAATTTCTCTTTTTTTTTTTGTCCAGTTTATTATTTTACTTTTATCTTGAGTCTGTCTGGCTCTTAAGGGGTTTTGTTATTTATTCCCCTAACTTCATCTGTCCTTCGGTGTAGCTGGCATAAATGACGTTAATTGGGTCTCTGTTCTTTATTATCCCTGACCAGGGTATTTTAAGTTATTTATTCTCTGTTTAGGGAAAAAAGGTATAAGCCATTTGCTTTCAAGTATCCTTGGTTAGGGGAGATACGGACTTGTGATTCACCAGCTGGCTGTTCATTGTTCAAATTGTTTGGCCCTGTTTAATTTTTTTTTCTCAGTTTCCCTATTCTACTTGCCTGGAAATTTTTCTAGCTTAGTACTATCTTGTCACACTATGAGGCTAAAGATAAAAATGACTGTACACAAATATTTCTCCATAGTTGGTAAATTTGCTTTTCATAATGTTTGTTTTAGAAATTCTGAAACTACTTAATTGGTATATCATTTTTTAATGACTATGTAAATATATAATAAATAATAAAAATTACATAAATCTATAATGAAACCCTGTTGAGTTAAATTGTAGTTGATGATATTAATACTGACTCATTTAAAAAACATTTATGTACATCTATATATATATATAGAAAAATTATACATGAATGTGTATGCATGAATTAATACACATATTTTTTTTCTAACTTTATCCTTTCAGATGGGCTACAAGCGGTGACATCCCAGTGTTAATGAGCACATTCAGCATCTAAATCCTGGTTTCCAAACACCATTCCTCCAAAAAATGAATCAGGGCACTTTGAGAACTGGGTGATTCCAAGAGTGGGGCAGGGAAAAAATACAACATGGGTCTGGAGCATCTGGCAGTGCTAAAAATCTGGAAGTTTCTTCAAAACAAAACAAAAGGATAGGGGCTTTTTAGCTTATTAAAAAGGAAGAAGGGTCAATTTGTAAATAGTATCCAATGACCAAAACTGGGGCAACTTGAGCAAGTAAAAATAGTATTATATAAATAACAATGAATAAATAAATATCTGGGGTTCATAAAGATATAAATGAATTAAAGAATCAATAAACATGGAAGAAGTGACAACTTGTCCCTAAAAAAGAATATTTTTTATTATTGTTCAATTACAATTGTCCTCATTTTCTCCCCATTACTCTTCCTCTGCCCTACCCATCCCCACTTCCCACATTCAATCCTTCTGCTTCCGTTGTCTTTGTCCATGAGTCCTTTATACATGTTCCTTGATGACTTCCCCTTCTTTCCCCCATTTTCCCCCTCCCCCTTCCCCTCTGGTTACTGCCAGTTTGTTCTTTATTTCCATGTCTCTGAAAAGAATTTTAATTTATGATGTTAAAATTAAGCAGAAATAGAACATATACATAGACTCAAAATAAATCCCCCAAATATTTAGTAATTACAAAGAGGGAAACAGTAAGGTTATAATGAAGAATCCTAGCAGATACCACCTTAGTCAAGTGATTATGATTAATATCATAAGTAACTTATGTCACATCATGCACAAACTTACATGATGCACTGAGAGGGACATCTGCACTGTTATATACTTCCCAACAGTGAATAACCTTAAACTAAGCATAAGAAAACACCAGAAAAACCCAAAATGAGGGACATTCTACAAAATAACTGCCCCAAAATCTTCAAAGTGTCAAAGTAATGTAAGACAAGGATAAACTGGAAAACTGTCATAGTTTAGAGGAAACTAAGAAGACATAATTAAATGTAATGTGTAATCTTTTATTGGACCCAGGAGAAGAAAAAGGATATTAGTGTAACAACTCATCCAAATAACCTGAATTCTAAAAACTTGTAAACTTTAGTTAACAATATTGTGCTAAGAACAAATTCTTAGTTTTGATTCTTATTCTATCATCATAGTATATTAATATCAGGAAATCTGAATAAAGGGTATTTGTAGAGCTGTTGAACAGTTCTCATTTATATATATTATGCAGATAGATGAAAAAAGTTTGTATAATTATTACTTTTAAAATTGTGTAAGAATGGAGTTAATTTACATGAAGAATACAATTTGTGAGTCTATTCATTCAAATAATTTTAAATGCTTAAAGAATAAATTTTTTTATGTATTGTTATTTGTGATAATATAATTATGAGCCTCAGACTGAATGAGAATATGGACTAAGTGAAGGTATTCCTAAATCCTAGAGGAGACTAATAGGATAGGACAGTTTACATTATATATATAAATTATACATATAAGTGCTATATATATACACACATTATATATAAATTATATATAAATGCTAGATATAATGCATCTATAGCATTTGTGTATATATAGTAATAATACATGTAATATTAATGCACAATAGTACATATAAAGTTATTATTAGCTATGCATCTGAGAATGACTGGTGTACAATGGAATAGTGTTGATTCAGGGAAGACACTGATATCAGAATTTCCAAAGAAGCTTATAGAAAATTAAACCATGCAGTGAAGACCAGAAACATAGCAGTACCGTGAACTCTGTTAAATTTGACTACTTAATATGTTATTATGTTAATATCTATATTAACAAATCACACATAAAAACCAAACAAATAATACATTCCAACAAAAACAAATGAACAAAATCCAATTGTTTATGCTTCCAGCAAGAATTCTGACTTTCACTTTAATTGATGCTGTTCAAGTAACACAATCTTAAACTACAGGTTATGCTGACCTAAATTCACGTTATTATTTTAAACATTTCTACATAAGTTAATTTGATTTTATGAGTTGCATCTCATAATGCACTTAGACATGCTAGCCTGGGCATGCTAGGCCCAATTCACACTTCACTCATTTGATATCTTATGGCTTCCAACCTCATGACTGTCTAACCTACCATGTGTAAATAAATATCATGTGATTCACACTCTGTTCTGTCTCATTGCTTAATTATCTAAATACAATGAAAAGAAACAATGTGCTAAAATCTATAATATATTAACTTACAGCAAAATATTTGTATGATCTTATCCTCTATGCACTGGTATTCACTGATATTTTGAAAGGCCACAAATGAAATATTGTTGTATTGTTCCAAAGAAGCAAAATTGAATAAGTTTTATTTAGGAAAACTGGATACAATCAAGATCTTAGGTTTAGTCAAAGCAAAGATTACAAAGCATAAATAGTTGTAATCTTATTTCTGGTAAGAGAATTCAGAGATTTATCATTTTGGATAAATTCAGTGAATCTTAGTGTGGTTAGATAACATTTTTTTTTTTTCAGGTCACTTAAGGTGTACCAGACATGGTGCATCTTGTTTTCTCCTCTCAGAGCTATATTAAGATGTAAATACTTCAATTACCCTCATAACAGAGATGATAAACTGATACACATACTTAGGGTCACAAATTGGTGAATGGCAGACATAGGATCTGTAGAGACAGTCTAACTAAATAGTTTTCTCACTCAATTATTTGGCTGCATTTTATCCTTCATTGAAACTGGCAATGAAGCAAGGGACTATGGTTGTGTGGGTATTTCTGCAAAACCATAGATTATATACTGTTTTTTAAAATCATAGTAAGAAAGTTGTTCCTCACACCTGGGACTCATGTATTTTATTTTCTTCTATAAATTCATTTTGTTTTTTAATTTAAAATTTCATCAGTTGAATATATTTTGGTTTAAAATATGAAACATATGCATATTTTTTACAAAACCTGAAATTGTTTATAAATAATACCTTTTCTCAAGGAAGGTCTTGAAAAGACCAAGACCAATACTTAAGATTACATGAATTTAGATGGTAATAAGTTCAGTTTGCATTTTATAAAATATTCAAAATGGCTCTATTTTATAAACTAATAAAGATATCTTGCTCATGGATAAATCTGTTTAACTCATTAGTTTTAGATGCAGTCAATAAGTATGAATTTTATGAGACTTTTACTACTGCTCTAAAACAATTTTTCTGGTCACAGCTGTATAAAGTTACCCCACTCATCTATGAATTTAGAATTTGAAGAAGAAATAGTGCTTTTGATGTCAAATCTTTTTATAAAAATCTGAACATTCTTATTAAAAATATGACATTGCAGCCCTGGCTGGTGTGACTCAATGGGTTGAGTGCCAGCCTGTGAACCAAAGGGTCGCTGATTCTATTCCTGGTCAAGGCATATGCGTGGGTTGTGGGCCAGAAGCAACCACACATTGATGTTTTTCTCCCTCTCTTTCTTTCTCCATTTCCCTCCCTCTAAAAATAAATAAATAAATTTTTTAAAAAAATAACGTTTTTAAAAATATTATGTTGCATGCATTAAGAAAGTTTCATTACAGAAACAATACAATTTAAATAAAATATACCTTTTTTAATGTGTGTGATATCGTGGGAAAAATGTTTTAATGTAATAGACACTCTCAAAATCAATGATATTTTTAAGTAATGGATCAAGTTAATATAATCTAGTTCAATTCCCCTGAAGATACAATTTTAATAATCTGAGGTAGAGCCTGATCATAAGTATTTAAAAAGGATCTTTGGTGTTTCAAAGGTGCTTTAAAATGGGAGAAACTTTTTAAAATAATGCCCATTTGTAATAGGTACTCATGTGAATTGATAGCAATTAATAAAAAAGAAAAGCAATATGTATATTAAAATACAGAATTCCAGGTGACATCACTACATTTTGAAATGATTAGTAATTGTGTGTTATACCATGATTTAATATCATTACTTTCTTTTAAAAAATTTTTTTAAAGATTTTATTTATTTATTTTTAGAGAGAAGGAGAATACATTGATTGGTTCGCTCTCTCATGCTCCCAGCTGGGGACCCAGTCCACAACCCAGGCATGTGCCCTGACTGGGAATTGAACCAGCAACCTTTCTATTCACAGGCCAGCACCCAATCCACTGAGCCATACCAACCAGGGTCTATAAGAGCACCAATTCAAGATGAGGGTGATTTCAGATGTCTTTAAAAATATTTTTAGAAAAGTGCTCCTTAAATATACTTATAAAATATTTTTTTTCTTTGCATGAAATTTTAAAAAATGGAGTTGGTGTTCACTTAAGGGAGTATGAAACAAAAATACTTTAGTTGAAGTTCTTATCCATTTCATTGAAGCAGAGTTTTGCTCAATATTAGGCTTGGTTATTAGGATAAACAGGGGCATTGTCTTTGATATTGGAAATATTGATCACAAAATAGTATGTTATTCAGACATTAACTAGGTTTTTTAATGTCTTCAAAATAAAAGATAGACTATAATAATTTTAAAATATCATTGGATTCAAGATGTCACTAAAGAGAATGTGAATCTAAGAAATAAACCACAATGTAACTTCAAGTTTCTTTCCACTCTATTGCATTGGCAAACTTTTTTTTTCTCTCTTTCCATTATACATAATTGGGGCCTGTTAAAATAGTATACTTCTGTTTTAATGTTCTGAATCACCATAGTTAATGATATCATAAAGGTAAAACAAATAAAAACATAATAAATGTGAGATTGTTTTAGGTATATTTTAAACAAATTATGCAACAGATTAAAAAATGGAAGATTGTGAGGTAGGCAACTAATATTACTACCAAATGCTGGTCCTTATTTGGATTTTCAGCAGTTGTGATTAACAAAGATGACATTGGTCAAAAAATTATGGTGATTAAAGCTATTTATGACCTTAATATGATAACTGCTAAAATACATCATTCTCTTCTTGTTAATGAAATAATTTTTTGAGTTTGAGGAATGTACTGTTTCTAGAAGGAATATCATAAAATCATATGTTCACATGCTAATGGCTCTCCCTTTAATTTTGCACTGTTTTATAAATTAATTTTTAATAAAATTACACTCTACTATTATAAATAAATTTAAAAACCAATCCCATAAAACACACAATAGCTTCAAGTTATGTAATTCACCAGAAAGTCAGTATATGAGATATGAGGAAAAACATAATGATTTAACTCAATGTGAATTACTTAAAATTTGAGTCAATATGTGAAATAGAATCACACCATTAAAATTTTACAATAAAAATTGTTATTTCAATTCTAACTAAGTACTGTAAATAGAGACAGGATATAATTCTTATCCTTGAAAAAAGTTTCATATTATTTCTTCCAACAGAACCACTTCAAATATATTTTTCAAGGCATAGGCTTAAGGCGGCAGGTGCTTGGTGCCTCCACGTTCCCACTGTCCCTCCAGAGCTGCACGGCCTGCACACTGTCCCCTGAGCTACCCTGCAAGGCTGTTTGTTTCTACTCTTTTGTTCAATCTCACTAGGACTAAGGTAGGAATCTCCAGAGAATAATCCATAGATAATATTAGTGGCAGCAAGCGTACAATACTCATGACATTTCCCTGACTTTCACCCAAATTTGACCCATTCACCTTAGACCGAGTCCTTTCTCACAACCTCCTTGATTTTTCAAACAAATAGGTCTCTTCTCACTAGGCTTCTGAAAAAAGAAAGAAAGAAAAAAAAATACTGAACACATCTAACACTTCAAGATTAAGATATGCTTATTTGACCATAAAGTTTGAAAATTCATTTAAAATCAAAATAGTATTATAAAAATTAAAATTTAATGAATAATTTCCAAAGATTAACATTTAAAATGTTACTGATGGTACTTAAGAATATTTTGCCAGTAAAGTTCAAATGAGATTATTAATTAAATGTTGCAATGTAAAAACACAATAAACACCCTTTTGACATATTTAATTATTTTTAATTCTCCAGATTTTTTTATAGATTACATATATGCAAGAAATTGGACAATGGGATGTGTCTTTATAGTATGTGGAAAGTTTTTTAAATATGTGAAATATTTAATCTGTTTTCAGTCTTTATTACAAACCATGATACAGACATCAAATTTAATTTAACATCAAAAACTGAAATTTACTGGATGGTTTCACAGTTAAAGTTTGATCTCTAGAGTCCTGAGTTTTATCACTTAGAGGAGACTTCATGTTTCTAATCGTCAACTTTATCATCTGTTAAATGGTCTTAATAGGCAAACCTATTTTTGTGTATATATATATATACATATAAACAAAACAAACAAAAATTTGTTATTTTACAGTACTGAAAGGCAGAAGTTCCAAATAGGGCTCATCTCTTTAAAAGTTAAGGTACATATTGGCAAAGCTGTAAAACTTTCTGGAGACTGTGGGAGAGGAAGTTATTCCTTGATATTAGGGTTGTTGGAAAATTTTAATTTTTGTTACTGCAACACTGAGATCCTAGTTTCTTTGTGCACTATTTTTGCAGAGCCAGCCCCAACTTTTAGGGGACACCAGCGTGCCCTGGCTCAGGTCATCCTCCCTCCATCTTCAAAGCCAAAGTGTGTCAGGTCAGAATTTTCCCACTCTTTAAATTGTTCTTGCTCTTTCATTAGTCTCATTTCTCTGACCCACATTTTTGCTTTTCTCCTCCAATTTTAAGGATTCATGTGATTATTTTGGGTCCACCCATATAATCCAGAATAATCTTGCCCATGTTAAATTCCCTTTGCTGTGTAAAATAACAAATTCACTGGTTTCAAGATTAGTATGTGGGCATCTCTGAGAGTAGCATTATGCTTACCATAGAGTTCTTTCTAAAAATAAGTTATAAACACTAATTTGCTTTGAAATTTTACCTCATGTCACCACATAACAAGTGAAATCAACTGATTCAGGCTGGCAAAGTATTTATAATTTAAATAGCTCTAGTGAAATGTTCATTGTTTTCTTCTGCATATAGATTATCCAATAGTTTATTCCACGTGATCTATGTTGAACATGATCATAGATGCAAAGAGAAAAGGATGTATCGAAAAAGGCAAAAAATGTATAAGTTAACCATAACTAATTTTTTGCCTTCACTGTATTGTGCTCTTGTCCATACTAGACATTTTGTATTCAAAAGACACACTATGAGAGTAATTAACTAATACATGGTTGAGTTTACATATAACATGATCTAAAAATTTTCTCTTTTCGAAATATAGATATTTAGAAGCAAAGAAAAAATATATGATGTTACAAAAAAGAAAAAAACCCACATTTTAACTTTTCCAGAGATCTCAGCTGATGCCTCAGGCATGTGCAGCCACACAGCACCAGCAGTGGCGTAGCTGACCCAATGACTGACCATAGGTTCATGAGGCAACCAAGCCACCACCACATCGAGGAGAGTGAAGTCACTCAAGCTGTAATCTTCGCACATTACTTAAGCATAAAATTGTGAACAAATAAATGTTGAAGAACATAACCCACTAAATTTGTTATGTAAAAATAGATAATATAAAGGAGAATACATTGATAAGTTACTTTGTTTATATCAGCAATTAATTTATAATGTTTTCCATTTTTTTCTAGAGAATAATTAGTAGGACAAAAAAATAGAAACCAGGGAGTTTACACCCTTTTCTGATCATTCGAAAAGTTTTACTGAGAACACTTCGGACAGAAGCAGTAAAAATAGAAATAACTTGAGGTCCCTCTAAGTCAAGAAATGTATCTGCAAATGCAATAAAAAGTGTTCAGATTTTAATGGGCTTTATGTCAGCCTACTCATCTGCAAGTCTATTTATACTTGGCCAATAAGTCTCCAAACAAATAGCATCCACATAACAGCAAGTACAGCCATACATATATATGACAAAATAAATTTCAATATAACAAAGGTAACAAGAGACAAAGATGGACATTTTATAATGATAATGGAGACACCACATGAAAAAGATATAATGAAATAGAAAAATATTCCATGTTTATGGATTGGAAAATTCAACATAGTTAAAATGGCAATATGACCAAGTCAATATATAGATTTAATGAAATTCCCATCAATATCCCGATGAATTTTTTAAAGAAATGAAACAAAATCATCAGATTTGTATGAAACCATAGAAGACCTCAAATAGCCAAAGCAATCCTCAGAAAAAAAGAACAGCAGAGTTATCACACCACCTTTCTTCAAATTATCCTACAGAGCAACAAAATGTTTTTATAATCAAAACAGCATGCTGTTCACAAAAACAACAATAACAACAACAACAACAACAACAACAACAAGAAAAACCCACAACCCAGACACACAGATCAAAGGATCAGAATTGAGAGCCCAGAAATAAAAAACAAATATGAGGTCTGTCCAGAAAGTATCCAGCCATGTACTATGAAAAATAGTGACATTTATTGAAGAAGATACAAGATATAAGAAACATTGTACACAGGACAATGACGCCTCAGTCCTCTTCAAAGTAGACACTTGAGGACCTCACACAGATCTCCCAATTGCCATCAGCTGTCCCATCGTATTTTCCTGAATCTCATTCAACAGTCTGAAATCTCTTCCCATTCAAAGGTGATCTTAGTTTTTGGAAAAGCTGAAGTTGCTGGGCAACAAATCTGGGCTGTAGGGGGAATGAGTCACCTGGGTGATTTGATGTTTCACAAAAAAACTATGCACAACACATGATGCAAGGGTGGGCACATTGTTGTGATGAAACTGCCAATCACCAGTTGCCGAGACCTGCAGCCCTCTGAACCATCTGAATATTTTCCACAGAAAAATGTTCAGGCTTAAGGCAAAATTTGATGCAGGTTTGTTGCTCTACTTCCTCAGTCATTTTGAAAGTGATGGCCATACAGCACACATGCTCATTCAATGGCGTCTACCACCCCCACTGACTATTATGATGAAGTCGTCATTGTTCACATACGCGCATTCCAGTCCCCTCCTCTTGGCTGCCAGGTTACATGGATGTTGCACAAACCATTCTCAGTATATTAACAATGGCTCAACTTTTTTCTGGACAGACTTCGTATATGGGCAAATAATTTTTGAAAAAGAGTCAAAACCATACAATGGAGAAAAGAAAGCCTATACAGCAAATGGTCTGGGTAATATGGAAAGCCACATGCAAAAAATGCAATTAGACTATGGTTTGTATTAATGTAAAAAATAATTCAAAATGTAGCCAAGACCTAAATATAAGATCTAAAATAAGAAGTTACATAGAAGTACTATCTTATGGGCCTTGCTCTTAGAGATTTTATAAACTTGACCCCAAAAGTAGGGGAAGTAAAGGCAAAAATAAATGAATGGGACTATATCAAACTGAAAAAGTTTCTGCACAGTAAAACAAAACAAATAAAAAATAAAAATCAACAAAACAAAACAAAAAGGCAACTAACCGCATGGGAAATTATATTTGCAAATAACAGCTCCAACAAGGGATTCATAGCCAGAATATGTATAGAGCTCATATAACTCAATGCCAAATAAACAATCCAATTAAAAAATGGGCAAAGGACCTAAACAGACACTTCTGTGAAGAAGACATACAAATGGCCAACGGGATATGAAAAGATACTCAACTTCACTAGCTGCTAGGGAAACATAAATCAAAACTTCAATAAGGTACCTCACACTTGTTCAAATGGATATTATCAACAAGACAAGTAGGAAGTGTTGGAGAGGTTGTGGAGAAAAGGGAACTCTCATTCATTGCTGGTGGGAAAGTAAACCAGTACAGTGTGGAGATTTCTCAAAAAATTATGAATACAGTTATTATATGACCCTTTTTGGGTGCCTAACTGAAAAATTTGAAAACATTCTTTGCAAAGATATATGCACTTTAATGTTCATTGCAGCATTATTCAGTATTCAAGACATGGAAACAACCAAAGTGTCTTATAGATGATTGGATAAAGAAAATGTGGTACATATATACAATGTGATGCTACTCATTCATAAAAACAGATGAAACACTGCCATTTGTGACAACATGGATGCACCTTAAAAATATTATGCTAAGTAAAATAAGTCAGTCAGAAAAAGCAAAGGACCATATAATTTCACTAAAATGTTGTATATAAACCAGAAACTGATAAACACAGATAACAGTATGTTGGTTACCAGGGGGAAAGGGTAGGGGAGAGTAAAAGATAAAAGGGGACAAATATACAATGAATGAATTTAAGTTGATTTTGGGTGGTGGGTATACAATGCAATATACAGAACATATACAACAGATATGTACACTTGAAACCTGTATAATCTTATTAACCAATGTCACCCCAATAAATTCAAATAAATAAATAGAAAAATAAAGGAAATATCCATCCGATTTCAGGGAAACACTATATTTAAGGAGAGAGAAGTGTTTGAAGCAAAATTGCCAGTCCAATATTTCTTTTCCCTTTATCATTTTGAGAGAACTAATGACTTTTAGTATTTTAACAGAATAAAATAATAAAATGCTGGGTAACATAGTAGATGTTCAATTTATATATTTGTCTGACAAATTAGTCAAGCTAAGAGTTATTGAATTTTTATTTAGGCTGAGATAAATTAGATATATACACATATATGCATACATATGTATATATATTTTATACACACACACGCATATTTAACTATAGTCCTACATTTTTATGGGGCCCCTTAGCAGAGATGAAGTAACTGGGACTGAGGGTGATAATGCTGGGGCAATGGAGGAAACATTCTACATAAAAGCTATGAGACAAAATGTAAAGACTAGGCAGATAGGCCCATTCTTAAATATGAAGAGACATGAAAAAAATGTGTGTGTACATGTAACTGCATATTAACTGGATTTTGTCTGAATATAAATATGAAGAACTTCTCTCTGAAAAAGGCAGTAATAAATTGTCAAGAGACACTGTTTAACTCTTGCATGGATTTTTCTCTACAGCTTTAATAATCTCATCTCATCCTTTTTTGAATAGGTCCTTTTCCTAAAATACACAGAATTTACATACTTATATTTTTAAAATTTAATATAGACCAAATTATTTGAAAAAATAGTTTAGAATATCACATATAACCTAATGTAACTGAATAAACTAATGTGTGTGCCAAAATAAGAAATGTTAAATTGAATGAATATAATTATTATAAATATCTATGATATCTTGATGGATAAAGGTGACAGTCAGTACCGAATGTTTCGTTACCTACTTACCCCAAACCTGTTACTGAGAATTGCCTCAAATATATCTCTATTGTGAATGTGAACCTGTGGCTCTGACCACCCAACAGGCTTCAGCTAGTTAGACCAGATTTGGAAGCCACAATATTATAAGCCAATATTTCACAAAGTGCTTATAATCTAGTATTAACACATAATAATGAAATTTTAATAAAGCATTAAAATATCCAATGATGTGAAGCATTTAAATTTTTAAATTGTGTATTACATTAAAATGACTGATAGTATAGTTAAAAAAATGAGCAATATAAACACAGAAAAACACATACTTTTCTCAGACCCACAACATAGACTCACACTCAACATACACATGGAACACAGACACATCCTGCATGTACACTGCACGAATACACATTTCTGTGGCAAATCACTGAACCTAAATAATATAAATGCTCCCAAATGCAATATAAAAATAGTAGCAGAATCTTTAAAATTATAGGCAAAAAATGTTTAAGGAATATGAAATAAGATATGGAAACTATATATGGCTTTCCTTTGAACTGCAATGCTTATTTTGCAGTGTTATATTTCACTGGAGTACTGTAATAAAGAGAAATTTATTTTATTACAAACAAGTATATTATGGAAATACATTTCTTATAGTAAATGTTACATAAAATTTGGTCATGAGAAAATGAAAAATTAATTATTTAGCCTAAAAGAGGATCAGGGAATGTCTAAAATTTAGATACTTTCAGTAATAACTACTACCATTATAAACATGGTTATAAAGAAAAATATCTGGCTAGATAAGTATAAGCACCCTTTTTCATTAGAGATATAAATATCTAAATGTCTAAATATGTATATCTGGATATAGAACATAGATATAGATAAATAAATATAAGTATATCCAGGTACTCACATACAGTAAACATATAGAAATGTGTTATTTATATACATGTAAATCCACAATTAACTAATGACATAGTTTTTCTGGATATATACATGTGTATGTGCCTTTATATGTGCTCAAGCATACATAGCTATCTATATATTTATAAATAGATACATATATTTAGCTATAAGTATTTATGTATATGTATTCATTATTTTAATTGCTTAAGTATTTATTTTACCTGTAGGTATTTATAAGTGTACAACTCAAACATCCTAGACATCCTTGATCGGTATTTTCATTAAATAAATGCAAGATAGAATCTGGAAAATATTATATATACAGATCCAATCTCGTTGATATTTATATGTTTACCATTCAGTATGCTTATGTATTTAATATTTTACAGTTATGATTATATAGATTGTAAAGGCAGATTACTTTTTTTGGCAAACATAGACTTATCATGTTGAAAGGAAATAAAAAAATAAAAATTTGACTCATTTAGAATTTACAAATACACAACAAATTGTAAAGATAAAAAGGTAATGTCAAAATAATTACAAAAAATTATGTCACTTATAAACTAATTTTATTGAAATAAATAATATATTTATTAAGATTAAGCATATTTCAGCAAATAAAGAACATTTGAGTTTTTACCTTTGATTAAATTTTCATATGATTATTAGTATAAAGATAGCAAGATACAAGATGAGTAGATAGATAAAAGAGAGGTATTCTATGAAGTTCTTTGCAGATAAACCTCATTGATACTGTAGTAAAGGATGACTTGTAAATGAAAGCAACTGCATGTGCCCTAATATGGACCATTTATCTCTCCTTTAATTGGTTATGCTGCATTCTATTTTTGCAAAATTTTCTTTCTTTTTGGAAAACTTCACATTTTTAAAATTAACTGAATAGAGCTCTTTTCAATAAATCAAATTTCTTTGGGATTAAAACACATAAAATATAAATATCCTTTCATAGATTTTATTCTTTTTTAAATACATGTATTTTAATAAGTACACCTAATTTTTTCAAATTAATTTCTCCTTCTTCAATGAGATTAATAAAAAGCAATTTAAATATAATGAACCATCTGGGGTTTTATTAGTTTTCTAAGTTGAATTGCATTAAAATGCATACTCATTCTTTCCTAAATTATTTTAGTTTCTACCTGTTGGATTAGTGATATAAGACATTGAAGTTTCAACATAATTGTCTGAGATATAAAATTGTTGATTTATAGAAAATTCATTTTAAATCTTTGCTGGTTGGTACTTTGCCCAGTGGGAAAATCATTACACTGTAATCTGTGGTTTTATGGTCACTACTTGATTAATGATATTTAAACAGTAGTAGGCTCTGGTCCAATGGCCACCACCAAGATATATTTTTGTCATCACAGGCATTCCTTCCTCCTCATTGTCACAATGCTCTTCTCCATTTTCATTCTTTCTTTATTCTGAAACTTGTACTCTCAGAGATCCCAGCCTCCTACAGGTATTAGGGAATGACTCAGTACTGTATAGCTAGAAAGCAGGACTCTAAATATCTCTCTTTTTTTTTTACCTCAGTCCTAAAAAACGTATGTATGCCTAAAACACATCTAATATTGTGCCCTAACCTGAGTACACATTTTCAATTTAATTCTTAAAACTACATAACTGTTTTTGACATCTGTTTTACAGTTTTCTTCTTTCTGATCTCCTTGTATAAATTTCTCTCCATCCAGCCAAATCTTTCTGACTGATAATTTCAGAAAGTTACTATAGTAAGGCTGTTGGTCAGCATCCACTAACTTCTCAAATAGAATATCAGCCTTAATTATCTTTGTTGTTCACATCCTAATTCTCATTCAGTTAGGCTCTAATTCCTTCTTCAATCCATCTAATAGCTATAATGTACTCACTTCTCAACCCAGTACATTTAACTATACCCAGCATTTTGGTCAGTCTCACCCTTCTCCACCTGCCAAGACTGTTTCTGTCTTAAAGGCAAAGTTCAAATTATGTCCTCCCAAACCACCAGTTGAGAACCAAGTCCTCTATTCCTTTTCTTGCACAGCACCTTGCTTTCATATCTATCAGAATTCACTACCTAATACATTTCTATACATGTCTATTTCCTTTACTGAATTTAACCTCTCATAAGCCAAGAAAGCCATTTACTTATTATTTGTACCCATAACCTGCATGCATTAATGTTTTATATATGGAAGGGTTAATAAATTTAATGTATTTATTTATAATAGTTTGGAGAAGAGTTGAGGTGCAGAAGGTTGAGTTATCCATATAACTGTTTATTGCTTATTTTCATTGGTGTATATAGGACCTTTTTCAGTTATAAATATTAATTCACTCGTTTCTTGTTTCTTCATAATACTCATTCATCTGACATATAAGAAACCATTTTAATTTGTTATATTTTATGTGAATATATTGTTGCACCTTATGTTGCTTAAATAAGTAGATAAGTATATATATATGTTTGTGTGTATGTAAAATGTATTTATGTATGTGTTTTTACATTATACTGTATATGTGTATATATATCCATTAGAGAGAAAGTTGTATTTTTATTATTTGCATTTACTACATTATACTACATTGTTTCTTTCTACTCTCTTAGTAACAAACATTCAACTTGTCTCCAACTGTGAACCTTCTGCATCACTATGAAAAAACGTTAAAAAATCATCTTTATACATATCCACTTTAGGACATACGTAAAAATGCCCTGGGATATTCATCCAGAAATGGAATGTCAACTGCATGGTACAATGCCTTCTAAATGGCTACCCCAATTTGCATTCCTACCAAGTATGCAGGTGAGTTTTTATATCTTCACATTACTGTTAAGACTTAAAATTATCAAGATTCTCATTTTTTTTTCAGTCTACTATGTGTAAAGTAATTTCTCATTTTAAATTTTTACTTTTTTTAGCTACCAACTGTATCTGCTTCCTAGGGATTCTGCAACAAGTAATCACAAATTAAGTGGCTTAAAAAACCAGAAATTTATTCTTTCACAGTTCAGGAGGCTAAAAGTACAAAATCAAGGCATTGGCTAGGCCACACTCCCTCTGAGTTCTCTTGTGGAGTATTTTCTTTGCCTCTTTCAGTTTTTGGTAGCCCAAGAGTTCCATAATTTGTCTCTGTATAACTCCATTCTTTGTCTCTTTTGCATGGCCTTCTTATATGGATGTGTCTTTTCCTCATTTAAGGATGCTTGTCACTGGATAATCCAAGATGATCTCACCTGGAGATCTTTAATTTAATTGTATTTGCAAAGACTCTTTTCCCTGATAAGGTGACATTTGTGGGTTTCAGGGGTTAGGGCATAAGAATGTCTTTTGGAATGTCAGTATTCTAATCCATTACAGCAATGACTTGGGTTATCTTGTCAGCATTTTTAGTTTTTGCTTTTAAAAATTCCCTCCTTTAGCATGTATAAGTTTTTGTTTTTGTTTTTTAAGATGTCTTTTCCTATTGATTTTTAACAGATCTTTGTTTTATTAGAAATTAATTCTTTGTTGGTTTTAGACATTGAAAATGTCTTCTCATATTCATTCAGCTATTTATCAATTTAGTCAAAGACATGCTTCAATTGAAAAACAATCTTAATTTTGATGCATTTGTTTTAAGTTTAAAGATTAAAACTGAGTAATACCTATCCTTCAAATATTAAGGATGCTGCTAAGCAACAGATGAACTCCTTTAGAAGAAAATGTTATATTGAATGGCAGTACACAAATCTATAGAGAATTTTTATATACTGTAACAAAAGAATCAACAAGACATTTTCCAGAATCTTACAAAATTTTGCTTAATATTACATCAAAATGGCCACAAGTATGTGAGATCATTCTGCTCCAAATATATATATTCAGACTGTAAATGTAATGAAAAGAAACTTTGGTGCTTCATTGATATTACCTTTGCTTTTCTAAGTATATAGATTATGGTACTAGGGTAAATTTTAGATAATGGCATTTTTCCATTTTTACTTAGAAATATAAATGGAAAAAATTAAATATTTTTTTTCGTTAAGGACTCACATGTAAATATATTAATTCAATGTTTAATAATGCTACACTATTTTTATAAACAGTAATTTTATAAAGCTAAAATATGATATTTGACAATTAGATAAAGTTTTAACATTAATTATTATTATTTTTTTTTATTTTTAGAGAGAGGGGAAGGGAGGGAAAAGGAGAGGGAACAAAAGGAGTTGTGGTTGCCTTTGTGTGCCTCCTACTAAGGACCTGACCTACAGCCTAGGCTCATGCTCTGACTGGGAATCAAACTGGTGACCCTCTCGTTCACAGGCCAGCACTCAATCCACTGAGTCACACTGGCCAGGGCTAACAGTGATCATTTAGTTTAGAAAAAAGTGCAAACCAGTTTCTAGATAACACAGATTATTTTTCTCAATTGTAAGTGAATGGAATAGGTTGAAATCTGAAATTAAAAGTAAATTCTTATGTTATATATTTTTAAGTAAAGTTTTACTACATAACTATCATCTAAACTTCTACATAGAAATTACACTTCTTTAAAACCATTCGATTTATATTATGTGTTAGTAAAATATTCACAGTAACTCACCGAATAGTTTCTATCATAAATTTTAAAAGGCTATTTTCTGGATATAAATACTGCAATTAACAGAGCATATGTCTTAGAGTAATGAACTTACAATGTAATTTGTGAAATGGACAACGAAAAGGAAAGACTTGGAGTGATTTAAAAGTAATTTTCCATTATTAGTTTGTAAGATAGAAATAATTTACTTCATATTTGGGGTATTTCTTTTTTCATTTTATGTCATAAGTGTTGGCTCTCTTAATGGGAAATGCTGGTAATTATCATTTTGATCAATGGCCTTACAGGAACTTTTACAGGAAATGAAATAGTCATTGCTAATAATAGCTTTATTGCCATTAGCATGTCTCTTATGTTTTAATACAGTTGACACAATTACTTTAGAATGATATAAACATAGTTATTCTTTTCTATTCTTTATGCTGTTGACAGCCGTTCCCCCTTTTTCTCCCTTTCCCCAACTCCCCCCAGACCTAATCTCTCCCCTCCGAAGCCCATCCCCATATTTTTGTCCCTCCCCATGGGTTGCTCATAAATGTTCTTTGGTTACTCCCTTCATCCCTTCTACCCCCGCCTTTTCTTCAGCTGTCAGTGTGTTTTATGTATTTAAGCTTCTGCTACTTAGTTCGTTGGTTTATTGTGTTTATTAGATTACGTGTAGGAGATCATGTATTTTTCTTTCACTGACTGGCTTAATTCACTTAATATAATTTTCTTCAGGTCCATCCATGCTGTTACAAAATGTAAGAGTTCTTCTTTTTCTGTGCTGCATAGTATTTTATTGTGTAAATATACCACATATTTTTAGTCTTTCTAATGAAATTACAGTACATTGTGTTTTAGACAGGTAATTCACTTTAAAACTCACTTTACTCTAAAAAAAGATGCTAAATTATTAAAGTCCACTTAAGTTTAATTAAATAGAATAAAAAACTAAAGAAATATAGTTTCCTTAAAATATGTAATTACAGTTTTTTGTATTTGCATTAAATTATTTTTCTAAACTACATTTACCTATAATCTAAGATTTATCATGACTGCAAATAAGTTTGACTTTGGAACTGGCATCTAGTTAGGATTTTTTATGTAATTAAACATTTCTAGGTATTTTGGTTCTTCCTAAAGCTATAATAACACATTTTGAGATAAAATATATAAAGAATTTTTTAGTTCTCTTTTATGATCTGTTAACTCAAAGTCAAAGGTAATTATTGTTCACAGGACTGTTTGTTTGAATGACAAATAAATAATCTTTATTTTTTGTTATGTTTTTAAAATTTTACTTTTTTTATTTTTGTTGAATTACAGTGGTCCCAATTTTTTCCCCACTGCTCTTCCCTGCCCCACCCCAGCTCCCGCAGACCATCCCCACCCTGCGGTCCATGTCCATGGGTCATTCATACATGTTCCTTGGTCTGCCCCTTCCCCTTCTTTCCCGCATTATCCCCCTCCCACCTGCCCTCTGTTCACTGTTAGTTTGTTCCTCATTTCTGTGTCTCTGGTTCTATTTTGCTCCTTTTTTGTTTCATTGTTTAGTTTCCAATTATAGGTGATATCACATGGTTTGTCTTTTACTGCTTGGCTTATTGCGATTAGCATAATGCTCTCCAGTTCCATCTATGCTGTCATGAAGGGTAGGAGTTCCTTCATTCTCTCTCCTGTGTAGTATTCCATTGAGTGAATGTACCACAGTTTTTTGATCCACTCATTTAATGATGGGAACTTAGGCTGTTTCCAGCACTTGGCTATTATAAATAATGTTGCTATGAACATTGGGGTGCATAGGTTCTTTTGAATTGGTTTCTCAGGATTCTTAGGGTATAGTCCCAGCAATGGGATCTTTGGATCGAAAGGCTGTTCCATCTTTAGTTTTTTGAGGGAATTCCATACTGTTTTCCATAGTGGCTGCAGCAGTCTGCACTCCCACCAACAGTGCACTAGGGTTCCCTTTTCTCAAACAACCTTGCCAGCACTTGATGTTTGTTGATTTGTTAATGATGGACATTCTGACTGGTATGAAGTGGTATTGCGCTGTGGTTTTAATTGCATCTCTCTGATGGCTAGTGATGTTATACATTTTTATTGTATTTTTTTCCATTGCCATTACCATTACCCTTATACCCCCCTCCCCCCAATCACCACTGTTGTCCATGAGTCCTTTTAGCTCAATTGCTCCACCCTTTAACATCTCCACACCTCTTAGCTGTCATCCTGCACTCTAATCATGAGTCTGTCTCTGCTTTGCTTGTTAGTTCAGTTTGTTCATTAGCTTCCACATATGAATGAAATCATATGATACTTGTCTTTCTCTGACTGGCTTATTTCACTTAGCTTAATGTTCTCCAGGTCCATTCATACTGTCACAAAGGATAAAATTTTCTTCTATTTTTATGACCAAATAGTATTCCATTGTGTCAATGTCCCATAGTTGTTTTATTCACTTATCTACTGATGGACACTTGGGCTGCTTCCATATCTTGGAGACTGGAAATAATGCTGCAGTGAACATAGAGGTGTGTATGTTCTTTTGAATTAGTGTTTTGGATTCCTTCAGATATATTCCCAGAAGTGAGACTGCTGGGTCAAAAGGAAGATCTATTTTTAATTTTTGAAGTATCTCCATACTGCTTTCCACAGTGGCTGCACCAATCTGCATTCCCACCAACAGTACAAAAGCGTTCCCCTTTCTCCACATCCTTTCCAGAACTTGTTGTTGATTTATTGATGATAGCCATTCTGACAAAGTGCGAGGCAATAGTACATGTGGTTTTAATTTGCATTTCTCTGATGAATGGTGACATTGAGCATCTTTTCATATGTCTATTGGACATCTGAGCGTGCTCTTTGGAGAAGCATCCATTCATATCCTTTGCTTATTTTTTAATTGGGTTGTTTGTTTTTTTGGTATTGTGTTTTGTAAATTCTTTATAATTATTCTTATTAACCCATTATCAGATGTGTTGATGAATATGTTCTCCCATTGTGTGAGCTTTTTAGTTTGTTGATGGTTTCCTTTGTTCTGTAATTGTTTTTTAGTTCCATTTAGTTGATATAGTTCCATTTGTTTATTTTTTCTTTTATTTCCCTTGCCTGGGGAGATAACATCTGACAAAATACTGCTACCAGCAATGTCCAAGACTTTGCTGCCTATGCTTTCTCCATGGGTTTTTATGGTTTGGGGTCTAACATTTCACTTTTTAATCCATTTTGAATTTATTCTTGTGTGTGGTGTAAAAGGGTGGTCTAGTTTCGTTTTTCTGCATGTATCTGTCCAATTTTCCCAATAACATTTATCAAATAAACTATCTTTATTAAAGGACTATAAAGATGTGGGTTTATTTCTTGACTTTCTATTCTGTTCCATTAACATATGTGCCTGTTTTCATGCCAGTACTATGCTGTTTTGACTGCTACGGCCTTATAGTATAGTTTCATATTAGGTGGAATGATCCCTCCAACTTTATTCTTCTTTCTCAAGATTGATGTTTCTATGTGAGGCCTTTTGTGGTTCCATATACATTTTTGAAATATTTTTTCTAGTTCTGTGAAATACATCAATAAATAATCTTTAAAATGTTCTTCTCTATTGAGGCCCCTATCTTCTATTTCTAGATATATATATTTAAATTCATATTTGAGAATTAAATTTAGAAGTAAATACATCCCATCCTGAATATAATCTCTTTTAAAATATATAATTGTGTTTTAAGAAGAAATTCTAAAAAACTTTTGAGGTGTCTTTTCTGAAGACTGACTGAATTTAGCACCAGTTTTCAAAAGTTCCTTTGGCAGAATACGCATTTATAATCTATTATGGGTGCATTAGGTGAAATTATAACTTTGTCTAAGGCAATGACTATTTCTAAATCAAGTTAATATTCTTAACATCTTTTTCCCTAATCATAAAGAAGGTTCTAGCTATGCTATAAACAAATTTGTTTCAGCCATGAATTGTCCCCACATCTGTGTCTATGTAACACCTTTACTAATGCCAGCAACTCAACAACTTTTTCCAAACAGCACCTTCTATGTAATGCAAACTCAGATAAGCATACTTTGTTTTTCATTCACTTGTTTTGTCAAACTTTGTATTTCTTGATCCAACTATTTTTATTTGGCCTCCTTGATGTGATTTAATTATTACTTAATCCAAGGAAAGCTAGATTTCATTATCCAGAATCTAAAGGACACCACTATCTTTTTAATAAACTAAGCCATTTTACCTTGAACATTGAGACTTTGAACTCAGCATTTTTCATTCATTGTCATTCATTACTATCAGGAGAGAAAAATCAGTTGTTACTAATTCTGTTTATAAATGATTCAATAGTATGGCAAGTCAATAGAAAATATTACTAGAGTTATCCATAGAATAACATTTTTATTCTTGGTCTTAAGAATATTCATGCTGCAAAAAATAATGTCTCAATTTTAGATATTACTTATAGTTTTGAAAGTACCAAATAAAATCTTTAAATCCATAAGAAAATGTAGGAGTTATAATTTTAACTTTAAGTAACATTTTTGGTTAAACATATTTAAAAATCCATATTCATGAGTGATTTAAGTGAGATTAGGTGAGCAAATTTGGCAGACAGATCTGATATACCTTTATATTCCAGGGTTACTTGAAGACTCATGGACAAGAACTATTCCCAAAATTAATTACATATCTGAAGAACATAGATACAGAAATTAAAAGGTTCAGAGTATTTTGACAGATTAATTTTATGTCAGTTGAATCTAAGAATAGAAAATAATTAGGCTTATAAATTTTTTTTAATGCAGTGTTGACTGAGAAACTTTGTAATACCTTGAGAAAATGAATACTTATATAACTGCATCATTTCTCTATTAAACAAAAATAATGCAAAATCATTTATTTATAAAACCTTTCTTATTAACTTATATAAGGATAACAACAACAATGTACAAAATGAAATAGCAAATAACTACTGGATTATACCTTTGAAAATATAGAAAGAAGTGTAATTATTTGTGTAAACAATTTTGCATTTTTTTGGCTTATATTCAGAGTTGTTAAATCCAAATCAATTACACAAATATACCATTATAATAGAAAACACATTTCCTGCCATTGCTAATACTGTTTCATAGAAAATATTTTGAAATAACAATCTTTAACTTGAACTACGCATGACCTATATGATGGACATTTTAATTAAAACATCTAAAGAGGAAATCAATTGAATATATATTTTATCAGGACACTAACATAAACTAAATGTAAATTCAATTGTGACTGTTTAAGTAATAAATAACATTATAAAGTAGCAAATGAAAAAATTTATAGACTTTTTTTCCCCAAAAGCAATGCCATAATATAATGTAAAGCTTCAAAGCATAATGATTTCATTCAGATCTGTTCATCTAGCAACATTAACTGAGAAAAATAAGTGGACATATTGACATATCATTTTGAAACAAGAATATTACTTAGAAATATGCTTTTGATTTCAGCTTGATGTCAGAAAAAAAGCCTTCATTTAAGAAAGATAAAATAGCTAGGCTAATACAATAAAAATTGAAAATTAGTTTAATTTTTAGTATAATACAGTTAGTAAAATATCTATATACTTCCATTTAATAAATATGTGTGTTAATACATATATGTACTATATAACTATATATGTATATATGCATATACATAGTTTTTGTCATTTTCACGCACACAGTATTAATCATTAAGAAAAAGGAAAATAAGAAAATTATAAAAATTCATGGTCAAAATATATACAAATAAATCATCACATCATTAGCCATTGTCATTGTATGTATGCTAAAATATTTATGAATATGATTTTTATAAAAGGCATGAATTCCTTCTATTTTCAGGAAGATTTTAGAATAAGAAGTCATGCTGACAGAGACAGAGACAGAGAAAGACAGAGGGAGAGAACACAAATACTTTCTGGTTATAATTTAATTCTGTCCTATAATTAGTACGTGTCTAGTATTATACTATAAATTATTAACCTTTATGCTCAAACTGCATCGGTTTAGTGACTGCAAAATACAGTGTTTATCAAGAAAAAAAAAACATAGGCAAAGCAGTCATTAATGTTAAAGATATGCACTTTAAAATAAATGAGATGTACTTTAAATATAAAAAATAAGTTGAAAATACAACAATAGAAAAATATATACTATGCAAACGATGAGCCTAAAAAGGTTGAAGTAGGTATATTGTATAAATAAAATTTAACACAGGGATTATTACCAGAGATAAATGGGAAATGTAATAAAGATAAAAGGGTCAATTTGTCACGATGATTAGCAATCATAAATTTCTCTACACCTAATAAGAGAGCTTCCAAATATATGAACAAGCCAACCATGAATTAAAAGTATGTCAGAATAAGTGGGCAGATTCAAAATCACAGAGATGTTGATTGTCATTCCTCTTGGCAGGGGAAAAAAGGAGGAAGAGTAAAAATACGAAAGATATAAATAATATTTTGAATCACTTTGAACTTACATTTATATAACACTACACACAAGAGTTGTAAAATCTACACATTTCAAGTGCACATGTTTTTAATTCACCAGGATAGACTTTACCTGAGTTATAAAACAAGTTTCAAAAGTGAAATATTCTCTTACCACTCAATCATCAGTGATTCAATTAGGAAATAAACTTGGAAGATATTATGAAGAATCCCAAATATTTTCAGATTAAACAACTTATTTCTTTGAAAGTCAAAAAATAAAAAACTTAGGAGAAAAAAGGAAATTCAACAGTATTTGAAAAATACTACACATATATCATGTGCATAAGGAAAGACAAACCTTGCATTTGCCTTGAGTATTATGTGTGTCCCCATATTACTATCTACTTATTAGTTTAACTGTCAGGACCTTATAGTATCTTTCTTTTCTTTTCTATGAATACAAATAGAAAAATCTTGTAAAAATATATTCATTTGTTGTTCTTTCTGGTGGAAGTTGAGAGGGATATTGATACAATTTAAATTAGACCCTTTTGTCATAGTGTAAGGAATCAAGGGTATGTATGGGTCAAAACCATCGTTGCAATAATGTACAGCAGCAAAATCTGAGTGGTTTACAGCAGCAAATGATGCTTTCTTACACTGCATACCTCTTGCTGCAGGCTGGCTACTATGTTTCTCAGATCTTCTTCTGTGTTCAGGACCAAAGAGGAGCTACTTGTTGAGCCATGCTGTTTTTGTGGTAGAAGGGTAACAAAACAACCTGCCAAAAGACACAATGTAACTTTAAACGCCTGCTTGAGGTTGGCACGGGATCACCTTGCTCACAGTCCCTGTCTTCCACTCCATTCTGTTTCAATCAGATCTCCAATCTCCGTCTCAGAGGGAGAGGTGTTTTAAGAGGTAAAGGTTTAGATATGGAAATAGCCACAGCAGCTGGCAAATATTTCTTTTAATATGGGCTCATGCATCAAGATCTTTCACATATCAAAGCTACTGTTTGATACCTTTAATAAAATTATAGTAAAATTATAGTAGTTAAAAACGTAAGACTCTTCCCCCCACACCACTCCCACATCTCTGCCAAAGCCAGGCATGGGAGTGCCTTGCTCTCTGCTGTTCACATGGCCTGGCCAATAATAGCAGGTGTGAGCCGCTCACACAGGGGACACTCCTTCAGCCCCAGGCTCTAAAGGCCCTGGGAGTTTGCATCCTGGACCCCATAAGTCTGAGACAATCGAAAGGTTCTTGGCAGGATACTACCCCCAAGGAACTGCACCGACCAGCTAACTGAAACATACCCTCAGTCTTCCCCTGAAAAAAGATTATTTACTTGTCCTGGCACTTTAGCTCAAAGGGCAGGTTTCAGGTTTACCACATGCGTAGAGGTTACAGAAGTGTTCTAGGACATATAAGCCGGGACACTATCTTTGTGCCATCTCTTGGGCTTGCCATGGCTCTCCAGTACCTCTCAGAAAAGAGCTCATACACTGTCGTCTAAAGTCCCAATTTCCATTGCTAAGAAGACAGCTCCAAATCCCCTGGTTTGGAGGCAGTCCTACGAGACTGTATATTTGTGAACCCTTAAGGGCATAGTGTCTAGTCAGCCAGGAACTCAGAGTACACTAAGATGCCTTCCTCTGGAACACTCAAAGGTCTTGGCACAACGTCAAAAACTGGGACCTATCAAAAATAAAGCCCATATGTTGGAGAGGCATCTAAGAGTTAAGAGTAAGGTTAAATGACAATGTTCATCCCCTACATAAGGCCATTTCTTAAAGACTAGGAAAGGCAGCTGTTTTGCCTAATACAGAGAAACAAACACAGAGTCAAAAAAATGAGGAAACAAAGGAATATGTTCCAAACAAAAGCACATCTTATCTTTTCGCATCTTGTAATTAACTCTTTGTTTCCGTTCATAAAATGTAATGTACATCGTAATCTTTTAAAAGGAAAATCAGGGTTGCATTTGCAACTTTTAAAAAACCGAGAGTGGAAACATTGGGTCTTAAATTAACAGGGGGATGAGTAAAACTGTTGTAAATACTGAGAAACATTTTGAATGTCCTTCCTCATGTTACTAATTCATGCAAAAAAAAAAAAAAAAAGCGGTGACTAATTGTGATGCATTCAGATTTCAATATTCAGCACTGTGTATTTCACCCTGTGTAATGGGGCCCCCTTTCCTTTCTCTCTTTTTGTATCGTATGCGATTCTGAAACTAATTGAGTCATGAAAATAATTTGTGGCGATGATTCTAATGTATTAAAAATGTTTCATGTTCCTTTCTAACTGGATTATACCCTGGATTGAAAAAGTCTTCCTCGTGGTAGTTATATGTAGTTTCAAACATGAATAAACTTTTTGCTTTCAAAAAATAAATAAATAAATTGAACAAGACACAAATAAATGGGAACATATTCCATGCTTATGGATTGAAAGAATTAATATTGTTAAATGTCCATATTACCCAAGGCAATCCACAGATTCAATTCAATCTGTCAAAATTCCAATGGCATTTTTTTGTTATTTGAGTTATTTTTTTATTTGATTACTTTTTCTCCATCTCATTCATTTTTTTAAAAATTGCTATTGTTCAGTTACAGCTGTCCTGCCCTGTCCCCCATTGCTCTTCCCCACCCCACCCTCCCCTACTCACATAGTCACTCCCCCTCATCGTCCATGCCCATGTGTCCTCTATTTGTGTTGCTTTGCTTGCCACTTCCCCTTGTTTCCCTCTCACTCCTCCCCTCTGGTCACTGTCAGTTTGTTCCTCATTTCTGTGTCTCTGGTTCCATTTTGCACATTTGTTTGTTTTGTTGACTACGTTCCACTTGTAGGTGAGATCATACGGTATTTGTCTCTCACTGCCTGGCATATTTCACTTAGCATTATGTTCTCCAATTCCATCCATGCTGTCACGAAGGGTAGGAGTTCCTTCTTTTTTTCTGCTTTGTAATATTCCATTCTGTAAATGTATCACAGTTTTTTGATCCACTCATTTACTGGTGGACACTTAAGCTGTTTCCAGCACTTGGCTACTATAAATAACACTGCTATAAACATTGGGGTGCATAGGTTCTTTTGAATTGGTGTTTCAGGATTCTTAGGGTATAGTCCCAGCAGCAGGATCCTTGGATCTACAGATAGTTCCACCTTTGGTTTTTTGAGGAAATTCCATATTGTTTTCTACAGTGGCTTCACCAGTCTGCATTCCCACCAACAGTGTACTGGGTTCCCTTTTCTCCACAACCTCTCCAGCATTTGTTGTTTGTTAATTTATTAATGATGACCATTCCAACCAGTGTGACGTGGTATTTCATTGTGGTTTTAATTTGCATCTCTCTAATGGTTAGGGATGTTTAGCATTTTTTCATGTTTCTATGGGCCCTCTGTATGTCCCTCTTAGAGAAGTGTCTGTTCAGGTCCTTTGCCCATTTTTTAAGTGGATTGTTTGTCTTCCTGGCACGGAGTCCTGTGAGTTCTTTATACATTTTGGAGATCAAACCGTTGTCCAAGGTATCATTGGCAAATATATTTTCCCATGTGGTTCATTCCCTTTTCATTTTCTTATGTTTTCTTTATTTGTGAGATTTTTAGTTTGTTGAAGTCCCATTTGTTTATTCTTTCTTTTATATGCCTTGCTCTAGCGGATATATCAGTGAAAATATCGCTGCATGGGATATCTGAAATTTTCCTGCCTGTTTTCCTCTAGGATTATTATGGTGTCATAACTTGTTTTTAAGTCTTTTCTCTATCTTGCATTTATTTTGGTGTATAGTATCAGTACACCAACAATGAAATATCAGAAACAGTAGTTAGAAAAGAAATCCTATTTACTGTAGCAACAAGCAAAATAAAATACTTAGGAATAAACAACCAAGGAGGCAAAAGACCTGTACTCAGAAAACTACACAAGACTGAAGAAATAAATTAAGGAAGACACAGGTAAATGGATGTAAATACCATGTTCATGGACTGGAAGAATTAACATCATTAAAATGTCCACACTACCCAATGGCATTTTTTTCTTTCACAGAAATAGAGCAAACACTCCTAAAAATTTTATGGAGCCACAAAGATCCCAAATAGTCAATGTGATCTTGAGAAAGATGAGCAAAGGCATCATTTTCACTGATTTAAAACTATATAACCAAGATAGAGTAACCAAAATAATGTGATATTGACACATAGATCAATGGAACAGAATGGAGAGCCTAGAAATTAGTCACTAATATATGATCAATTAATATTTATGAAAAGGAAACAAGGATATACATTGGGAAAATGAGAGTCTCTTCAATAAATGGTGTTGAGAAAATCAGATAACCACATGCAAAAGAATAAAACCAAAGCACTATCTTATACCATACACAAAAATTAACTTAAAATGAATTAAAAACTTGAGTGTAAGACCTAAAACCATAAAACTCCTAGAAGAAAACATAGGCAATAAGCTTCTTGACATCATTCTATGTGATAATTTTTTGAACATGACTCCAGAGGCAAGGGCAACATAAGCAAAAATAAATATATAGGACTACATTATACTAAAAGGATTCTTCACAGTGAAGAAAACCACCAAAAAAAAAAAAAAATGAAAAGACAACTTTCTTAATAGAAGATATTTGCAAACTATATATCTGATAAAAGGTAAATATTCAAAATACATACAGACTTTATACAACACAACAAAAAACAATCTCATTAAAAAATGAGCAAAAGATCTGAATAGATAATATTTTTCCAAAAAAAAAACACAGATGGTCAACAAACATGTGAAAAGCTGCTCAACATCACAAATCATGAAGGAAATGAAAATCAAAATCACAACAAGATATCACCTCACACCTATCAGAATGGCTAATTTGAAAAAGATAAGAAAAATAAGTGTCGGTGAGACTGTGTAGAAAGGAGAACTTGTGCATTGTTTGTGGGATTGTCAATTGATGCACTCACTATGGAAAATAGTATGGAGAATCCTCAAAAATTATAGATAGAAGTACCATATGATTAAGAGATTCTACCTCTACTTATATGAAGAAAATAAAAACCTGAATTTAAAAAGATATAGGCATGTTTATTGCAGCATTATTTACAATAGCCAAGATATGGAAATAACCTCAGTGCCCACTGATGGATGATTAAATAAAGAAGATGTGGTACATATATACACAATGGAATACAATTTAGCCATGAAAAAGAATAAAATCTTGCTGCTTACCATAACAGGGATGGACCTTCAGGGTATTATGCTAAGTGAAATTAATAAGACAGAGACAAATCCATGAGTTCACTTATGTGTGAAATCTAAAAAACAAAACAAAACTCATGGATGCAGATGAGAACTTATAAGAACTTTAATTTCATAATTGGCAGTCCAACATCTGGATTTTTGCAGTATGAATGCTGAAGCTGCTTAGAAAGAATGGTTTTGTTCCTTGAACTTGGAAAGTGTCTGTGGAATAAAGTCTTTATGTGCTGTTCGATTTCTGCTGATAAATAACCTAAAAGTTTTTGTTTAAGTGTGAACCGGAACTAGGATGCTGACAATTGCTCAATAGTATGATACCCATTGTTCTTGTATCACAGTCTCACTTGCTGACCACTGAGTCAGCCAACCATTGCAAAGTCCAGTTGCCTCTGCCAATCAGAAAACGAATGATGTAACGTTATAGTCTTATTTCTCCTAGCAACCCATCTCTTTGTTCATTAGTGCCTTTGAACTTTTGCCTTTAAAATCTTAGCTTTATCATCTCCATTTTGGAAGTTGTCTTAGTTTATACCCAGTGCTACATCCTCTGATTTGCAAATCATACATGAATAAAGCTCTTTTTCATTTCCTCTAGACTAGTTTGTTAACACAGAGAACAAATTGGTTGTTGCCAGAGGAGAGGGGTTTGAAGAGTAAGCAAAATGGGTGAAGGGGACCAAGAGGAGCAAATTTCCAGTTATAAAGGAAATAAGTCATGGGGATAATGTACAGCATGGCGACTATAGTCAATAATATTTTATTGAATATTTGAGAGTTGTCAGGAAAATTCTCATCATAAGGAAAAAATTATGTATCTTGATGGATGTAGCTAGCTTCGTGGAGATCATTTTGAATATACACAAATATTGAATAATTATGTTGTGCACCTGAAAGTAATATAATGTTATATGTCAATTATACTTCAAGAAAAGAGATAGATAGGTAAAATAAAACAATTTTTTTGTAATGTAATTTTACTACATTAATAAAATTGAGTCTTTAACCATACAAATATTTAAGACTACATTTTGTGCATTTGATACAAGAATGCAATTACGTGTGAACAGTTGCCAACTCTACTTCCATTTCTGGGAAACTGTTAATGGCCATTGCTATGATAACAAGCTGGAAATCAGTCCTACTATTATCAAAATTTGAAAGCAAGCTTTATAATAGGTTGATGCTGTGTTAAACTTCTTTTGATATATAATTTTGATTTAGGGAAGTTACAAGGACAGAACAAGTTGTCTAAACGAATGTCTAGATATTAGAGAAATGGCTTTCAAACTGAACCATCGCCTGATACTCAGTGCTGTTTTGACGTCTTCCAATGAGTGTGATCCGTCTGAAATCCTAATGTCTCTGTGGATGTAGTACTCTTCTCCTTAGCTTAATCACTAATCTTGATCTTGGTTGTTCAACAGTATTCTGGAACTACTGACAAAATAAATGCCAAATTACTTTTTTTAAAATGGAACAAAATAAAGTACATCAGCAGATATTATAGAAGTAGCACTTCATGTGGCACCTGATATGAGTTACCATGATTCTATATAAATTTTGTCCAACGTCAAGGAATATTAAAGTTCCCTACCTGAGAATAATTTTTATTTTGCCTATAACTTATAATAGTTTCTATTAACATTAGTCCAGTTTGTGTTGATTAAGCAGTTATTACATGCCACTGTGCTAGATACAGGACATTAGAAGCTGACTGTCTCTTTGAACTCAGGAAACTTACAGTCTAGCTCTGGCCAGTGCAGCTTGGTTGGAGCATCATCTTGTAACCGAAAGGTTGTGGGTTCAATTCCCAGTTAGAACACATACCTACATGGAGGGTTCAATCCCTATTCCAGGCACGTATGATCCCTGCTCCGAGCACAGATGGAAGGCAACCAATCGGTGCTTCTATCTCACATCAATGTATCTCTGTCTCTATTCCTCTCTCTCTAAAATATCTCTCTGAAAAAATGTCCTCAGGTAAGGATAAAAAAAAAGAAAAGAAACTTACAATCTATTCAGTCGATTGAGAGTAGATGAGCATGTAAAAATCATTCTAATGCAATCCATGTAATTTTCAGATCATGAGGTGATAAAGTGGCAGAAAGAAGAAAGCAAATTTAATTTGTGGATTATTTATGAATAACTGCCATCATTTACCAGAGAATCCAGTTTATAATGAGGTAAGAGTAGAGTTCTTTTTAGTTAGTTATAGTAAGCTAAAAACATGAAATCATAAAGTTTAAGTTTTATAATTCCTAAGTCATTCTCTAGTTCAATGTAATTTTACAAAAGAGAAAAACGAGGAAAAGATTGCAGTTACTGAGCCAGAACAAGAACTCTAATTCTGCTTCTCTGTTTCCATGTTGTCTTTTCTTTCCTTGACATTGCAATTTTTTGCTTCTTTTCAGTTTTTCTTATTTTCGATAGTGATATAAGAACTATAGTATAAACTATTTCTGTTAATCTGTTTTCCTGTGTTTGCTCAAATGTGCTAAAATAAGATAATACAATTAGGAACATTAACCCTTCAGTATATATAGAAACCATAACCAGATAAAAAAGATTTTTTGTCTAAAAACAAACAAAAGTAGTCTCACATTCTACCTTCTAAAGAATTTATTGCTTGCTTGACAGTTAGTTGTGTTACTGATAGTTCTCCTTCAAAGTGTATTGGGCACCTCACTTATATTTTGATGGTTCTAAATGGCTTTTTAATTGCTTATGATTTGTCCTGGCCAACTCCAAAACTAACTGAGGCTCTTGTGTTATTTTAATGTTATTTAAACATGTGGGAGTAAATGAGGTACAGTGAATTAAATAATTAACTGTCTGTTCAATACCCAGAAGCTAACCACAATAAAAGAAAGAGCTGGATTATCTTCTCTTTCAGAGCAGAAATGAAAAGAGAAGAAATAAAAAGAAAAATTTCAGCAGTAACAAAATTACAGTATTGCATTTTATTGCAAGAAAACTAACTGGTTGATTGAAAAGAGAAATATGTCTCCAAAATATCATGCTACACATTTTTAATGTCATATATTATAATCTTCAAAGTATTTCATTTGTACAGGTATACACCAGAACTCATTATTAATAATATTTTTAGTTTGTGCATGTAATTTAAAGAAATTACAGAGCACCTAGAATCAGCCCTGCATGAGGTCTCTTAGAAAGCATGTTCAGTCCTGGCTGGTGTGGCTCATGGATTGAGTGCCGAACTGAGAATCCAAGGGTCACTGGTTTGATTCCCAGTCAGAGTAGGTGCTTGCGTTGCGGGTCAGGTCCCCAGTGGGGGGCACACAAGAGGCAACCACACATTGATGTTTCTATTTCTCTCCCTTCCCCTCTCTCTAAAAATAAATAAATAAAACCTTAATAAAAAAAGAAAGCATGTCCACTGTTTCTCATCATTGAGCTAGTATAGAATAACAAAAATACCCTCTATTTGCCAATAGCAGTTTTAAATTTATACTTTCCATTAGTTATTATATTACTCTTTTAGATGGAGTAGGTACATTTCTCCCTCTTTTAATCTCTACAAATTATTATTTCTACAATAACATCTATAGTTTCTATATTTTATTAGAGTTACTATGATAGGGAAATATTAACAAAATACTCACTGCCGTGTGTTCCTTTACTACAATTCCTATAAGCAGCTCCTTCTTTTTCAATATTTCCCAAAGAGTGCTATTTTAGTTGGGACAATTATTCTTGTTTTTGTGGTTCACACTTCAAAATTTTTAGAATCTTTTACTCTTTCTCATTAAATGCAGATAGAAGGACTAGTCATTTAATCAATTAAGCCATTTCACACACATTCAAAATGCCCTCCAAGGTGAATTACTGCAGCTGTCATTGTTCAGAGGCACCCACATTGCCGCCCCAAAGAGACAGAATTACTTTATCAGGAAGTGAAAAAGAAAGAAATAATAAATACCTCGCATTGTATTATCTTTTTAACACTAGAAATAAGTTTTGAAAATGCAATGGAATTTGTAAAAGCTGAATTTTTTTGGTTTTCCAGGAAAAAACAATCCCAAAGGAAGCAGAATGGCCAGGAGATACCATAACAACAGGTTGAGTAGAAAACAGAGGAATAGCAATCCATGTACCTAGTCTCCAGGGCATTAGGTTTATTTCGAAGTGTGAGGGAAAGAAGGGTGATGTAGGCGCTAGAGGAAGAATAGATCCAGAGTGACTCACAGAGTTCAGGAAGCCAGCACCAAAAAGGGTACTAGTCCTGAGTTCCTAGGGCCGTATGGCTTCTGAGCTGATGGGAGCAGATCCTCTCTGTTAGAGTAAATGTGTCTATAGCCTGTGTTGAGATAACATGTGTTGTTTTTACTTCTGACTGGTGCAGGACATCTGTCAACCCCTGCTTTTACGTCACAGAGCCCTTTCAACCAATGCTCTGTCCACCTGTGTTCCTAGAACAGTGAAGCCCTGTGAAATAAATGGCAACCACTGTCTCACATTCCGCAATGTAATGTAAGTATGTCTAACACAGAGATCGGGGTTCTTAGCAACTGAAAGGGCTGTGGTCCTGTGACAAGCAATACCTGTCACATAAAAGTTATGGACATGTCATATACCTTTCAATTACATATATATGATAAACTCTCTGAGTTTAGAGCACAATTCAGAGCAATGTAAATGGTAAAAGAATCTTAATAAGTAACTAGCAAATGAACACATAAAATAATGCATGAAATAATCAATGCAAATAACATTCTAAAGGAAAATTTATGCCTTTGAAACTACATATATGTATCTACAGATTGACATTATTTTTTTTATTTTTCAACTTTATTTTTTCTTCATGAAAGTTCCATATTTTGCTGTCTTATATTAACTGCTTTTCTTATAAGATAACCTTGAGTAAAAGAGGAAGGGAGAAAGAGCTTTGATTTTTACTACAGATCTCAAAAAGAAGAAAGATTATTATAATCAATCTCTCCTTTCCTCTTGATAGTTCTCTTTGGTTTCTTACTTCTGATATTCAAGGACCTAAACACTTGTTTCTACCACCTGATATATTTCTATTTTAGTAACTGCAGTTGAGCCAAGGATTAAGTTCAACAGAATCGTACGATATTAATTTCCTACATGTATCCGTAGAACAATGAAAAATAAAGAAACATTTATTATATAAAAACTTGTTACTACATTTCCCAAATCCTTATATGCATCAGGATTTATCATTAATAGATTTAAAAATGTATGTAGACTGCCCATGACTTGGCTGAAAGGTTGAGTATTTAGTTTTTTTAGAAATTATACAATAATTTTCTTCGAATTCATGCTAGTCAAAACAAACATATTTAGCTAACTTTGCATTTTACTATTTATATGCGCAATTTAATTTTAAAAATATGTACATATATAATTTAATTGGATCCTGAAAGCTTATCTTCTCGCATCCATCTTTTGGATCCCTGTACAATCTGCTGACCCTCCTGGAGCCCCAGACCGGTTCCTGTCCCGGACTTCCACGATAATACAATTCGTTTCAAGACCAGTAACACCAGAAGATACATTCTGAACCCCAGTTCTAACCACAGAGAGTCTCTGGTAGTAAAAGATGAGGTTGAGGTTGTATTTCTGGGTTATAAATGTTTTTGTATGTAAATGCTAGCCATGATACTCTTCCATACGGATACTAAAAAGGCCTCTAGAGTCTCTTTTGGGGGTAATATTTTATATAAAATATTATTGATTATGACTGGATTATTTCCACTTGGATAGTATTTAGTGTAAAATATAAATTATTAATATTGATTGAACAGCAAATATATAGCATATTCATATGTGTGGGATGATGAAAGTTTATATCTGCTTTGCCTGTAAAATGCTGTTGACCTATGTCCCTGAAATTTTGTCTTTGGATTTTCAGACACCATTGACAAAAATACTACTGTCTATTTTGTTTACTATTCCTCCCCCTTCTGCTCTTTAAATTCTCAAAATGCAAGCATTTTCTTTTCTTTTCTTATCATTTAAGGGTCTCACTGGGCAAACTTAGACTTATGGAAAAAATATTCACATGGATATTCAAATCTATAACCCCCAGTTTCTTCCTAAGGTGGGAAAGAATAATTTAAACTGATATATCTCTCTACTCTTAAATCCCATCAGCAATCTCAGTTTGCTTTATGCAAACTCAACCTCTCTCCTCATTGAAAACCTAGAATTCATATGATATGAGATGGCTATTTATGCAAACCAGAAGCCTTTGCTTCAGCAACAAAACTGTATTTGTTATATTAAACCTGTAAGCCATGCAATGTTTAGGTTCTGTGAACATTACATGGACTTTCACCTTCATGTTATTCTATAATGCTCTACTCTACAAGATTCAGTATGTCTTGCTCAACATACGCTCACCAGTGTGCCATAAAATAAAATGTCTCCTGTGTTTGTGGGATAGTATGATGAAAGTCATCTTTTGATTTAGCCTGTGGTATTCCATGAATTCCTTTATGGTTATTGGAACATATAAAAATCAGCTCACTTTAAAATGAAAACAAAATTCCATAGAAATCATCAAAGGGGCATGGGATAAAGAATCACTCTCTACCGAAAATAAACTTTCCTTGCAAAGCTACATAGTTTCTCATTGTCATATCTTAAGATAGCTCAAATATTTTTGTCTTTTTCTCTCTTATTAGAATGTTTTAGCTACATCATGATGATTATTTAGTCCTAAACATTATTATATATTAATAATATATATTATATATAATATATATAATATATAGGAAGCTCCCTGAATTCCATGCTTATGGAGACTTCAACATGTACGCATGATAGGTCATAACTTCTATTTTCAGCCTTCTCTCTTCTCAAGAGGATGGGAGGCAGGGCTGAAAATTCCAGGCTTCTAATGATGGTGTGGTCTTTCTGGTGAGCAGTCTCCATCCAGGAGCCCAGACACAAAAGCACTCCTATCACCCAGGGAATTATAAAGGTCTCTGGAGCTATGTGCCAAAAACTGAAGAGAGAGACCCATATGGATTTTTCCATTATCTCACTTCTCCCAATGTTATTCTGTATCCAGATTCAAAATTTTCTAATATTTTTTGAGAAAAGTTTTAAGAGAAAATGTACTACAAATATTATTAAGAATAATGTAGTTACTGACACTGGGCAATCAATAAAAGTGTATTAGCTAAATAAATAAAAAGATTGATAAATTAAATAATTAATGTGAATAAACAACTTATAAGTTATTACCTATATTTTAAAATGAATTATCTCACAATCTACTATAAATTCTGTGTGAAAATATGAAAATAGGTAAGTTACAATTAACATTGATGTACATAAAGGTAAAAATTAAGTTAAAGATTAAGTGAGCTAATAAGAAGTGTCATTTCAGAAGTTTAAAATAAAAGAAAAAAAATGATTGCAGTCTTTTCAGATTCACTTCGCTGCACATTTTTGTGGTAAGAACTAACCATATCATCTTGGAGAGAATCCATTTACATTGACTGTTTTCTTACATATCCTGGATTTCTCCTTTCTGATTTCTGCTTGGTTTGCAATTAATTTCTTGGATATGTGAGAACACTCTACTGTTCAGTAATTTAAGATAAGACTTTAACCTGGCTACGTCCTAGGTCTGATACTATCAAGGACATCTTTTGCTTTTATCTATGTACTATCAGTTACTCCTGATTATAGAACTTCTCCCTTCCTTTCATGTATGTGGTTGAAGTTAGGTTAGGTGTGTGCATCCTCTTTGATATAGTGATTAGCTTTCTATGTGACCTGCAGAGCCAATAAAATTATAATGGGTTTATGTTGAGAATGTAGGAAAAAGGCACTCACTTTCTACAGAATTGCTTACCTAATAGAACATGTTTGCTGCTGCTTATCACCATGTTTACTACTGAATAGAAACAGCCCACTTGAGAATTAGTTCAAAGTGGTAGGAATGGGAGTCAGAGGAGTGGAGCCAAGAGGTATTATGAAATGTTGTCCTGATGATATACCTTGAGTTCCAGATCCAGCTGTGTTTAAAGTCATCTTTTACCCCAGGACTTACTTATTATATAGGGTAAATAATTTTGTGTGCATACTCTCTTTATAAAATTGTAGTAAGAATTAGAGTCCTGTTCTGGATGGTGTGCTTCAGTTTGTTAGAGTGTCTTCCCATAGACAGGAGGGTTGTGGGTTTGATTCCTTGTGGGAGCGTATATCTAGGTTGGGGAGGTGGAGCACTGGTTGGAGTGCATAAAAGAAGGCAATCAATTGACGTTTCTCTCTCACATTAATATTTCTCTCCCTTTCTCTCTCTCTCTCTCCCCCCAATCCCTCTTTTTCTCTCCCTCTCTGAAAGCAATGAAAAAATGTCCTCTGATGAGGACTTTTTTAAAAAAAGGATTAAGTTCCTATCTCCTGCCATTCCTGGCTAAAAACAAATTTACTTAAACCATATCACACTGTTTCTTAATAAAGAATACAGAACTATATATATATATATATATATATATATATATATATATAAATAATTGTTATAGACAATGCACAATGCAAATATGAATAATGTTTTGAATATGTTTGCTAAAAGTTTTGTAAAAACTTTAAAATTGGAAATTGAGAAGACAAAAATTTTCAATGCTTCTATCTTGATATTCAGGGAAGTTCACTTTCATTTCTTTCCTTATTGAAATATGAGTGGTAAAGTTTCATGTAAATGTGGTGTATTTAATTGTGTGAACAAAGATATAGTCATTTGTTACATATATATGTGTCACACATAACTCTTTAAAATGATTTCTTTTATTTTTACATATTAGTGTTGATAATTAAAACTTATTGATGCCGTACAATATGGTTATTATCAAATTTTCATTACTGTCAATTTCCAGTATACTATTTTTATAATGTTTAGGGTTTGTATTTTATAATAATAAAAACTAACAACATCCTCTCTAACTTTGAGCCATTGAAACACACTAACACACTCAGCTCCAAAACATCCAGGCCAATATTAATAGAAAATATTAATTCAATTTGAGATTTTACACATGTTCATTTTGTCCTTCTTATTTTTAATGATATAATCTTAAAGCTTTTGATTTTTACAAAGACTCCAAAATTCAATCGACCAGCTTATCTACTTGATTTGCAACTGTTTTACGTCAGGTTCCCTAGAAATAGACTGAAGATAAAGTTGTGTGCAGGCAACTTGCTAAGAAAATGCGCATTTTTTTTAATCTTTCATTTTCCTCACCTCTTCCTTCCTGTTTTCTTCATTCTTCTACTTTCATCTTTTTTTCTTACACACTAAATTATTAAACTACTATTATTAGTACTAATGCTACAACTACTATCATCATCATAATCAAATAAAATTAATTTTACACTTAATGAAGAATCATTAGGAATTGTTTAAAAATATTGTCACGATATTTCACTTTTTGTTTTTAGACTATAGTACATCAACAATGATTATATTCATTTCTAAAAATAGTGAGATCTATGATATAATTATTTCTGAGGTGGATATGTACTTATATACCTATAAAACCAAATCTTGGAGTTGACAGAAGGGGAAAGAAGCATAGGGAGAATGTGGGTGAAGTCACCTTTAAAAATATGTTTATTCATATGGATCAATCAGGTTTAAGGATCAAGAACATTCAGAGATATAGGGGAAGTTTGTCTTAGGCACATCTCAACTTAATTTAGTACAAAGTTATATAGACATGTCTACATTAAGACAATACCTCAAATGCTTTGAAAAATTAAAATACCAAATAAATAACCAGAAAAAAAAGCAAGAAATTAATCAGTATAAGATGAAAGTCATTATTTTTAAAAGCATGAGTAAATGCACTGGCAGCTTGAAATTTTATATATGAGCTTTTGGTTAGTTGTAAATTGAGGGAACACAAATTCAGACATTAAGTTTAATTGCTATGGGTTTAATTTGTTATTTAAGATCATGTTATGTCCTGCACTTATAATTTCTTCCTTTGCCTTTTATAGTTAGTTCATCTGGAGAACTTCACATGCAATCTTTTTTAATCCCAATAGAAAGGGATTTCAGGAAAGCCTTAAAAGCTTGGTTTTCTAAATGTGGCTGAATATTTTAATATTATGAAAGTGGTTGTCATAGTAATTAGGAAATTAATTTTATTTCTTTTAAAATATTTTGGTACTGTTATATTCTTCTGTTATGTAGATATAAATTATCTGGTTGCAGCATTGTAATGAGTTAAAGGATATTCTGAATCAAAATTATAATGATACAGAAAAGCAAACATCAATGAGGTATGCAAAAATGTGCATTTATTTTATATCTAGAAAACAAATTGCTTTTCTTCGATTGCAATAAAGATCCTTATAGTTAAATAACTGAATCTGAAATAAGTAAATGGCTCAAAATAATTTGGAAAATAAAGGAATTTGACTGGATATGTTTTTTATTTAGGCTATGGTTAGCTGGAATAAAAAAAAAGGTATACTTTATAAAAGCATGGTTTTGAAGTTACGCCACAAAGATATTCTATCAAATTTCCAGGTGGATAATTTATTTTTCATTTGTGAATGAGAATCACAACTTAAGTACATTATATAATTAATGCATGACCATTTTTAAAATTAGGTATCTGGCTGCACTTATTATGTGCTATATACTGAACAAAGATCTATCACTGGGATGATTTATATTGAAACAAAAGGCACAAAGCTTTTTTGGCAATAGTATCTTGTAGGCATGGTAGGCCTTTAACTATTATGCTATTAAAGGTGAATTGACTCTTCTTATTTTTCCATTTCATTTAAAAACTTAAAAACAATTTTAGCAGTAGTGAGAAAGCCATATCAATTTGCAGTCTAAAAGCCCTAACCCAGCTGCCTTCTGATCCATATTGTAAATAGAGAGTGCATGTTATATAATTTGTGGCTATACTCAGACATAAATTAGAGTGGTGTTTAAGAGTCCACATCTACCCTGAAAGTTTGGTACAGTTAGGAACTTAAAGACAATCATCTGATTTATTTTAAAAGAGTGAATAAAATGTGTATAGTGAAAGAAAAGTTAATATTAGGTATGAATTATGCATTTTTTATTACAAGGAGGCCATATATGTGCAGAAGAGGGAATCAAATTTCAGAGAGCCTAATAATGAATAAAGAAGAATTACCCAATTTGCAATTTCCAGACAGAGAAGGTGGGCTTATAAATGGAATCCCTCCCTACCTCTGCTGCCTTGGTGACCAGAACAGTGCATTAAACACAGTAGCTACTCAATAAACATTTACTGACTAAATACGTGATTGCAGGGAGGACTAAGATATGGACACAGAGAAGATGGAAGCACATACTTCTTGGTCAAATAGTGGGCTAGAAATTTTCTAGCTCCATTTAACTTGAATAAATAAAATAATTTGAGCCTTATTTTTATTTTTCATTCATAATATGACATGATAATGTCTGTAAAAGGAAATGTTGCTGGGAAGATTGACACAGACACAAAACACTTAGCAGAGTAGTTACTTAGTAATAGTTTCTTTCTTAATGTTCTCAATTTTTTAAAATGAATTTTCATCTGTGTTAGTGTGCATTTATAAGCATTTTGAAATGTCTTTATACTGATGTAAATATACAGAATGTCCTAAAATATTCTGATACTTTAAAATAGCATATATAATGCTCTAAATCCTTTGTATTTGCATTATTCTGAGGATTGTTTTATTTTATTTTTCTTTGTTTTCTATGATTTACTGAGAAAGAAGTCTGAACATCTCATGAGAGAAATTCCTTATTTCTTAACATTTAAAGAGGGTGCATATTATGTCATAAATTCATAAATATTTCTGATAATATTTTTTTGGAAACGTAATTTTCTTGAGAAAATTTTCTCATTTTTATTTTAACATTCATTTGTATCCAAGTTCCTACATAAAATAAATTTTCATTTTCTTTCTGGAGCCAGAGGCAACCTAGATTTTATTTATTTTGTCTAATCTGAAACATTATTTAAATGATTTTATGGGGAAAAGAAACACCTAATATAATTATAAATGGGACAATAAAAATACATATATTATTGAATATACTTCTGGCATAAGTAATGAACTGATCAATGGTATAAGTGATTTTATGTAGACTGTAACAGCTTTTAAATAAAAACATCCATATATGGTAGACATCCCTTAATTTTTGTATTAAAATATCATTTCTGGGGGAAAAAATGAATTTTCTAGTGTACTAAAACTCTTGCAAAATCCAGACAGAAAAAATATCTACGAGATAACTAGTTACCCAGAGGAAAATATTACCAATGTAAATAACTGGGAAACAAAAACAAAATAAAAGGGTAAGACTTGGAAACATATGTTAATTGAAATATACTTAAAATTGTAAATACAACTAGCAGAAGTAGTCAGTTTTAGGTCCAAAAATCACTGCCATCGTAGAAGAATGAAGAGGAGCAAGCACTATTTCATGTGGATGCCAGTGTCATCAAAAGATGGCCCTTATTAACCATGACTTCAGATCTCCAGGTTCAAAAGCCTGATTCATCAGCCAGAGGAAGGTTTTCCTCAGGTAAAAATAGATAGAATATGGGAGTAATATGAATATCATTTCCACATAATCATATTTTGAAATTGGTAAAAGTACTTTCTCCTAGGGATGGGAAGTGGAAATTGCTTTGACTCATCCCAGCCAATAGTAATTCATTTCTTAAAGCATCAATTCATTCAAAACATAGTTTTCAAGCACCATGACTGAGAAGCAGAGGAAGTTTAGTACTAAATGAAAGAAAAATAGCACCCCTCAACCCCATGGAAGTTACTAAAGAGTGGAGATATAAAACAAATAATCACATTTAACAAAAGTTATTACAAGTGTGTTTTGTGTTTTTAAGAAATGTTTTAGATGCTACAGAATGCACATTTTCACAGTGAAAGGCACTTTCAAGTAGAACATCTGGGAAAACCTCTATGAGAAAGTGACATTTAAGTTGATATTAGGGCACAAGGAGTAGTTTTCAAAGGACAGCGTGGATATAAATAAAACTACTTGGGGAGAAAAGAAGTGGTAAAACTTTTGGTTTTTGACTCTCTTTTCCTCATGTGTTGGAGGCTGAGTTTATATAATCGTTCAGTTCATGGTGCATTGATATTGCTGATATTCCTGTTTTATTGACTTATTGCTTCATTTGGATTCCCAACTTCAAAAACTCCTGCTTATATGCAGACATTCTAAAAGGTTTAATGTCTCCTCTTTTGTTTATATATTTTATTTTAAGGTGTGTTTTGGTATTTCATAAATGTATCTTCTCAATTTATATAAATTATATTTTATTTTGTATTATGTAAACTCACATATCTTTTTCTTATTTCTTTTCCACTTCATACTTTATTTTATGATCCACATTGCTTTGTGAAATTCTAGTCTGCTAGTCTTAATTTTTACATAGAACTCAATGGTATCCTCTACATTTTGTTTTTCTTTCCCCAAATGATACACACACACTGTCTTTAACACTATGATGAGGTTCTTCATTCTTTTCTCCCTAATTTTCTATGCTACATAACAAATTCCCCCAAGCATTACAGCAACACAGATTTATTCTCTGCAGCTTCTATAGGTCAGCAGCTGAAGTCCTGCAAGGCTGGATTCCCTACTCCGGGTCTCAACGGGTTGAAGATAAAATGTTGACCAGGGCTGCAGTTCTTTTCATCCTCAGTGGCTGTTGGCAGAATTCGTTTACTTTTGGTTTTAATGCTAAAATTCACAATTTCTTGGTGGTGTCCAGCAGCCTCCCTGAAGCAGCTCTTAAAGGTTCTCCCTGTCCAACAGTTCTTATCAAACATTAAGCATGTTTGCTTTCTTTCAGGCCAGATAAAGTGAATCTCTCTTACTTCTTCCTCTTCTCATTTTTTTTTTTTTTTTTTTTTTTTTACTAACTATGGAAAACCCTTTTATTTTGGAGGGTTCATGTGATTCGATTAGGTCCACCTGGATAATTTTCCTATTTTAAAGTCAGCTGTGTCAAATAACATAATCAAAATAGTACCTTCATTTAATTCAGTTCCAGGGATTATGGAGGCATGTACGTAATGGGGGTGAAAAATCTTGGTGACCATTTTAGAAATCTGCTTGTCATTTAAGGCGAGAATTATTTTGTATACACCAAGAGAGAAATTGCAGGATCAAATGGCAGGTGCATTCCAGATTTGCTTAAGAGCTGTGTAGCAGATTGCAGGATGGCCATTGTGACTGGAGCACATCAACCAAGCAGTAGATTATAAAAGACCAGGTTGGAAGGGATGGTGGGAAACAAATTCCATAGGACTCTTTTTGACTATATTAAAAATTGCAGTAATTAATTTTTTTAAATACTGAAATTAAGTCAACCTTAGTTCATGCTACAATTCATGCAGTATTCATTTATTTTACCTTTAGACTTCTTGTGAACACCAGAAAATAAAGATAAATAGTGATGCTTTTTTCTCCCTAGTGCCTATTCATTCCCTTACATTTTAATATTGATAGTAGCAGTGGGTGTTTTATATCGCCATTTTTCACTACTTTTTATTTTGCTATCATATTTTTCTCAGAAAACTACTAAAAAATAGAAAAGTGACATAAATACCTGTTTTTTAAGTTGACTTTATGTACAAATTCTATTACAATGTGAGGGGCAGCACCAGTAAGAAAGGATATGTTTAATTACATGTTATCGCATTTTGCCATGTATAATGTGCAGTTTTTTGCAAAAATTTTTGAGGGAAAAAAATAAGGATGCACACTATACCTGGGTATAATTATTACATACCATGGGGTGTAATAATCCCCGTGCATAATGCACACAAAACATGGGTGCTCATTATATGCTGGCAAAGTACGGTAATATCTAATCTAGTAGTTCAGTCATGATTTCATATTTGTGTGTATATGTGTTGTATTGTCTTTTATTTAAGACATAGGAAATGAAACTGGTAATTAAATTTGTATGTTTAGAAATAATTTACTTATGTTTCTAAACTTCTCATGAAGAAACAAAGGTAACATAAAACATATTTAATCAAAGAATATTGCAGGGAAATATATTTCCTAGGTGCTAAATATATCTGAATCATTTTTGGTATTTTAAAAATATAAGACTATATTTGAATGTATTAATACCCCCAAATTAATTTATTCTGCTTTTCATGGTTGTATACAATTAAAGATTATTTGAAAAGAAACCTCCCCTTGTTTCTATCCTAACTCCAGGCCTATATTAGCTCTTCCTGTGGTCTTCATATCCTTCTATGTCTTCAGTTCTGTGTTGAGAGAGATGATATATTAATAGCATTTAATTAATGTGTGAGAAGGGGACAGGAACATAAAATCGAGTAAAAAATGCTCTTCAATAAATGGTATTGGGAAATTTGGACAAGTACATGCAAAAAAATGAAACTAGATAACCAACCTACAACACACACTAAAACAAACTCAAGATGGATAAAAGGTTTAGATATAAGACATGATACCATAAAAGCACTAGAGAAGAACATAGGCAGGAAAATGGCAGATATCCCACACAGCAATATTTTCACAGATACATCCTCTGGGGCAAGGGATATAAAGGAAAGATGGAACAAATGGGACTTCTGTTGGGAAACACCCTGTCTGGTTTCAGGAACTGTAGCCCCACTCACAAGCAAGAGGGCCCCAAAGGCTGGAGCTAGTCAAGGAGGCCTTGGGAAAACAGGCCACTGAGAAGGCGAAACATGTACTCCTGGCAGGGGTTCAGCCCCTGCCCTTCAAACATCATCCTGCTTGGCCTTGTGATGGTTGGTAGTCGATGACAGGTAAGATTTCTCAAGAGAAGGAATGACCTAAGACAGACACAGCCAGTATGGGCAGCAGACAAGGACTTGGGGGACATGGAGAAAGGGCAAAAAGGCCCACACCCCTCGGTTGGACTTGGACATGGCCGGAGTCCTCATTCTATCTGTAGGTCTCCTTATCTCTTGGCAGTTCTGCCCCACTGGCTTGGTTTAGGCTTGAAACTGTACTAAAGGCAAGTACGGCCCTAAACTGGATCAGGCAGTTCCCAGGGGGAAATCAGGCCTAGAAGTAAGTTTCCTGAAGCATGCTTTATTCTTCCCTCAAAAGCTATGATAACTGGCTCATACTAGGAAGGAGATTTATATTATTCATAGATCCTGACCTGAGGCAGATCTCTTGTGTTCCTTCCATTGTTATCCATAATCTCTATTTGTTTTCTATAAACATAGCCTTTTGACATTGATTGATGAGCTTTGCTGTATACCCCTAAGTGCACGGTTCTCAATAAAAGCCTTTGGATGTGGGGACTCAGGGCCTTCTCCACTAGAGGGAAGAGCCATGTTCCCTCCCCTGGCAAACAGAGAAGTGTTTGCGACGACTCGTGTTTATTCCCCTTATCCATGACAACCCCAGGACAGGCTCTGCAGAATTCAGAGCCCCACTCCCTCCTCAGCTGGCTCTGGACAGTGACCCCCAAATCCAGGAGCATCCCATGCAGCACTCCCCTGCAACAGATGGCCTGAACAGGGACAGATTTCATAAAGTAAAAACTTCTGGACAGCTAAAGAACACATCAGCAAAATGAAAAGGAGCCAACTGTATGAGAAAATATATTTGCCGATGCTACACTGAACAAAGGACTCCAAAATATATAAAGAACTCACACGACTCCACTCCAGCAAGACAAACAATCCAATTAAAAAATGGGCAAAGGACCTGAACAGACACTTCTCCAAGGAGGACACTCACAGTACCCAGAGACATGAAAGGATGCTCAACATCACTAGCCATCAGAGGGATGCAAATTAAAACCACAGTGACATACCACTTTATACCGGTCAGAATGGCCATCATTAGCAAATCAACAAACAAGTGCTGGTGAGGTTGTGGAGAAAAGGGAACCCTAGTATATATTTCCCTGCAATATTCTTTGATTAAATATTCCCACCTACCAGTTGGTGGGAATGCAGACTGGTGCAGCCACTGCAGAAAACAGTATGGAGTTTCCTCATAAAACTAAAGATGAAACTTCCTTTTGATACAGAGATCCCACTCCTGGGATTTTACCCTAAGAAACCTGAAACACCAATTCAAAAGAACCCCAATGTTCATAGCTGCATTATTTACCATAGCTAAGTGCTGAAAACAGCCTAAGTGTCCCCCAGTAAACGAATGGATTAAAAAACTATGGTACATTTATGCAGTGGAATACTTCGCAGCAGAAGGAAAGAAGAAACTACTACCCTTTGTGACATCATGGATGTAACTGGAAAGTATTATACTAAGTGAAATAATCCAGGGGATGAAGGACAAATATCAGATGATCTCACCTATAATCAACAAAACAAGCGAGAAAAGTAGAACCAGAGACATAGAAGTAACAAATTGACAGTGACCAGAGGGGAGAAGGGAGGTGGGTAATGGGGGAAAGAAAGGGAAGGGGAAAGTCAGGGAATGTGAATACAGAACAGAACTCATGGGCAGGGACAATGGGGTGGGGATTGACTGTGGAAGTTGGGGGTGAGGGCACAGCGCAGGGGAGAGCAATGAGGAAAAATGTGGGACAACTGTAACAGAACAACAATACTTTTAAAAAAATAAAAATGAAAATGAAAAAAAACCCTTGACTGGCTAGATGCCTGTCCAAGATTTAGCTGTATTGGAGAAACCTGAACTGCCAGGTATTAGAGTAACTAATTAAGACAAGCTAAAACAAAAATAATTGTCAAAGCTTTAATAACCTATTACAATAATGTAAACAAGAGGCTAAATTGGAGATAGTGCCAATGCCATTCTTCCATCACTCCCCATTCCATTTTCCCCATGATATGTCTCTATTCAAGGTTCAATTGGATCAACATGACCAGGACATAAAGATCTTCTCACTGAGGAGCAAACCCAAACAAAGGTTCCTATGGTTTCATAAATCTGGGAACCAGGAAAAGGGAGAGGGGGAAAAGCCAGGAGTAGAAAACTACTAAGTACTGAGCATGCTGAAAAGTCTTTAAAAGTTCTCCCCTTTCCCTTAATAACGAAGCCTAGGCAGAGAGGTGCTTGAGTAAGGTCTTTACTAAAGAACTGTATCTCGGGAAAAAAGAAAAAAAAAAAAGAGGGCTTTCAAATGGACACTGCTGGGCTAGAAATGCATAGAAGTATGGCTAGCCAAGGGACCTGAGTCATTGGGTGCAACTGCCATCAGAGATTACAGTGCTCAGGCTGCGTACCAAGTCCGGTTTGGGAAGGGCAGCTTTCTTCTCTGAAGCCTGCCTGGCAAAGGCTTTGTAATTGCCTGTGGTCGGGCCTGAAGAATAACACATAGGTTCTTACCCAGGAGCCAGACTTCTCTGGATCTTGATAACTATGATCCCCAGACTCCTAGGAGTCTTAATTCTTGATCACCTCTTGAAATTGCAAATCTACTACTCCTTCTAATCACTGATTTCCTGTAAATGGTGTCTGGTGTTGCCAAACTTCAGCATCTGATACCTCTCCTCTTTTGAACAATTACTCTTTTTTCTATCCATACACTAATGACTTTAATTTAAACATATAAATTAACAAATTGTTATATTTTAGTATTTCACAAATAACTTTTAACTCTAAAACATGAACTCAAGTCTTATTTTATGTTATTTAATACAAGTAATATAAACAAAGTAATATTCAAAATTTAGCCATAAATTTCTTTAAGAGATTTGATTTAAAAAATGCTCAGTTTAATGTACCATTTTGTTATCCTTCAATAACTAACCTACTGGTAAATATTATTAATGAAAAGTAGTTTGGAGATATCATAACATCTTTTTCCATGCTGTTATCTTACTTCAAACCCCACTTGTAGTGTTAAAACTAATTAGAAGATTTTCTTGAATGAAAATTTCTTGTAGCAGTCATTCTGAATTTGCTTTTCAGGTTTATAAATATTTTATAAATGGCGGCACCAATGAGTCTGATTATAATGGGCACCAAAAGATAAGACGAAACAAATCATGTCCTCCTGAATAAAATATATCCCTTTTCAAATATCACAAACAATATGATTTCAATCGAGAATATTGTGATCTTAGAGAAACAAAACAAACAGTCTATACAAAAGATTGAAAACTTTAGGAAGTATTTAAAGTAAAATCATATGAAAGTCTAGGTAAAGTTTTTGGAGTGCTTTTGATTAATTTCAATCTTTTGAGGAAAATTATTTTTATATTTAAAAATTTCCAAAACAATAAAATATTTTTATTTAGAAATGGAAAATAAAATTCATATTTTAAGATAGTTACAAAATATGAATTGAGAAGTGATATGTTGTATTATGAAAATAAAATTGTATGTATTAGCCTCCTTTCAAATGTTTATATTCACATAATGAATATTATGAGAAGTTATTCTAATTCAGCAGCAGCTGTCATTTAACCCTTTAATATTGGAATATCAAGCCCTTCATGGTTTTCCTACATAAACCTTGAGTTTATGCTTTTTCTATTAATCATGTTATCCGAGAATATAATTATAATTTCAAAACCATGTCTGTAAACAACTACTTTTGCCCTTAAAAATAGAGAAAATTAGATTCATACATAAAGGAGAATCTGTGATGAAGGAGCCAGGTGGTTGTTAAGAGATACCAATGAAGTATTAGGTACTCTTAATTGATTTTGGGCAACAGAAATAAAGAATCTTAGATTTGAATAATAGTTATGTGTAATAGTGTGCATTTTGTACTTTATACCAATAGAAATAAAAGTACAATAAAATGACACATCTAGGTGTTACCAAACAGAACTTTCTTTTCCTGACTTGTCGGTAAGTTCTTCAGACATGAGAGTGACATGAGTTAACCTTTAGATGAGTCATAGCCAGAAACATGGTCACACTTATTTGCCTATTTTAGATGACACTCAGTAGACCTAACCAGGGTGATACAGGAAGTACAGTTACCTAGGTTCAACTTTTGCTTAGGAGCTCATACAGAATTGCAATATACCTCCATTTACACAGTGAGAGTTTTCTCCATTAAAAAATGCTCCTGCATTATAAATCAGATCTGTATCCCTTGGAATTCTGAGCTGGAATGTTTCATAAAGATCCTCTAATCCCCTGTTGTTTTTTTTTTTTTTCACAGAAGAAAAATTCATATTTAAAGAATTTTAGGGCTTGTTAAATTTATGCATGATGATTCATCAAGTAGGTGTGATGGGATTTGTGTAGCTAATGAAGCTATAAACAATTCCCAGAATCTGGATTTCACTATTCTCTGTATATGAATCTTGCTATGACACAATTTGGATTAAAATTTTAATATTGCATAGATTTTACATCACCTCATGAGATTGTGAATAATAAAGATGAAAATAGATATTTTTTATGCCCTTCTTATTCTTTCAACATTACCAGATACTAGCAATGAAGCTGGAGAATAGTGATATGAAGGGAGTTGGCTTGTTCTCCTGTCTTCCAGCATTTAACATCCTCCTTACAAGTTACAGAATATGTTTTGCAGTTAATACTTTTCCTTTGGGCTGTAAAGGATAGAATTTGCAAAGGAGGGTGATTATAAGGATTCACGCAGTTATTAGCTTTAAACAGAAGATTTCTAAACTTCTTCCCAAAACATAGTAATCCATTCACAAGTATATTTATTTATATTTATTTAACTCTTTTTTTAATTAAATTCTTCTTTTAATACAAGTTAGTATAACCAACTTACCATTGACTTCATTACTGCACAGTAATTGCTGTTCTTTACTTGACAGTTCATAGATGAGCCACATAGTATCAAATAATTAAATATAGGCTTTCTTACCTTTGTTTTTAAGTCTTCCATTAATATATTTAAACTATATAAATATATTAGTATATAACATTATGACTATATAAGTATATATACTTATATATAACTATATATGTATACGTATGTTTATAAATATATAATATAAATCTAGAAACCCATTTCTTTGTACTTTTGGTTTACTATATGTTAAGTATTAGTAAACACAACCTATATACCTAGTACAAATGAGATTCATAAAACAAAATTTGCTTTTCTCATCAGAAAGCTACTTCTTCTCCTCAGCAGAAATATTTAAACTGTGAAAATGTTACATCTTACCTACTGGACATTCCATCACAGTGTTTCAAATAAAGATTTAACTGAGATTTAATTGGACACTTATAGAGTGTTATTATAATAACTGAAAATTGTATCTGAAACATAATTTGAAGGACTGCAGATTTTTCTGATTAAAAACCTATGTGTAGACATAAGATAATATTATAAAATGTCTTATGTTTTCAATATCAAGTTATCCCTTAGTTAACTAAGAACACCTATATAACTACAGTAGTTTACTATTAAGAATCATATTTCCATCTTTATTTTGAGAAAATTAGTTTCAAATATTTAGTATTCAACTCCTACAAACTTCAAGTTGTATTGTGGTATTGTCTACTTCAATATTTTATATTTATAATATAAGTTAGAGACAATTCAATAGTACTATTATCTGTAGTTTACAGAGCCAACAAATAATTCAGTACAAAGAATTTTCAGTGGGGGAAGGAGGTTAGAGTATTCTCTTTCAGGGTCTCTTATAACAAGTAACCAGGGGCAAGGAAAGTAGTTCCTTTCAGTCTAGCACGAGGTTACAAAGTATGGCTTGCAGTATGAATTCAGTCTGCTTCTGTTGCCTGTTTTTGTGTGACCTGAGAATTTTAAAAGATTCTGACATTTTTTAAGTTCAGTAAAAAAAAAAAAAAAAAAAAAATTAAAAGGCTATGTGACAGAAACTACATGTGGTCTACAAAATTTAAAACTTAAAATATTTACTCTGTGGAAAATGTGGTCCTTTATGGAAAAATTTTGCTGACTCCTGAGCTAGTGTGTTGATTCACAGCCAGACTCCTGACAAAGTGTTTGTTCTTGGGTGAGAACTCTTTGTGTGCCAGTTTCATCATCTCTAAAATGTGGCCAGTAGTAGCTCCTACTTCACAGAGTCATTGTAAAGACATATGGATTTGCATTTGTACATTTCTCTGAGTGTATAAGAAATAGATAAATGTTGGCCTTTGATAAACAGTTGGTGTCAGCATCTATGAGACATCTGAGCCTTAATGATAGCAGTAGCAATCTTCTGATTTCACAGAATATTAACTTTTCAAGTATTGATGACATGTTTAAACAACATAGGGTAAAGGTATAAATAAAATTTATGTAAGTAAATTAAATTTCCATGTGTGTATAGATACATATACATTGATACATACATATATACATGCATACAAATTTACACTTTTTAAAAAATTATCGATCATCTCATTTGTTCCAATATGCCACATATGTGTAATACTACTTCTAGCACTTTTTGACTAGTCCTCAAAAAAAAAAAAAAAAAAACTGTGAAAAGAAGACAACATCAGGCTAATTCTCAATAAAATAGTCTCTTGAAATGAAGACATATATAGAGAGAGCAACTCTTTCAAAGCGCTCCCAGGAATAACACATTCAAGGGAATATGGAGAGCAGGACTAGACTGAACAACAGGTTGAAGTGAGATGCAATTGCAGCCAAGACTTCTGACAGGTGGTTGTGAAGCAAGAACTACCATTCAAGTGTGTTCAAAATTGAAGTAAGCAGGTTAGGGGTTTCTATCCCCAGATGAATCAGTTTTCACATAGCTACTGTTTTGGGGTAGGCAGTACACTTTGACTGAGAGCAATTTCTGGGAGAAATAAAATTGTGAAACTTTAGCTGACAACATTACTACAAAGAGAGGTCTTCTTGATTCATAATGGGGATCTGCACGGTATACTGCAGCAACCACTACAGCCTAGCTTTTGTGCAGCTCCGCTTACATAGTACTCTGACCTTAGGAGCAAGTCCTCCAAGATTCTGGTTTGGATACTTGGGGACATTTACAAGGGGAAAGACAGTGAAACAAACTGCAGCCTCAGTCCGAGCAGCTGGAAGTAAAATGTAAGGGATCTTTCTCACCCTTCCCCTTTGGTGCGCATTCCAGATTTCCTTCAACATTCACTGGCCCCTTGGCTGGTCTAGGTGGCTTATGTAATGAGATAACCCAGATCCTTATGCATCAAAAGCCTGAGCCCCTGCTCACTCTGCCTTTTATGGGTTTTAGCTGCTCTACTTGTTTATTCATCATCAAAATCAGGCACTGAAATACCAAGAGGTATTCTGTGGAGCACATGGGTGCTAAACATATCCTTCTTGGTCCTCTTTATGTAACACTAGCCCTGCCTTAGTCTGATGAGCAGACACTGACTTCTGCCAGCCTGGTTACTGCTCTCCTTGGCTAGTTTCTTGCAACAAAGGACTTGAAGAATCCCCATCAAAATCTCAGAAGGAGTTTTTAAAACAAACTTCTTCTAGAAATATATGGAAAGGCAAGTGAACTACAATGGACAAAGCAATAATGCAAAAAGAAAACCCCAAAAATAAAAAAACAAAACTAAGTTGGAGAACTCAGTTGATTTTGAAACAGAAAGTTACAGTACAAAGAAAGGGTGGTATTGGTATAAAGGTAGACAAATAGATCAAGGTAATATATTAGAAAGTCTACACATAAGCATTTGCTTAGTCTGTTCCAGCTGCTGGAACAGGATACCATAGATTGGATGGCTTATAAACATAAACATAAATTTATTTCTCACAGTTCTGCTAGCTGGGAAATCCAAGATCAAGGCACCAGAAGATTCAGCGTTTAGTAAGAACATGCTTAGTAAAAGTACAGTCTATATCCTTAGTGGGACCTCACATGGAAGATGGGGCATGGGAGCTCTCTGCGTTCTTTTCTATAAGGGCACTAATCCTATTCATGAGAGCTCTACTCTCACAACCTAATCACTTACCAAAGATCCCATTTTCTAACCCTACTATATTGATTTTTCACTACTATTATTATTATTTGGATCCATCTACGTGACAATATAGAAAGATGCCTTATAAATAAAAGCAGTTAAAAAAACAGTATGGAGGGTCTAAGCCCATTAATAAAAAATATATCAAAATATATGTTTAAAAAATTTTAGCATATGTAACAAAGTATATGTCATTTTTTAATTCTAAAATTATGAATGATTTTAACTTTCCTATTTATATTTTCTGTATTTCTGAATGTTTTAACTGAGCAAATCTTACACTTTAAACATAAAAAGGAAGGTTTTGTTAATGGATATTTTCATATTAAATGTCCTAAATATATCACATAGATATTTATAGAAAATAATTTTAGACATATAATTAAGTTGTCTCAAGTCAAGGATTTTTTAATTATGAAAGGTGACACATAAAGCTGTAAGTATTTGCTACACACCATGTATTTCAAAATCTCCTTTTCCTTAATGGTAAGATTATATTTCCTTGCCCTGACGAATTTAGATAAACCTATGGTTTGTTTTGGTTAATAAAATATGAGTAGCCATTACATGTGATTCTTCCTGGTAGGAGCTTTAAGAATCAGACATGAATTACCATCTTTTTTCATTCTCTTTGCAATAATCCAGTTTGTGGCTCTTCATTCCTACAGCCCAGAAAAATGGAACTAAGTGACAGCAAAGCAAAATCTAACCAAACTGCAGGATATATAGAGTGAAGAAGAAATAAGTCTCTGTGGTTTTGTCATAGAATATCATCTTCTTTCCATCAAATAGAACTAAATACTCCCTAAAAATATTTATATATCAAGGCAATATATCTCTACTCAATATGTGTGACAATAAATCATTTTGTTATGAGTTTTAGGGGTTTATTATAAAATAACTTTCACACTAAACTTTAAAAAACTGTCCATTGGGCCCTAGCTGGCTTAGCTGGCTGGAGCTCCACCTTATACACCAAAGGTTGCAGTTCGATTACCACCAGGGCACACACCTATGATGTGGGTTCCATCCCCTGTCTGGGCATGTATGGGAGGCAACCAGTAAATATTTCTATCTCACATTGATGTTTCCCTCTCTCTTTCTAAAGTAAATAAGCATTAAATATTTTTTTAAAAAAACTGCCCATTGGTTAACTTGAAATTCAGAATATTTAAATTTAAATGTTTGTTTTAGAGTAAACAATAAATAAAAATTTCTGCCTTCATAGTTTAGTTAAATAACTAGCTATTTTTGCTGATCTGTTATTTTTGTCACAGGAACTAAAAAGAAATCAGGAAAACAGACATTTAAAATAGATGAAACAGGAAAGAGCTTTTATAGTGATAATTGTAATTATGTACTATATAACAAAATAAAGGGAATGAAAGAGTTTCCAAAATTTAAATGGGGGAGGATAAAAATGTATATGTGAAAATATACTGTTGTATTAATGTATTTGAAGTAAAGCGCTTCCTAAGTAGTCAAGGAAAACTTGATATATTTGGAAAAAGTAATTTGAGATATTTTACAGAAAACAAAAACAAATAAGCAAATAATTTTTTATTTAAACAAAAAGAAATAAAATAAAGTTTATAGGTATAGTCAAATAATAGGTGATAATATTATTTTGTTTTTAATGTTTGTCTTGTTGAGATTTTGATGTGCAACTTCTCTTCTATTTTCTTTACCAATGAAAACTGATATATTATGTGTTTTTGGTGTTCCCAAATGCAAAAGCTTGGAACATTATGGTGAATTTGCTATTTCTATTAGTGATTTCAGTTCTTTAACTAAAAATATTATCTCTGGTAAATCAAATACTTTATTTCATTTATTTTGTTGATATCAACATTGTATACTTGAGGAAGTGACACAATACTTGTTTTTCCCTGTATGTCTTACTAATCAGTTTATTTTACAAAAATTTATAAAGAAATGCTCATTATTCTCTAGTCTTATCTTTCTCTTTACATTTCTTCAGTCTTTTCCTTTCCCTCTTTTTCCAGTTCTTGTTCTACTCTTTTTTTTTTTCTTTCACTCCCCTTTGGAAGTAGAAGAGGTGAAAGGTAAAAAAAAGAAAAAAAATTAATGTGATTCAAGGTAAGAAGAATTTCAGAAACATAGGAGTATATCACCAACTTGATATGTAATATGAAAAATAATATCATTAAAGTTTTTACTACTCAGGATAATTAAAAATGTCATTAAATTCTTAGCCAAAATAATCCCCTAAAGAATCATAAGAATATAGAAAATCATATTATAAATATGTGACAGTGTTTTGTCCTGTATTGATTTTATTCCACTGAAACATAGTTATTTTTTTCTGCTTGGAGTTGTGAGACATTGGTGAGTTTGGGTCAACTCCAAATACCATAAGGAATATAACTTAAACTCTGCAGAAGCAGCTTGCAGCCATCTGCAGGGCTGTTAAAACACAAATACTCATACACAGTCAATTAAGCCATTGGATAATAGATCTGTTGCGTTCAGGTAAGTAAATAAGCTATTCATTTAAAATATTTATTAGACTTCCTTTGTTTTTATTCACATTCAAGGATTTCAAAGAAAATGACAATGTTAATGTTTCCTCTAAATGGTCTTCTTCTATTATGACTTATTGTAGCACTCTATTTTACCCATCTGTTTATGATGATGATGCTGTTTTCTCTAAGGTAATAAAAGGAAATTATATGAGACTTACTCTCATTCCCTAGTGATAATTCTTTTTTCTAGTCTGAGGCATTCAGACTTGAGAAAATGAAATCTTGTGTTTTTTTTTTTAACGTGATGACAACTAGCATAGTCATTTCAATGTAATCACATTATTTACCATCTGTTCTTTGTTTAGCCAAAACTGATTTTCTATATAGCTCATTTGGACACTTGAGATAAATAAGCTATTTATTTGTGTCAGTTTAATATCTTAGCTACTAGAATTTTAACAGGAAATATTTTTTCACAGCACAATGTATTTTAAATAGTCCCTAATGCAATATATTTTTTAATTATTCCATTTTGTTTTATAGTTTCTTAAAAGGGGGATTGTGTATATGCTTCATTATTTTTACGGCCTTATGTCATAATGAAAGTGACCATTTGTTGTTTTAAAATAAAGACTGATTTTTTGGGGGGGAGCAATAAATTAAGAAAGAAAAAGATTACTCTATGCAGTTATTTTGTGATGGCTGGATGTTTCATATCACATAATCTTTCCCAAATAGTTAATTCTGTCATTATGTAACATTCACTTGACAAAACTGTAAAAATATTGGCTTAATGTTTTCTATATTGGACTAAATTTAATATAATATTGTATACGCATAATGAATTGCTTATTTACCAGTGTTGTGTCCTTCAGCTAAATACCACTAGGACTGCACATTTAGTCAAATACAGTTGGGTTTAGTACTTTCTGCAACAAGATGGATACTACACCATGGGTAACACAGAGGAATCTTAGCATTTTTCATGCTGATTTTAAAGGAATTAAACCTATGGTGGGTGATTCTGGAAGTGGTTCAAGAAAGAAGTTTTTTTTTTTTTTTTTTTTTCCTTGAATTGGGTGTTTTCAGAAAATAAGAATAATTCTATAATCAGGTATGTTAACATCATTCAGTGAATCAGAGAAATAGAGCTAGGTTAAAGTTTTAATTGGTAGAGGAGTAATAATTAAATTATCTGGAGAAAGAAGTTTGGTCATATCTGTGGTTTGCAAAAAGGTCTTGTTTTATGTGTAAACAGACATGCTTGTAGAACAATCTGTCCTCATTTGATGCTCTGTGAAAATTTTTATGCTCAGCAGTAGAGCACCAGGATTTAGCTGTTAGTGCCATACAACCTGGCAGCTATCTTTCTTATGTGTTTTTCACTTTCTTGTATTTACATTACTATGAAAATTGCTATGGACTGAATGCTTATGTCCCTCCAAATTCGTATGTTGAGCCCTAGCTCCCAAAGTGATGATATGAGAAGGTGGGGCCTTTGGAGGTAATGAGGCTTAGAGGAGGTCATGATGGTGGTGTCTCCATGGGATTAGTCCTCTTTTAAGAAGAAAAAGACAAACCACAGCCCTTCCTCTCTTTTTACCATGTGAAGGGAAAGCAAGAAACCAACCTTCTACAAGCTACAAAGAGGGTTCTCACCTGACAGCTAATCTTCTGGCACCTGATTCTTGATCTACTCAGACTTTAGAACTGTGAGAAATAAACATCTATTGTTTAAGCCACTCAGTTTATGGTATTTTGTTATAGGAGCCTGAACTAAAACAATAATTAAATGCTTAATTCTTACATGTTGAATAACTATACAAATTTATAAGTAACATTAAGATTTATGTTGACCTTTTGCATATTAGATTGATATCATTAATAATAACACCATTAATTAGTTGCCTTTTTGGGATATTTCATGGTGTCACACAAACAGTGAAATGGTCTAGCAAGTGAGAGATCAATTTTCATCTATAATCAACATGTGATATGACACTCCATCCAAAGAATATCTTAAAAATCACTCCCTGTTCCACACATACAGGATAAGATGGGTATAAAAGAGTACAGAGAATAAAGGACATATATATATAAAGTCTACAGGTTAATGGAACAGGGCTACAAAATCAGAGTCATTTTAATTAAGCAGAGAACTAAATTTAAAAACATATTATAGGGGAAAATAAATTCTGTACAAACAAGTTGCTAAATATTCTGTATTTTAATATTGTTCTGAGTATTTAAGCAAAGGCACAGCACAGTTTAGCGTAAGAGCCTCAACACATGAATGCCATAGTTATGATGATTTGGACAAGAACAAATCAGGCAACTCTGGTTAAGGGTGTTAACTAGGTCTTTATTGGGCCAAAGAGAGATTTCTATCAGAGCTCAATTTATAATTCCTTATAAATAAAATTTAATTTCTCATGACATAAATGTTTTCAGTCTTTTTCAATAATTTTTTTCGGGGGGGGAGATATGAACATATCCCAAGATCAAAAGCCTTTTGAATGATGGTTACCTAAGGTCCACTAACCCAAGAAGGCCATGTATTTCTAACAATCTCAATACCCAGAAAAAAGAAAAGTGGGAGTAACAGGTTTTCAACATTTTGTCAGTGTAACTTTTTTCAGCCTATGTATGCTACAGCTTATGAAAGTGCCACTCACGTAGTTGAATACAAATATGTAATCATCGATGGTGAAAATACACGTACGCATATATGTGGTCACACAGCGAATAAAATTAGGACTCTGTAAAGTCAAATAAGGTCTTAATTAGCATAGTTTATCTATAAAGTATAACAGCAAATACCAACTGAATGGCATTGTGACATTACTCATCAAATTATAATATTCATTTATTAAATAATTATTACATGTTTTTCACATTTTTCTACCTAGTAGAATAAATCAGATCCAAATGCAACCACTTGCAACATCAGATAGAAATTGAAACTTACTAGAATAGAAAGGAATGCAGAAAAGAGAGACTCTACCCCATATACACAGAAAAGGAAAACATTTAAAAGGAAAAAAATGGCATTTGAGTCATCTGGAAAGATGATGAGGCAATGCCATTTGTACACTTGGAGATGAAAGGAAGGACATACAGTACTGTAATAAGAGCAAGAAAAAACATGGAGTTGGGCAAACTTAGGGAAGCTAGAGAAGAGAGTAAATTTTTCATTAATTTTGTTTCAGAAATGAAAGAGGCAAAATGACAACTGATATCCTAGAAATAAAAGGTATTGTGAGAAATTGCTATGAACAACTATATGCCAATAAATTGGACAACCTGGGTGAAATGGGTGCACTTCTAGAAACATGCAATCTCCTAAAAGTAACACAGGAAGGAGCAGAAAACCTGAATAGACTGATAGAAACGAATGAAATCAAAGGGGTGACCATAAAACTCCCAACCGTTGGTTTCACAGGAGAATTTTACCAATGATTCAAAGAAGAAATATCATTGATTCTTCTCAAACTATTCCAAAAATCCAAGAGAAGGGAAGACTTCCAAGCTCTTTTTATGTGCCCAGTAATATGCTAATTACAAAACAAGGTAAAGACACAGCAAAGAAAGAAAATTATAGGCCAACATCCCTGATGAACATAGATGCTAAAATCCTCAACAAAATATTAGCAAAATGGATCCAGCAATACATCAAAAAGATCATGTACCATGATCAAGTGGGATTTTTTTTCAAGGATACAAAGTTGGTACACCATTTGTAAATTAATATATGTGATTCATCACATAAACAAAATAAATGGCAAAAATCACATGATCATGTCAATAGATGCAGAAAAGCATTCAATAAAATTCAGCACCCATTGATGATAGAAACACTTAGGAGAGTGGGAATGAAGGAATCATATCTCAACCTAAAAAAGGTCATATATGAAAAACCTACAGCTAACATCATGCTCAATGGGCAAAAACCAAATGTGTTTTCTGTTTGAGAGTGACAATACTCTACGGTAATTAAGACCAATGTATTTGGAGCCAGATATTCTAGATTTGAATTATTGCTTCTACCAGTTAATACTGGTATTACTCCTGTTAACATTGCTACATCTCCCTTAGTTCTTCTGTAACTTGTGCATAAATCTAAGAAAGGCCACATGTTTCCCACCCTGTGGTGTACATGCTTTGTATAATCTTCTTCCCTTGAGTAGGGACTGAATCTGACAATAAGATCAGATATCACTCCTGTGATTTTGCTATACTTTTTGTTAGAAGTCATCTAAAAGTAGATCTCAAGGTCAAAGTCAGGAAGAAATGAGATATTCTGAAGCAGCAGCACATACATTTCCATCAGCATTGAAGGAGCAAACTTTCAAATTGGAGGGACATATGCTAAAAGCCAAAGTGGCCTCCAGTAGCTGAGAGTGGTCCCTAACCAACAGATAACAAAACAGAACAAAACAACAACCAAAAAAAATGCAGGGCTATAAAATCACAAGGAAATGGAATTTGCTAACTTCAACCAACCTCCAGATAAGGACACAATAGATTGACAGGTTCAGCCTGGTGAGAGCCTGGGCTTCTGAACCCAGGAAATTGTGAGATAGTAAATGTGTATTGTTTTAAGCTACAAAGTTTGTGGTAATTTAATATGAAACAATAGGAAGTGCAAGCACAGCTTAGTACTGGAGGGAGAGAAATTATTGCCCTAACAAATATGTACCTAAAATTTTAGGAATGGCTTTGGAATTGGAGTGGGAGGAGGTGTAATGAATGTTAAGGAGCTTGATAGTGAGAACTTTCATTACCTTAGAGAAAGGCTTGAACAGCCTGTTAGAAATGTGGACATGAGGGACATCAGGGAAATGAGGAATATGCTGTTTTAAACTGAAAGACGGGGGATCTCAGTAATGGCAGAAAACAGCAAAATGTGCCCTGCAGGTGTGAGAAAAGCAGTTGTTGAAAACTAGCAACTTAGATACATAGCTAAGGAGATTTCCAATTAGTGTTAAACGTTCTAGCTGGATGTTCCTTGCTGTTTACAGTAAAATGTAAGGAAAAACACAAAGTGAGGGAAAATTTGTTTAAAAGAATCAGATCTGGAAGAGCTGGGAAATTCTTAACATGTCCAATACAAAAAGGTGGTAAAAATAAGAAATAGGTTCTGAATGGATGACAAGGAGAAAAAGCTGTGTATGTGACCATAAATTTTTGTTATAACCTCAAAAATATTTTATTAAAGTCAGAGTATTCAATCACAACAAGGGCTTTTCAAGAAATTTTGGATATACCTTACAGTTCTGAATTAAAGGACTTTTAGGAATTCAGCCATCTCAGCAGGAGACGAACATAATATGATACCTCAAAACATTGCTGAGAATATTGAGTGTCTATAAGAATAGTATGTTTGATATAATCCTCAAACCTAGACTTATTTACTTAATTCTTTAAAAATATTTTATTTATTTATTTTTAGAGAGAGGGGGAGAGAGAGACAGAGAGAGAGAGAGAGAGAGAAAGAAAGACATTGATGTGAGAGAAACATCGATGGGTTGCCTCCTGTACATGACCAGACCCCTGAACCTACAACCCAGGCATGTGCCCTGACTGGGAATGGAATTGGTGACCTTTCGCTTTGTGGGATGACACTCAATCAACTGAGCCACATGGGTCAGGACCACTTACTATTTATTTAGTTAAGTAGTTAGGTATAAGTCAGTTAGTTATTGAAAGAGAATTAAAAATTTTAAATTGAAAATATATAGATTTGGAGCAAACTACATGAGCCTCAAATGCTATGCTGTGAGATTAGTTATGTAGTTATGTATTCATTGAGCAACAGGAAGACGAGAAGGTAACAAGGTCAGAATTCTACTTCAGGAGAGCTAACCACAACAACAAATTAAATAGAACAGGAAGAATTGGGAGGCTTCATAAAAAATGACTACAATAGTTAAACCAAGAGGTAATTTATAACCTTTACACAAAGACAGATGAACCCTTGCTCTTTTTGATAGCTTGTATTTGTAGTAAGTGCATGGTATAATATACCCTCAAAATTTGATAATTTTATACTCTCACAATTAAATTATAATCAACTATCAATGCTATATTATGATCGAGGCCTGTGAAATATAAAGATTTAATGCCTCATAGGTAATATAAATGTATGCCTAAGAGATTTTAAGAACGTTCAAAATGCTATTGACTTGAATTTACCTGACCAAGTTTTAGTCAGATAGTTGATTAAGATATTTAAGCTACACCTAATTAATATATATAGTAATGTACCAATAGTGTTGGTAAGCTGTATCTCTAAAGAGAGTGAGAAATAAACATGTTTTATAGCACTTGCAATTTTTCTTTTGTGTGAGTACTCCCATTATGAATGATTTCAAAATTTTTTAACAAGCAGGTTATAAAATTCTTCAATATTTAACAATCTGCTCTTCACCACAAGTCTGAGCAAACTCCGACATATCTCTGAATGTAATCGTTAAAAAAAAAAAAAGGATTTACAACAACATGGATGGATCTTGAAAATACCATGCTAAGAAAGATAACTCAGACAGGAAAATTTAAGAACCATATGATTTCACTCTTATGTAGGATATAAAACTGAAAGCAATAAACAAATAAGAAAAACAAACAAATAAATAGTCATAACACAGACAACAGTTTGGTGGTTACGAGAGGAAAGGTAGGGGTGGAAAGGGTGAACAGGGGCAAATTTATGATAATAGAAAAAGATTTGACTTTGGGTTGTGGGCACATTAGCAATATACAGATGAGGTATCATAAAATTATACACTTTACACTGATAAAATATTTTATTGTTTACTGTATTAAATTTATTGGAGTGACACTGGTTAATAAGATTATATAAGTTGCAAGTATATATTTCTATGATTGAATTGTGTACCCAGCACCTAAATATATAATTTTATTAACCAATGTCACCCCAATAAATGTAATAAAATATATTTGGCAATAACTAAGATGTGGAAACGACTTAAAAGTCCATCAGAAATGAATGGATAAAGATAATGTGGTATGTACATGCAATGGAATACTATTGAGTTTTTAAAAAGAAGGAAATTTTGCAATATGTGGCAACATGGATGGACTTCGAGGACATATTGTTAAGTAAAATAAGCCAGACACAGAGAGACAAGTACTACAGGATTCCACTTACACAAGGAATCCAAAATAGTCAAATTTGCCCTGGCTGGTGTAGCTCAGTGGATTGAGTGCTGGCCTGAGAACCAAAGGTTTCCCAGTTCAATCCCCAATAGAGCACACACCTGGGTTGCAGGCCAGGTCCCCAGTAGGCAACCACACATTGATGCTTCTCTCCCTCTTTTTCTCCCTCCATTCCCCCTCTCTAAAAATACATAAATACAATATTTTGTAAAAATAAAATAAAATAGTCAAACTCATAAAATCAAAGGCAGGAATGGTGGTTACCATAGTCTGGGAAACAAGAGAGATGGGAAATTATTAATCAACACAGGAATAGGCCTTTTTTCAAAATTATAAAAAATAGTTTATTTAGAAAGTCATAGAGGTAGAAGAAATAAGTTGTAGAAGGAATGCTCTCAGAAAACAAGTTATAGAGGCAAAAGAAGGGGTCATTGGCACTTAGGAGAGAGAAGGGTAACGGTAATGGGCCTGGAGGGAAGAAGTGGGGGATGGGAAAGGTGTGGGCGTGCTCCGGAGGGGGAGCATGCCTCAACAGGAATGAGTTTCAATTAAGATGAATAAGCTTTAGAAATATGTGCCAGTACAACTATAGTCAACAATATTGTACTTAAGAGATTACATTATACTTAGTTTTCTTATCACAACACATTGCAAAACAAAAGAAGGACTTTGCAAAAGACTGAGTGAATATAAACTATGAGGGGCAGCACAACAGCAAACATTATTCACTATCAAATCAAAGTTCTATAAGAGGTTTATGGTGCTCCTCAGATGAGAGAACACCTGTTTCCCAGGTAGAGCAATCAATGGATCAGGTAATTTCATACCTAAAAGACCTAGTCTAGGTAACCAGCTCTTCTTTCTTTGATTCTGTGTTCATAGGAAACATGTAATGATAATGTAGAGCACACACGTGAGTGTGTTTGTATCTGACAAGAAGATAATGCAGTGGTCAGTTAACAGGGAGAAGGTTGGTGGTATTTTGGTCTATTTGATATGTATATTTGCTGTTATAAATACATTCATAGGTATTCTTTTTTTTACCAGAGTCTCTTTCAAGTTTGATTTGTGCAAGCAAGGTTCTTCTCTAGCCTTTTTGGATGACAGCTGTATAGGGAAAGAAGGAACACCAGCCAGAAACAGGAACAAATCTTTAAATGATGGGAATATCTAAGCCTATTTCCCCTTAGTTCAATGAGGAATCTTGGACACGTTTATAGCAAATGGAAAATATAAAGTGAAAGACTATGATTGAATCATTTTAAGATTTCCTACAGCCTAAGATACATCATGAGACAGGATACATGTTACTAAATCATATTGAAATAAGGTGAAAGAGTTAAAGAGACATTAATAAATATATGAATACTATGAATTTATAAGATGTGTTGTGAAGTATTTGAGAAAATTGTAATAGAGTGATGAAAATATTTTCAAATAGCTAAATATGTATGGTATGGAAGCATATTACATAATGAAATTTATTTATGATAAAACATGAAAGTAGATATAGAGAACACATAGAAAAATACAAAACACCATGTACAATTAAGGAAACATTATTTAGGTTACTTAAATTTATCTGAATCATTAAACCATTATCCTTATTTTCAAAAAGCAACTAGAGAGTAGTCCCAAGCTCTCTTTGAATAAAGAATATTAATTTTTATATAAAAATGTGTTTCACTATAGGAATATTATCCTTGTAATTTATGCATACAGAAGATTTATAAAAGTGAATTATACTAACAATATTCAAAATGAAGCTTCACAATGGAGTTTTTATTTTATAAAATATGAAGCAGATACAGGCTGTTTTATTTCACTTAATTCTGTACTATATTACTGGGAAAGAATATGCCAAATTTATTACTTGGCATTTTTACTGAAATGTTTGATATTTAAACACGTTTTCTGAGCTCAACAAATAGAATCAAATAAAAGCATCATAGTCGACCATTCTGAAAGTAAATGGAGAGATGGGCTGATGGAGGTGCGGCCAAACTTCTAAAGAGATCTGTGCAACACTTGCCAGAACCCTGAAACATCATGTGCTCATCATGGACTTGACCTTGCTACTGTGATTCTTCCACCAGCCCTTTAAAAAACTGTATATTTGACAACATAAAAATAGTTGAATACTCCCTCAAGCAGTCAATATATTCTATATGCAAATAAATATATTTCCAGACTAATTAAAAGGAATTGATATAGATTTTCCTACAATAAAAAATGTATTGGTCATTAGCCAAATATTTACAATTTTAATTCTTTAAGCACACAGATTATCCTTTCACCTTGCAAAAAGCTCCATTTTGTTTTCCAGGGACAAAATATCCTCTTCTGTAAATAACTACATGTCCAGCAAGCTACTTCTTCTCTAGCTTTCTCTAGAAATCTAACAATAGTTTTTCATTTTTCTTTTATGAAGTATGTGAACAAGAATATAGAATTGAAGCATACACAGAAGGTGAAAAAGTTCAAGTCCCCTTTTATGGCCTGTTTTATTGTGGAGTCTACAAAAAGTGATCATTTGACTTAGCACACCTACAAAAAAAAATTCTGAACTCTTTTAGTTCACAATGAACTCAGTGTCTCAGTAACTTTTTTAACTGACTTGTGACCACGAGACAGAAAAAAGAAAAAAAGTAACAGTTTAGTTCATTCATTCTTTACTTTCAAATAATTTCACATGTATTTATGTTCTAACAATTTAGTAGCTGTTTAAAAAAATAATAATACATGTACATTGAAGAAAAAAACACTTTTTATTTCATCCTTAGATAACTATAATTACTAATGTGATATGTGTTTTTATTGTGTACTAAACAATATTATTTGTTGCCTCATCTCTAACACCCTTATTGTGATTATTAGTAAACATGCAGATGACGACGCACATCCTCAACAAAGTAAAATAGAAAGGATAAAAGAGCTTGTGACACTGCTGACAATACTGAGCCACCACACCAGTCCTAGAAATCGCATATGTAAATTAAAACCAGTAACTCAATGTTGCTTTTGCAAGTAATTGTTACTTTTATGTTAATTTTTTGTCCTATTGCCTTCTTGGATTGCATTTAAGTCATATTTTTAATGAGTCAATAAATAAACATGTATAAATAAATGTTTTCTATGTCACATCTTATACTATGGTGGTATCTGAATGAAAAAAGAACATAATAAGAAATAAAGACAAATGAAAATATAGAAAATATTTCTATCACTTTGTGACAAATTTTCTTTGTGTCACATTTTCACAGAGAAGTAAGATCATACACTATTTGTCTTTCCCAGTCTGACTTATTTCACTTAGTATAATGCTCTAAAGTTCCACTCATGCTCTTGTAAACAACAGAATTGCTTTCTTTTTATGGTTGAATAATATTCCTATATACATATCAATACATATACATCACATTTTTGTTATCTATTCATCTGTTGATAGACGTTTAAGTTGTTTTATGTCTTAACTACTATAAATGTTGCTGCAATGAATATGGGACTACAGATATGTTTTCTGGATCCTTTTTCATTTCCTTTGGATATACATCCAGAAGTGGTATTCCTGGATTATATGGTAGTGTTATTTTTAATTTTTTTGAGGAAACTTCATATTGTTTTCCAAGGTGGCTGAACCAATTTCTATTTCCACTAGCAGTGCACAAGAGTTTTCCTTTCTCCACATCCTCATTAATACTTGTTGTCTTTTTGATGATAGTCATTCTAATAAATGTGATGTGATGTCTCATTGAGGTTTAATTTACATTTCTTTGATGATTAGTGATGTTGAATACTTTTTCTTGCACCTGTTGGCCACATGTATGTCTCCTTCTGGAAAACGTCAACTCAACCCCTCTGTCCGTTTTAAATTAGATTATTTGTTTTGTTACTATTGTTCTTGAGTTGTAGGATTTCTTTATGTATTTTGAATATTAATCTCTTGTCAAAAATATGATATGCAAATATTTTTTCGCATTCAGTATATTGTATTTTCATTTTGTTAATGGTTTCTTTTTCTGGGAAAAAGATTTCTAGTTTGATGTAGTTCCACTTATTAATTTTTGTTCTTATTACCCTTGCTCTTGGTGATAATTCCAAAAATCATTACAAACACTGATTGATGTTAAGGACCTTACTTCCTATATTTTCTTCTAGGAGTTTTATATCTTCAGGTCTTAAGTTTAATTCTTTAGTTCATTTTGGGTTAATATTTTCTATGGCGGAACATGGGGACCCAGTTCTCCCAACGCCATTTATTGAAAAGACTTTATCTTATGGTATATTCTTGGATCTTTTTCCTAAATTTATTTTTATTTTTTAAAAAATATTTAATTAATTAATTTATTTATTTAATGAGAGGGGAAGGGAGGGAGAAAGAGAGAGAGAAGAACATCAATGTGTGTTTTCCTCTTGCGTGCCCCCTACTGGGGACCTGGCCTGCAACGCTTGCATGTGCCCTGAGACTGGGAATCGAAACAGTAACCTTTTGGTTCACAGGCTGGCCCTCCATCCACTGAGCCACATCAGCCAGGGCCTTTCCTTAAATTATTTGAGCATACATATATGGTTTTGTTCTGGGCTCTCTATACTGTCCCATTAATCTATGTATCTGTATTTTTGTCAATATCAAAGTTTTGATTAGTATGCTCTGTAATATAGTTTTATATCAGGATATGTGATCCCTCTAGGTTTGTCTCTCTCAAGATTTCTTTGGTTATTTTGGGTCTTTGTGGTTTCATACAAATTTTGGGAATTTTTTTTTTCTATTTCTTAAAAAATGCCATTAAAGCTATACGGATTGCATTAGGTCAGAAGAGTGCTTTTAGTAAAATAGACTTTTTTAACAATATTAATTTTTCTAGCACTTGAGCATGAAAGAATCCTTTAAAGATTTTCCACCCAAGCCATGTGGATGAACTGGTTGGAACGTACTCCTGATACACCAGGGTTGCATATTCCTTCCCCGGTCTCGGAGAGTGCAAGAGGCAGCTCTTCACACAGATAGGTGAAGTGGCAGGTAGATATTTCTCTCTCTCTCTCAGAAAAATCAATAAATGAAATTTTAAAAAATAAATAACTAAAATGATTTTTCCGCTTACATGGCATGAATTGATATAATAAAAAATCATGAGTGAAATGATGAAGTAGTACTTAAATGGATCTTCCTAGAATCCTGGAACAAGTTTTGATGCAATAATAAAATTAGCTGAGTTTAAAATGAAACAAAATGCTACCAACAAACAAAAACACCAGGTGTGTTTCACTCCCTGCTCTTAAAATTAACACTATAGACATGCATATAGAACACATTGACTCTGCCTACAGCCCTTTGAGTCTGGACAATATTAGATTCGTTACTCCACAGTACGGAAAGTAACAGTAGTCTTGTAATGGTTTGAGGGATTGTCCTTGGGTATTTAAACAACTTTACTTTTGGGTCATAGAAGTGGACACTGTTACCTTGAATAAACACCCAAGCAATTTTCAACAAAGTAAACAAAAAGCTCTTAAAGTTGTTTAAAATCTGTTGAGATGATAGATGAGAAAAGCATCAGTTAAAATCATAGTATTTTTACACTTTTTAAAAAGTGTATACAATATTAACATCTTTTTAAATTTACTCTTATATTTTTCAAATATAATAGTTTGAAATTCAGTCTCTACTCATTAATTTATTTATAGATGAAATATACTGGTAATGAGTTACCTTTGGAGCTTTTTATTATTTCAATATGACTGGGACTTAAATGTTTTTTGAATAAGACTTTTTCAATGATTAGACTTTATTGACGCCAATAATAATACACTTATATTAGCATAATGACAGACTTGTGAAAAGAAATTTACTGGTTATGAATCATCATACAAATAAATTTTATAGTTATTCAATGAAATATGATTGAAATAGGATTTGATATTATTTATTTAACCTCTTAAACTTGACATTCAAAATGTATTGCTTTTGTATTAATACGTGGTTCAAAATAGCTAATTAAATGTGTGTGTTATTATTATTTTTTCTTTTTCCATATACAATTTTAGTATAGGCATTAACTAACTCACTGCCTGTTAGATTCCAAAATATATGCTTCAAAGAAAAAAAACCAACAACAACAAAACTGATAATAAATAAAAATACACCATTTAAAACATTTGGAAATAACTGTAACTCAACAATACACACTCTTGTTTGGGGGATGCTTTAGAATACCTAGATGTCTATAATGTAAATAAACATTGTAGATTCTTAAACTAAGTTTTATATAAAGTTATATTTTACATCACTTTATTTAAGTCCCAGAGTATATGATGTTATTCATTTCAGAGACACTATTTATTGTTAATTGAAGTCCATAAAAGAAACATTTTGTAAAATGGTTATGGAATGATTAAATTAAAAAATCAACCATATAAACCTATATATGAAAGGCTTTCCAATGCTTCAATATCTATCTCTAGTCAGTGGATCTAAGGTGAATTTTCATTTTACCTCTTGTCTATATGTCATCTTGAGATTAGACTTCAGTTCTTTAGGTGTCAGATTTGTTATTTTAAAAATGAAAGAATGTGATTACATTATTTTAATCCTATCTAGCTTTAAAAGCTAAACATAAATATGAAAATAGAAGGTCTAATATAAAAATATACACATATTCTAACAATATTGAGGAAAGATTTAAATTTATTCTCAAAGTGGAAAATATCCAACTAAACACCATCTATTAACTTACCTTTGTTGGGCCATCCAATTCCCCCTTCCCAATTAGCTTCATTGACACAAATAAAGCAGCAGCATATGGTGCAGCAACTAAGTAAATAGCAAAGAAACTGATGTAGTATTTAAAAATCTCATCACATGTTTTATTAGTATAATAAAAATCAGCTTATCACATAGAATTTTAAAGAATGTTGCAAAACTTGTTCAATTTATATTCATAGGTAGAAGCCAAATGATAGTCCCTAGTAACTGAACATACAGTACAGTCAATACTTAAAAAGCAATGGTTATTAAAATTCATTCTTTATAACAGTAGGAAGCAAGGGTCTAGAACATAAATTAACAATAGAAAATCAATGTCATATTTGTAATTAGAAATTAGAAGCACTTCTTATATGTAGATTTGTAAAACAAGATTTTTCCCTCAGTGTATATGTGTATGTAAAAATCTCACACAATGAGAAAATCATTTACTAAGAATATTTTTAATTTTATGAATTAAAAATATGTGTTTTCATTTAAGAAAATATCAAAGGCTAATGACCTATAGTTTATTTAATTGAAAAGAATTTTTAAATGTGCATCATTGACTCTTAGCTTGTGTCTATAAAACACAAATATTCATCATTTAACTCTTTGATTATTTAAACCAGTAAAACCCAACTTTAAACCTGCATGTGTATTTAATCTTTAATAATATTTTATAAGGCCTGAAAATATTAAATATTTATATACAATGACTGGAGTTTAGTGGGTTATAGATATTAATGTGAACTATAACATATTATAAAAATTTACATCAGAGAAAATATACCACTTCATTTTACAATATTCAAAAAATAATTGGATAAATTATGCATTAGAGCCTTATTATTTTTACTTAAAGTAGAATCACTTGTTAGTTTAAGAAAAATTATATGTCTTATTTACAAAAGCAAGGATGAACTCAGCAAATCAGTTTTCCTTATTGCGTAAAAATTCTGTAAACCTCTGTTTGCCTCGTTTAGTCAATTAGAGCTTGCAAAGAGACTTAGCAATGTCAGTAAGTCCATCAAATGTGGGCTTACCCCAGAGCTCTTGCTCCTCTAGTTCTGTTTCACTTTTTTATTTTATGTTCTAAGCAAACACGTCTTTCAACTAGCTATCTTAATAACTCTCTTTGCAGTTGGGCGATTCAGTGAAACCCAGAGCTTCCAAAGAAATTATTTTCTTTAGTTGGGTAGAGAAAGAGAGAATGAAAAAGTTTTTGATCTAATATATTTTTCTTCCATTCTCATTGCAGTCTCTCTTGAGTAGACATATATCGATTTACTGGGGGTGAGAGGGGAAAGCAGTGCTGTGTAATTTTTAATTTTGATCTTGAGATCTCTCCCTTTTACTTGGACGATCATATTATGACAGAGTGAAATGCTCAGCCTCTCTGGTTCTATTGTGTTCAGGCTTGCTTTGTTCCCATGGTCAACAGCTTCTGCTTAGTTTTGCATGTGAACACACTAATCCTTAGAGGAATCCTGCTTGCAACTTGAATTTTACAATAAAGGCCCTTCCCATGGATGTAAAAGCAGTATATATTGTTCGACCTTGTGACCAGACTCATATTAACTAGAGACAACAGACTAAGAACAAAGCAATACTCTTCAAACTTCTGCAGCACTCAGCTATCTGCGGTCATCAGTCAACCTCAAACCCCTCCCATTTTCCCATTCTCTTGGTATAAAAGAAACCTGAATTCTTTATTTTCCTAAGACGGTTCTTTAGGATTCTGGTCTACCCTCTTCTTGGTTTGCTGGTTCTCCTTGCACAGAATACAATTACTCGAAATCTTGCTTTGTCAAATCAATGTAAAAATAATCAGCATTATCACAGTTCCTTTCAGAATGACAGTAAGTCAAAATACATCTTATACATATAATATACATAGATGCATACATTTTGTTCATGTATATTATATATAACATGAAAAATGTGATTCTATTAAGAAAACTAACAATGTTTAAAAAATAAAGTGAATAAGTATTTTAAAAATGACTATGATGACAGAAATTATTATAACTTCAAATGCTATTTAATTCCTTGATATTATAAATAAATCTTAAAAACATATTTCTCTTAAGATTTTAAACTTAATAAAGAAGTTCATATCTCCTCATGTTTGCGTAATGTATAATATACAATAAGTGCTCAGTAAATAAAGTTGAATTCATAACTTCCATAAACTGCAGGTTAATGTTTATTGAATTATTCACCAAAACTCTACCTTTACAATTCCTAAGCTTATTCAAAGCTGGGAACCATTCTTCCTTCCTTTTGAAATCCATGCCAATAGGCCACATTTAGGTTAGTCATTACTCACAACTGCACCACAATTTTTGAAAACAAATTACAAAAAATACAATATACATAACATTTCTTTAGTGGTGAGAACTTAAGTTATCTCCTTTCCCCATTCCTTTTATTAGTCATTCCAAATACTTACCGATCTTTTTTAACACCCTTTCCCATCCCCTCATCTGAAATGGATTAATTTTGCCATCTACCTGAGAAAGTGAAAGTGAAAGGCTATTCATAAAATCTCCTTTAATTTTCTGTGCCACTCCTTAGAACTGAATCCATCTGCAATCATGTCACCTACCTTAATTATCACATTATGAAAAGAGGAGGCTGTCCTCCTGTCTTCTAATCCCTCGTTTTTGTTATCCATGCCCTTCAGCCTCTTTAGTGACATTGCTTCAGGAGCCATCTTCTCTCTTACCTTTTCAATTTGCTATTCAAGGAGGAGTCCTGATGAGCCTAACTTTCAAATTAATTCTTGACTCTTTTAAATGTGACTTTATACATAAAGTCAATATCTTGGTTCAGAATGTTATTGTCTCTTATCTGAGATACTGTATTTAATGTCTCACTGGATCTTTATTTCAAGTCACCCAGGAAACTTTCCTCACCCTCTCTTTAGATTACTCCACTTAGAATGATTCCAGAATGCAATCAGAAACTCTAAACCTAAAAACATTGTCTCCCTAGCTTGCAATTTCTGGACACAGCATATATTCCTGTTCTATAGACCTACAATATAAATTCCATAGCTATGAGGCACACACCACTGTCTGTTACTAAAATGCCTTGGTTCCTTCATCCTTAATCCCTACAGTAACAGTCATCCACATATCTTCATCTAACTTCAAAATCCAGCTTTTATTCTTCAAAGCCTCCCTTGAGCCATAATTTAAATATAATGCCAACTCCTTGGATTCCCACCACATTGTGTTAGTATCTTTAGTAGAGCACTTGTGAACTTAATCTTAACATATTGAACATGTCCCCTGCTTTCTCTACTAGTATCAGCTCCTCTCCATGGTCTTGTAAAGTATCTGACTCATTTAAGTGCTCTACAACTATCTATTGGATAGATAGATAGATAGATAGATAGATAGATAGATAGATAGATAGGTAGATGATAGATAAATGATAGAGAAATTCTATGTAATGTGATAATTAAATTACAGTTATTTTCCCTATAGTCTACAAATCTGAAATATTCATCATTTTCTAAAATCAGAGGTGTGGTGAAGAGGAGATTACAACAGTACAGTAGATGGGGAAAAAGCCAAGAGAACAAGACAGACTTTTAAGCAAAGTTTTGGTTGGTCCATTACTTCATCAGTATTTTTATATTAGCATTCAGTTCCTTAAAATACATTGTAAGTGCAATTTTAAAAAAATATAATGAATATGAATAACTCTATAAAACCAGGCTTCTTTATATAGAATCCTCAACTAATGGACCCAGGATACTGAAACTAGGAGACACAGTAACTATAGCTAAGAAATAAATTTTGTAACATAAATATTTTTCAAAACCCAAATTGCCTTAATTTTAAATTTGTTCTCTATAAAAATTTTTGCTTTTTACTGATAGAATATTACAGATATATTGAAAAATATAATAATAAAAAACTGTCACACCAACATGACTATGCAGTATTTATCTTGTAATAGTTTTATATTTACTATTTCAAAATTGTATTTATTCAAATAAATATAATAAATTCCATTATACACATTATTATAACACTTTTATATTAGACTAAATTGACCCTTTCAATATTGGGCTCATATTCTCAAGTAAAATGGTAACAATGGACAACCAAGCATTAAATATACATAAGAATAAGGGCATAAAAGAATGGTTTATAGATGCAAATTTAAATGTAATATAATCATAGTCTTATTTAACTAGCCCTTAGGATGACTTATATTTTTAGTCAAAATGAAAACAAAGAAAGTAATGTTTAAGATTTATAGCCCTGTTAAGCTCTGAGAAATGTGGCTTGCTTTTTTATTAGAGCATTTTGTAAATGTTGAATATAGCTGTAGATATTTCACATTTTCTTCAAATAATTTAAAGATAGCTTTTTTTCAAAAACTGTTTTTTTTTGCTCCACTAGTAATTATCTTCTGAGGATTTTAAATTGATATACTAGTTATTTTTACTGTAATATTTCCCTGGTCAAATATAAAAATAATTTTTATCACCCATTACAGCTGTATTAAGGGCTCAGTAAATGAAAAGGGAATATTACTTATCGCCCATGAATGGAAATAAAACACACTCAGAAGTATCACTACACCATTAGAACATAAAATATCACTTCCTCACTCTTGTAAATTAATCTGTGTAGCTATCTTAGACATCGTGAAAATTAAAGGTGAAAGAGGTCTATGCTGATGAATGGGTGCTCAGTTTTACAAAATCAATGTTTGTATTAAAGAGATCAAGTTTTATTACAATTATCCCCCAAAAAAATCTTTAAAAGAATTAGTTTGATGTGTGAAAACACATTAAATATGCCATTGATTTTTCTTTTTGCCAAGTCTGAATTTCCCTAAGTGAATCTTTATTCTTAGTATTTCATTCCAATGTCAACGAAGATTGGGTCTGGAGTTGAGCCTTCTCATAGATGATGCTGTGAGTGGCATCTGCTGGAATAATGCATTGCACAATCTACATAGCCCATGTGACAGCCCTGGTCTGAAAACATGCTTATATTTTATATTACCATCTGTTAAGCCCTCTATAATAAGACATAGATTAAAATTTCATGTTTTTTATTTTTATTGTACATGCTGCAATTAGGGAAAACATATATGGTCTTAAAATATCCTAACTAGCCCAGGATGGGCAGCTTAGTGGGTTAAAGTGTTGTCCCAATATGCCAAGTTTGTGGGTTCGATCCCTAGTCAAGGCACATAGAAGAATCAATCAATGAAAGCATAAATAAATGGCACAACAAATCTCTCTCTCTCTTTTCCTCTTTATCTCTAAATTCAATAAACAAAAAAATTTTTAAAAAGAACATTTAGAAAATATATCTTTTAACTGACCTTCAGAAAGATTTTAAAGTGGGATGACAAAACAAGGCAATTTGTTAATTGCTACTTAGGTTGTGATTCATTAAGAAGTGTTAGAAAATTACTAATAATTCCAAATAGCAAAATACAAACATTGGAAATTTCCTCTTTTTAATATATATAACTGTAAAATTTCAATAACTGAAATTTTTAAGGCCAATAAGTTGTTACAGTAAGGCACTAATGAGTAGTTTTCTTTTTGCAATTTTTGCAACACAAAATGCAATTTTAGTAGTTAAAAGAGCTCATTATAAATATTTGTGTGAAAAGGAACACTTTGCAACATGCTGCTAGTAATATTTCTTAAAATTCCATGAATCAGACTGGTATCTACTTTGTCTTTTAACCGAAAGACAAAGTAGATGCCAGTCTTGTGAGACATGGTTACCAGAAAGATAATCCTAATACCGACAGCTACCACTAAACATCACTTTATTTCCCATTATTATATTTCTAAAACAAAAAACAAAATTAAACATAAGTCATATTTTTATTATAAGAAAGAATATCCTTGTGAGACTCTTATTTCCAATTAACTTCTGAGAGGCTCCATTGTCTTATAGCATGCTTCCTTCTCAACTCTTGCCTAGATTATGTCAATATTTCCTAATTCTTTCTTTGCAACTAATATCCACACTTCTTATTTTATTCGTCATTAAGCAGTTTCATATTAAGTAGTATTTGTACCTTTTTCTATTTAGAGTACAAGATTCTTATAATATATATATATATATATTTATATGCACAGTCTTCTCACTGTAGTAAATGACAGATTATGTAGTTTAGTGTTTAAAATCTTGGTCTCCCTAACAAAGGCATAAATCTTAGCTTCAGTTCTTCTCTGTGATGTAACTGTGAACTCCTTAGCTTCTCTAATGTCTCAGTTTCTTTAAATGCCAAAGGATATTGACCATTTTAGTACTAATTTTATGAATAATGAACAAAATAACAAATTTCTTACCTCAATGTCTAGTAGAAAGCAGTTACACAATAACTTAGTTGTCTTACTCATGATTGTTGACTAATTAATGTCTGAGGTCCTCTTAGTAGTTCTGTGAAATATTTATAAATTCAAAAGTTTTAAATGTGTAAGCCATATAAAACAGGTAGCAACCAGGAAATAATGAAAAGTCATGTCAACCACATTTTAGAACCTCTCTTGTTCTTTACAGGATAAGAGAAACAGGGAGGAACAAGATTGCTCACTCCTCTTGGATGAACTTCTCTTCTTTCATTAAAGCTGGCTAACACCTTAGAACTTAGATTTATGGAATTCATGCCATTTATATGAGAAAGGGACAGGTCCATCTGGTATAAATCAATTCAGTCAGTCACCTTGCTCAATGCCTCATTATAAATATCATCACAAGACAAAGGTACATGACAGAAAATATATGAAAACCATTTATGAAAACAGGTAGGGAATAAAGAAACTGATTTAAAGAGCTGAAGAGCATTCTATTCTGAAACTTTATAAATGCATCTAAAAATTTGATCAGAAAATATTGTATTGTAATGCTTTACATTACAGATTTTCATTGAGTTAAGGGTCTTCAGTCAATGATAAAATTTCTCTTTTGGGATGTAACTTCCACCTTTCTTATGACTCAGCCATTTCATACGTAATTAATTTTGAGGTATAGCAAAGAATATGTGGAAATCCACAAATGAAACATTATTGGCACTCATTTACTGGTAGAAGTTTGTAAGCCTCCATTTAAGGGCCAAATGGGAAAGAAAGTTTATTTATTTTTATTCATTTATTTTTTATTGTTGTTCAAGCACAGTTGTCTCCATTTTCCCACCATCACTTTCCCCCACTCCACCCATCCCCATCTCCCACCCTCAATCCTTCCCCCCTTTGGCTTTGTCCATGGGTCCTTTACACATGTTCTTTGATAACCTTTCCCCTTCTTTCTCCCATTATTCCCCCACCCTCCGCCTCTGGTTACTGTCAGTTCTTTATTTCAGTGTCTCTGGTTATATTTTACTTCCTTGTTTGTTTTGTTGATTAGGTTCCACTTATAAGTGAGATCATATGGTATTTGTCTTTCACCACTTGGCTTATTTCACTTAGCATAAGAAAGTTTAGACTTAGGTCATATCATTTTTTTATGACTATCCTTTTATATGTAGAGAGTACCACATAATTTTTTTTAAAGAAATCAACTAAGTTAAGGAGAAACAGGTTTTAATATTGTCTCTTCTATAAAAAGCTTATACAAGCTTCCAGAAACCACTGGTTTATTATAAACATTTAATTGGGTGCTTGATACATGTCAATTTTTGTGCTACCCACAGGGATTTAAAAAATTAAGGAGCAGTCTCTGTCATGAAGACAGAAATGTAAGTGAACAAATACATCTCAATAAGTATGAGGATGGAAGCATACTCATGATATGACAATGGCAGCTTCAATATTTCTGTGTTTCCACATTTCCCCTTCTTTATCCATCTGGCTGAAACTTGTTAATCATGTTCTAGAATACAGCTGGAGATCCATGCTTCTCCATAAAACTCTTTTAATCTGTTCAGGTATAACTATATGCTTCATTCTTCATGAACTTACTGCTATAGCTATATCCATTTTTATGGTGTTTGTAACACCATTTTGCAATTAAGTCCTTACACGGATATCACTCTCTACACTAAACCCGCAAATGCAAAAAAGTCTTATTTCCTCATTGTCTAGCACAATACATAGCTAAAAGCAAGTATTTCATATGTCCTTGGTGAAAGAACAAATAAATAAAAAAAATGACATCAAACCCAACCTGATTAAAGCAAGGTACAACTATTCTTTGAAGGTAACAGTTATCTGAATATTGAAATGTAGTTGGTCCTAAGAAATCAGGAGAAATATTTTGGCTTAGCATCAGCCCATGGGTTTTCTATAAAACCCTGGGTATAAATGTGTCTGGGCTTAGAAGGATAAGAAGAGGCCAAGACGCAGCAAAGGAAGAAGGGAATGTAAAAATTAAGTACAGTAAGAAAGTGGAAATTACAGTAAAGAGATTGAGGATATAAAAATTTGATAACCATGATGGTTACAGAAAGCATAATAAAAAAAGAATAGGAAAAAAATGGCCTCAGGAAAGATAAATCTCTCTGCAGTAAGGTTAGTGAAAGTATTGGCAGGTAATATTTTTGTGTGGCAAAGACAATATGCATATAATCAGAAATAGAGATATAAAGAGAGTTTTACTTAGGGCGTTAACCAAGAATGTCAAAGAAGTGAGATTATATTTTACTAGGCTAGAAATGCAATTGCTTTGGGATGTTGTAGGAAGTACTTGCCTGTTTTATTCACAAATTTAAAGACAACTAAGTAGTGATAGTGTCCAGAGAAATCTCTTGTTACATAGAGTGCCCAGAAACCCTTTTGGGAGAAAACTTTCATTTTGACAAAATTGGAGATTAGCTATACTCTGGCAGGCCCAATGAGCTTGAAAAAATGAACACTTAAAGAAAGATACCATACATACACACATAACACACTCCCACCCAAAACCAACAAACCTGAGAAAATGAACCCTTGAAGAAAGCAAAACAAACAACAAATAAAAAACACATGCACCAAAATACCAATAACCATGTCAGGGCAAAGTGTGCCATGACACACTCAGTACCAAAAAATACACTTAGTTCCATGAGCAGTGAAAACTTATGTCTGAACCACCTTCAATCCAGCTGCCTACTATCTTGCCCCTAAAGTCTAAAGATCCTGGGGTAAAGAAGGAAAAATTATTAAAAAATCTTACCTTTCCTGCTCCCTTGTTTGCTCCTTTATGTCACTTCCAAAATACCAAGACATAAGAATAAAAAAATTTCATCCTACAAGATAGATGGAGAAATAAGTTGAAGATACTAACGCTTATAGACACATCATGAGGAATTTATTGAATAGATAAGATATATTATCAATTAAAATGCCAAAAGCAGGTAAACACTATCATGGTAGTGATCCATCTTAGAGGTGCATAAGAAATAGCAAAAAGAAAAAGAAAAAACAGAAAGAAGGCTAAGTGGAACACTTCGATTTTGAATTTTTTACATGACCTATACTTTTTGGGGGAAGGCTAGAGCGTTGGTTTTCAAACAACAGTGTCTATAACCAGCAACTCTGAACTTGCTAAAAATTCATATTCCCCCTGATTGGTACGGCTCAGTTGGCTGGGCATCATGCCACAAAGCAAAAGGTCACCAGTTTGATTACTGGTCAGGGCATGTGCCTTGGTTGAGAGTTCAGTTGCAAGTAGGGGCATGTATGAGAGACGTCAAGGTATGTAACAAGGTGTAAAAATTTTATTTATATGGTTTCAGATAAGCCACAAATTACCATTTATTATGTCTTTGTATAGTATCAAAAAGTCTCTAAAACTATCTGAGAAAACTTCAAATATGATTTCATTTTAAACTATAGGGTCCAGCAGAAGTAATGCCTGCTTGAGTGTGGTTGGTAGGGTAATAATATGGGTATAATAATTTATAGTTTTTATTTGAACATTTCACCCAAAATGTCACATGATATGCTTCAGTGTGATATTATGTTACAGAAGTACATGCTTATGATTTTGTAATAAAAAAGGGGTGTTATTTGTGCCCGACCTTGTATATATCTGTGTAATGCTGGTTTTCCATTTATATTTCAACTAATTAATATATTGCAATAGATTGAATGCAGAAAGAAACATGAGAATCCATATTCTGTTAATCCATATCTTAAAGAAATAAAGAAGTACAAAACAATGTCACTCTTCTAATTTTTTTTTTATTTTGTTTTGGTAAATAAAATTATTTTTAAACAAGAGTGTTTCCATGTAACCAATTTACCTTTATTTTTAATGAGTAAATAAGTAACTAGTTTAAAATTCTCATTTTTACTTTCCAGTATGGTAAGTGTTAGCAGATATAACTTATAAACTAAATCACTTTGGGGTTCTCCATAATTTATAGAGTGTAAAGGGTCTTGAGACAAAACACTTGACAACAAGTATGCTAGAGATAAAAGGGGTAAACAGTTCGAAGTTTTCAAACTTGGCAATATGCTGTGTTTTATGTTAGGGACTCAGTTAGGGTGTAGGGTGTTATTCCAGTTAGTAGAGGGAATAATAAATAAAATATCTTTTTCTAACAATCCAGAATTTATAACTGGAAAGTTCAGATCATAATAGGGTAAACATATACATCCTGGTTTGCCTGGGATAGTATCAGTTTATATATATTGTTTATAATATTCCTTTATACTCTCAAGAGTGACTGACTTTAAATGAAGAATTATATGGTCATTCTATTATTAGGTGTTCTCAGGCTACAAAAATGACCTTCTATAAATATACTTCTTTTTCATTGCAGGATGAATTCCTTGGTGATATTAGAGACCTGTTTCCACCAGCATTTAAAACATTACTTCTAGTTTTTGAGGCAGGTAGGTATAGGCTTAAACTACTTAGAATTTATCTTCTTTGATTGTAACCTGACTTTATTTATATTTATTTATAGTAAAGGTTCTTTACTAAGTTATAAAATTATACAGATTGTTAATTATTTATTCTCTGCTTTATTATCCTTTATTCTGAATGCTGTTGAATAAATACTCTGACTTAGAATCAGACAGCATGAGATTAATCTACATTTTGATCATTAGTCATTGGGATGATCATAGATGGGCCATTTACCTTCTTTAACAATAGCTATCTTGTAGGATAATTTTAAGAATTAAATAATGGCAATTAAAATTTGTGATCTTCTATGAATGCTGGGAATTGTATTTAGTTAGGATGATAAAAATTGAGAAAATTTTATATTATTTTGTGCCACTTTTTAAATGTATTAATTAAATTAAAATTTAAAGGCATGTCATTCAGGTGAAAATTTGTTTCTATCTGCTTCAAAGAAAGAGTGCAAGTAGCAGGGTGCTAACATATTTAATGGGAAAAAGATGATGAGCATCTGTGAATGTCCGTGATAAAAATATGCAAAGAAAGCAGAGTGAATTTTAATTCCGACCTCAATCTGCTAATTTTAATTCAGAGAGAGTACAACACTATGGGCAATCAGTTAATGAGATTATTCAGTAAGTAATACTTTTAGCGGTAGCTTGCCTTGAAGAAGACATTCTGTCTAAAACTACTAAAGACTACAGTGATTTGACACCTGGCTTGGTCAACATATGGCAATTTTAAACAGTAGGCTAGAGTGGAATTATGATCAATTTTAACAAATAGGGAATATCTATGTTATGTTTTAAGGAACCTCATTTTAACCAAGTAGAAAAGAAATTAGAATGTTAGGGTCATTATAGCTCTTCCAAGAAGCTGTTCTGTTAAGGGTCTCAGAGCAAGGACTCATTAAGAGTCCTTTCTGAGCCCAGAAGCTAGTGTACGATCATCCTTTTTTGTGTACATGGGTCCTATTCTTATAGGATCCACGCCTTCTCAACTGGTCAATGTGTCCCCAGAATCTAAGTCTTAGGTCAGATTATGGACTAAGTTTTTAAATGTCTGTTTGAATTACCTCAAAGCATAATTAGTTCAAGGATAAGGCATATGGGACACCTATGATAAGAATAAACTTGTGAACCTGGTAATGTGAAGGGCATCAAAACAAATACCTTGCTTATTTATTTACTTATGACCTATATAACTGAATTATACAAATATTAAAGTTAGGCATTCTACTTTATAGTTTTTGTGTGTTTCTTTTACCCTGGCAAGGGTAAAATGATAGAAGAGGATTTTACTGAATAATTTGAGTAGATAACAAAATCTTTCAAGTCAATTTATACTTGGGGCAATATTAAAAAATCTTAGTTTTTAAGACCAATGCATTTAACAAAACACATACATGCAAAGGTCAAAGTAAAAATATTACCATATGTATCAGCCACACAATATCATATTTATCAAATTTGTATTAGTATGCATAAGCATTAGGATCTGCCAGAAAAAGAAACAAGAATAAAATGTGTATGTCAATGTTGATATTCGTCAAGATATTTATCCAGAGAAGTAATTGAGTGGGCCAAACCTATTGGCTCCCATGAAATGTTGGGGAATTCATGTTTAATTATAACATCACCATCCTGTTGCCCAACAAAATGAACATTATGAATCACTCATCCTTTAATCCAGCAGCTGTTTAAAAAGAATGTAGTCACTTTTTCTGATTTATGCACAAAGTACTAAGTAATCATTCAGAATATTTAATACTAAAAAGCAAGATCTTATCACTATATTATTTTTAACTGAAATTATAAAGGAGCTGACTACTAGACTTTTATCAAGTTTGCTTTCGTAAAGTTATGGAAAGTAGTACTTACTAAAGGAGAGAAGGAAGATATAATAGCACAGAGAAAAATAAAAGAGAAAAAAGGGATAACAAAGGGAAAATAAAATTATAAAATAAAATCACTTAAATTTTAAATATTTTTGTTAGTAAAAATATGTATTAGAAATACATTAATTAAAAAAAAGAAATACAAATATGTAATTACAGATTAGTTAGCCCTAGGAGAAAATATTATATTACATTTAGTTGCCTAATTATGTAATATTAAAAAGAGTTTGGATTTATGTGAATCAAATAAAACCTACTTTCCTGTCTCTATTCAAATCTGGTTGAGGAATATACAATAGCAGATGAAACATTAAATATTATACTCATTGTTTAAATATGCCTTAAACAGAAAGCAAAATACTTATTTACTGCTACTACTGAATCACAAAATTTACTAAATCTATTATTGTTTTGATGAACATGTGCCACTGCAAGTGCTCCTGACCTTCTTGCTTAATGTTTGCAATTTAGGCTCTTAAACTTTCTGGCATAGGGAAGTGGAATAGGATGCTCTGACACACGGCAGCGATTTTCAACTGGTGTGCCCCCAAGAACTTTAAAAACATGCAACATCTGAGGGGCATTGACCTCTTTTCCCATTGATTTTCAAATAAAAATAATGACAACAACCCATATCATTCATACCAATAATATCTGTCTGGTATGAATGAATCAAAATTATACCTATTTTTCTGTAAGATTGGCAAAAAATATATTTGCCAACATATTGTTGCAAAATTTAAGTAATTAGTTTATGTGTGCCATGAGAAGAAAAGGTTGAATATCACTTAGATAGAGTACATGGCAAAACAGCTGTAACTGACGCAGGCTACAAGGACTATCATGAAGATAATGAGGCCAACTCCCAATGGATTTATGGTTTAGAACTGGCAGACCAACTTGATCCCACATAGCAACTAATTTTACCTCAGAATGAACCCCTAGCCTTACTATACTCTCACTGTGATACATTAGCATTCTAAACAACACACCACATGCCACCATGATTGGAAATGGAAAGCCCATATAAGGACACACAGTGCCTTACAGTGCTCTTCTGAAAGATCTCCACAACTTTCCTGAAAAAAAAAAAATTCTGAATATTCCTCCAGCTTATTGAATGCCCTTCCTCTCAATTAAATGAGCCTTAATAAAAGAAGTAAATCCCACTAGGGAGGGGTTGCTGTGCCTGTCTCACTGCCTCACTAACAAACCCTTCTTCACTTTAAACTCTGTGCTGCTTTGTTTTTCACAAAGCAAAGAACGTACAGTGACTCTCAGACCTTTAAGTCCCCAGACCCAGGGAATACCTGCATCATCTGCACAGACCTTCTTAATCTTTATTTCCCAGACAGGATTCTATTCCAAGGACTTTGCAATGTCTTTTCCTCACCTGGGAAGATTCTTCCCATAGTTTTACCTGTAACTTCCTTCCACCCCTTAAACTTTTGGCTCTAATATCACTTTCTCAATAGAAACTTCCATAACCATCACATTTAAAACATATAACTACCAACATGCCTGTAAATCCAAAACCTTTCTTGCTTTATTTTTCTCCATTACATTCATTGTTCATGTACATTATACTTTACTAATTTATCTTGTCACTGTTTTTTTAATGCTACTAGAGTATAAGTTCTATGAGGGGTAGGATTTTCCTTCAACTTACTAACTTCAGTATCCCCAAAATTAGTACAGTATTCAGCACATTATAAGTATTAAACACTTGTTGAATGAATAAAAGCTTTCTGAGAGTAGCCACATCTCAAAGAAAAAGAAAAGAAAGTATTATCTCATTGTGGTTTCAATTTTCATCTCTCTGTTGGCTAGTGATGCTGAGCATCCTTTCATATGTCTCTGGGCCCTGTGTATGTCCTCCTTGGAGAAGTGTCCTTTGCCAGTTTTTTAATTGGATTTTTTGTTTTCCTGGAATGAAGTTGTCTGAGTTCTCTCTATATTTTGGAGATCAAACCTTTGTCCAAGGTATCATTAGCAAATATATTTCCCCATATGGTTGGCTCCCTTTTCATTTTGCTATTTTCTTTAGCCATGAAGAAGCTTTTTAATTTGACGAAGTCCTGTCTGTTTATTCTTTCCTTTATGTCCCTTGCTCTAGGGGGACATATCAGTGAAAATATTGCTGTATGGAATATCTGAGATTTTCTTGCATATGTTCTCCTCTAGCACATTTATGATTTTGTGACTTGTATTTAAGTCTTTTAACTATATTGAGCTAATTTTTGTGTATAGTGAAAGTTGGTGGTTGAGTTTCATTTTTTTGCATGTAGTTGTCCAGATTTTCTAATACCATTTGTTGAAGAGGATATTTTTACTCCATTTTATGTTCCCTTCCCCTTTGTCAATTATTAATTGACCATAGAGACATGGGTTTATTTCTGGGCTCTCTATTCTGTTCCATTGATCTATGTGTCTGTTCTTATGCCAATACCAGACTGCTTTGATTACAGTGGCCTTGTAATATAGTTTGATATGAGGTATTACAATCCCTCCTAGTTTGTTCTTCTTTCTCAAAATTGGTGAGGTTATTTGGGGTCATTTATGGTTCCATATAAATTTTCACAGTGTTTGTTCTATATCTGTGATATATGTCTTTGGTATTTTAAGAGGGATTATGTTGATTTTACAAATTGCTTTGGGTAGTTTCAGAGAGATAGAGATTAAAACAACAGTGAGATAACACTTCACACTGGTCAGAATGGCCATAATAAACAAATCTACAAACAACAAGTGCTGGCAAGGTTGTGAGCTAAAGGGAACCGTAGTACACTGCTGGTGGGAATGCAGACTGGTACAGCCACTGTGGGAAACACAATGGAAATTCCTCAAAAAACTAAAAATGAAAATGTCTTTTGACTTGACAATTCCACTACTGGGATTATACCCTAAGAATCGTGAAACACTGATTCAAAAGAACCTATGCACCCCAATGTTCATAGCAGTGCAATTTATAACAGCCAAGTGCTAGAAGCAGCTTAAGTGTCCATCAATAAATGAGTGGATCAAAAAACTATGGTACATTTACACAATGGAATACTACGCAGCAGAAAGAAAGAAGGAGCTACTACCCTTCGCGACAGCATGGATGGAACTGGAGAGCATTATGCTAAGTAAAACAAGCCCGGTGGTGAAAGACAAATATCATATGATCTCACCTATAAGTGGAAACTAATCAACAAAACAAATGAGCAAGCAAAACATAACGAGAGACATTTAAATAAAGAACAAACTGACAGTAACTAGAGGGGATGTAGGAGGGGAATAACAGGGGAAAGAAGGAGAAGTGTCATCCTGGAACCTGTATAAAGGACCCATGCACAAAGCCAAAGTGGGGATGGATTGAATGAGGGAGGTGGTGAGGGGTAGGGCAGGAAAGAGTGGTGGGAGGAAAATGGGGACAGCTGTAGTTGAAGAACCATTAAAAAAATAAGAAAAAGAAAAGAAAATGGAATAAAGTAACATGGTTCTTTGCTCACATTGACCATTAGGGTAATTCATTTCATTTCTCCTGGAAAAAAAAGAGGTCAGGCAAAATATCAAGAATATTTAGGGAAAAATCCCTCTTCACAGAAACCAGCAGAGTTTGAATGTGTTCCCTTTACATTCTCCAGCTTTTTATTCTCTTAAATCATTAGGCTTAATGTTTAATATTATAGATAATGTGTGTATGTCCTCTCTCATAATTTGATGAAAGAAGCAGTGGTACCATAACAACTCAACATATAAAAAACTTAGATTGCCCTGGCCCAAGTGGTTGAGTGAGTTGGAGCATTGTCCCATAAATCAAACATGGTCACATGTTTGATTACTGGTCAGGGCACATGCCTACATTGTGGGATTGATCCAGGTCACACTTGGAGAGGGAGTCAATGGATGTTTCTCACATTGATGTTTTTCTCACTCTCTGTCCCCCTTACTGCCCCTCTCTAACATCAATAAGCATGTCCTCAGGTGTGGGGGGGGGGAACCTCAGATTTTCAGCAAATTCTCTAACTGAAATAGTGATAAAAACTGGAAAGTAATTTTTAAGAATTTCCCCAAATATTCAAAATATGCATGTCACTAATTATATCTTATAAAAATCAATTTCTTTCATAAGTGAGCTCTCACAGCATATTATTCATAGCTATTAACTTTAAACATGATTATAATAAAACTGTTTATGGGTGTTCATAATCCAGAGCAAATTAGAAGTAGCACAGTTAAAGGAGTAAGAACAACTGGTATAGATCAATAAACACATTAAAAGTAATAATAAATCGCTCCCTCCATAAGTCTACTGTACCTTGTAATTATTTATCTCATAATGGTTTCTTGTTTACCTACTTGTCCTTTACATTAGACTGTGAGTTTCTTCGTATAAAGGTATATCTTTCCCACTTTGCTCATTTTATATCTAGTGCTTAGCCAAATGCCTCTCAAATGGTTCTCTTAATATTTTATTTGGATAAGTTTTACATAAATGTGTACATTTAAGATATTAACTGATAATAGGAAAGTCATCTACAACAGAAAATTAACAAAATACAGAATTTTTAAAAAGATTCTATGTTCCAGAGGCTATATTAACTGGACATAAATACACAAAAATAGACATCTTGTATTTTTAGTTAAGTCTATGATGTTATGTCTGTGCTATTATTCTATGTATATAAAGTGAGCTGCTATTGGTAAGTGGTATCAATGGTCTGCATAGAGAAAAGCTGATATACTTGACCCAATGAAAACTACCTTATAAGAGCTGCTGACCAATGGGTCTGCTCGTGGTACATTTTAGTGAACTAAAGGGCCTTGGAAAGCTGATTCTTGAGACAGATGGGAAAGAAGTTACCTCTTTCCATCACTGAAGTTTTCTGTGTTCATATTCATTTGCATTAAGTATTTTCTGGATTTTTTTCCTTCTTTAACTTTTTTTAGTTACAAAAAGTATGTGTCATGTATGATCTAATTCCTCTTTTTGAATAGATGAGAGAGGAGAATAGCATTATAAGTTAGGTTCTTCAGAGGAGACACTGATTTTGCATTTGGTGTTCAGGGAATTTAAGGAATCAAAAGATGAGGAAGGAATAGAGAAGAAGCAGAATTAGGGAGCAGAAATAAAATTGTAATGTGTGCTCGTAAAGTACTCATTGGTCAAAACCACCAGGAACTCTAGAGTACATGGACTTTTTAAATAGCTAAGTTGAAATGAAATGGTCAGGGTTTTCAGATCCTGCCTTGTTAAGTTATTGGATATGAGCTAATGATGAAGGAACTGGCCTCACTTAGGTGATTTTCAATACCCAAGGCAAACCCAGAAGGATCTTAACTGCTGCAGCAACAAGTGTTTCCTTCAAGGGAAATCTGGTCAACAACTCTTCATTGGTAAGAGCCCTATGCAGAGGGAGAAATATAAATCTGATATAAGAAACTTCTTATATATTCTCAAACACATATGGATGATACTCAAAGACAGACCACATGGTAAGACACAAAATAAGCCTTAACAAATTCGAAAACACTGAAATTATATCAAATACTTTCTCAGATCACAAAGTCCTGAAACTAGAAATCAACCTCAATGAAACAACAACAATAATAACAACAACAAAACCACTCTATTACATGGAGGCTAAATAATAAGTAATTAAATAATGAATAGGTTAACAATGAGATCAAGGAATAAATCAAAGAGTACCTGGAAACAAATGAAAATGAACACACAACAACCAAAAACCTAAGGGACAAAGCAAAAACAGTCCTGAGAAAGAAGTTCATAACATTACAGGCCTATATAAAGAAGACATTAAAATCTCAGATAAACAACCTAACCCAACACCTAAAGGAACTAGAAAAACAGCAACACAAAAAGTTCAGAGTGAGTAGAAGGAAGAAAATGAACAAGATCAGGGCAGAGATAAATGACATGGAGACAAAACCAAAAAACCACAACTGAAAAGTTCTACAAAACCAGGAGCTGGTTCTTTGAAGAGATAAATAAAATTGACAAACATTTAACAAGACTCATCAAGAAAAAAAAAAAAAGAGGACCAAGTTAAAAAAGAAATCAGAAATGAAAGGGGAAAAGTAACAACTGATACCACAGAAATACAAAGGATTGTAAAGAAATTACTATTTGCCAAGAAATTGGACTACCAAGGTGAAATAGACAAATTTCTAGAAACATACAATCTTCCAAAACTGTATCAGAAAGAAGCAGAAAACCTGAATAGATTGATAACAACTAGTGAAATTGAAGGAGTAATAAAAACATTCTCTGGCACACAAAAGCCCTGGACAAGATGACTTCACAGGAGAATTTTAATTCATTCAAAAAGGAACTAACAACTATTCTTCTCTTAAGTATTCCAAAAAATTCAAGAAGAGGGAAGAATTCCAAACACTATTTACAAGGCCAGTACTATCCTAATTCCAAAACCGTGTAAAGACACAAAAAGAAAGAACATTAGAGGCTAATATCTCTGATGAGCAGAGATGCTAAAATCCTCAATAAAATATAAGCAAACTGAATCCAGCAATATATCAAAAAGATCATAAACCATGATTAAGTGTGTTTTATCCTAGGGATGCAAGGCTGGTACAATATTCACAAATTGATAAATATGAGACATAATATAAACAAAATGAAAGATTAAAATCACATAATTATATTAATAGATGCAGAAAAAGCATTTGACAAAATCCAGCACTGATTTATGATAAAAAACACTCAGCAAAGTGGGAGTAAAGGGAACATACCTAAACATAGTAAAGGACATATATAAGAAGCCTACTGCCAACATAATACTCAATGGGCAAAAAACAAAAGCATTTCCCTTAAGATCAGGAACAAGACACAATAAGACAGGAAGTACTAACCACAGAGATCAGACAAAAAGGAAGAAAAGGCATCCAAATTGGAAAAGAGGGAGTAAAGCTGTCATTATTTGCAGATGGCATGATAATATACATAGAAAACCCATAGGCCTTACCAAAAAAAAAAAGAAAAAAAAAAGAAAAAAAAGAAAAGAAAAAATCCTAGACCTAACAAATGAATATAGCAAATTTGTAGGATACAGAGTCAATATTAAAAAATTAATGGCATTTTTATACACCAATAATGAACTATCATAAATAGAAACTAAGAAAATAATCCTATTTACTATTGAAACAACAAAAATAAAATACATAGAAATAAATTTAACCAAGGAGGTAAAAGGCCTGTACTCAGAAAACTATAGGAGACTGAAGAAAGAAATTGATGATGATACAAATAAATGAAAGATTTTACCGTGTTCATGGATTGGAAGAATTGGCCATTAAAATATCCATACTACCCAAAGTAATCTATAGGTTCAATGCAATTCCTATTAAGATACAAATGGCATATTTCACAGACCTAGAAAACAATGCTCCAAAATTTAAACGGCCCTGAATAGCCTTAGCAATCTTGAGAAGAACAAAGTAGGAGGCATCACAATACCCGATATCAAACTATACTATAAGACCTCTGTAATCAAAACAGTCTGGTAATAGCATAAGAACAGACACATAGATTAACGGAACTGAATAGAGAGCCCAGAAATAAACCCATGTCAATATGGTCAATTAATATTCAACAAAGGGGGAGGGAACATAAAATGGAGTAAAAATATCCTCTTCAACAGATGATGTTAGAAAATCTGGACAACTACATGCAAAAAAATGAAACTATGCATTTTCTCTCAAAATTAAAAATTCAACTACGTTTGACCCAGTGATTCCACCCCTGGGAATACACCCTAAGAAACCCAAAACACCAGTTCAAAAGAATTTATGCACTCCTGTGTTCATAGCAACATTATTTACAATAGACTAGAGTTGGAAACCGCCTAAGTGTCCATTGGTAGATGAGTCAATCAAAAAACTGATATTTTACACAGTGGAACACTACACAAAAGAAAAAGAGAAGGAAGTCCTACTTTTTGCAAGAGCTCAGATGGAACTGGAGACTATTATGCTAAGGGAAATAAATCAGTCTGTGAAAGACAAATACCATACAATATCACTTATATGAGGAATATAATAAACAAAATAAACTAATGAGCAAAAGAGAACCAGAGGCATAGAATCATGGAACAGAGTGACACTATAAGATAGGAGGGGGAAGGTGGGGACTTATTGAAGGAAGATGAAGGGGTTCATCAAAGAACATATGTGAAGGAGCCATGGACATGGACAACGGTGAGGGGACTGCTTATGGAAGTGGGGAGTGCAGGCTGGGTGGGAGCTGAGTGGGCGGTTAGTGGGACAACCGCAGTAGTATAAACAGACAAACCCCAAAAAGATGATCCAGCCACATATCACCTAGTTTCTGACCTACAGAACTGAGCACTGATAAATGGGTGTTATTTTCACAATAAATAAATAAACAAACAAAGAAAAAGAAAGGAGAGAAACTTCTCCTTTCCAAAGAAACTTTCTTTGTTTTTTGAAACACACACAAAAAATAAATGGAATTATTCATTCATTTCTGTGCAATCCTGGTAGATGTGACATTTAAAGGAACCAGCCTCCAGTTATATATCAACATGGCCAAATAACACCTTAGTTTTCAGTAGCTATTTTCTTCCAAAAAAAGAGTAAGTTAATGAGGTCTACTTATCAATGTTTGTTTTAAATTTTTTTAATAAAAATGAAAGTAGGAAATACAGCTCTAAATATAGCTACTGTTACAAAGTCAAATATAGCACAGTAATTATCTTGCAACATCTTTTTTTCCACCTGTTTAGAGATTTTTGATAACATTTCACTTTATTTAATGAATTTAAAATGTATTAAATAAAGTGAAAAATTTAATGAATACTTACCGTGGAAGATGTTAGAAATTTATTGCCGCAGTGAGAATTGGATATATCCAGTAAAATAATTTGCTTTTACAAAAATCAAATGAAAATGCTGTTCATTCACAAGATGATGTAACTATATAAAATCAATAATGATTACTTTAAAGAAATAAAAGAAATTTCCATGATTTGATGAAAGGAAGGAGGGAAGGACGGAAGGAAGGGTTTTTATAAAAAAATAAAATGTTTCAAGTAGGAGGCAAATCTTATATTAATTAAATTTTTCACCTGGATCACTGAAAGTCATTTAACTAGTATAATTATATATACAATATCTATCTATAGTCATTGAAAATTAAACTCAAGCTTTTAACTTTGTTGTTATTTATATGATTTGGGTGAGGTATGCTTCATCATAGTGAGCCTAATAGCGATTTGATGTAAACACAGATAATCATCCACTAGAAACTGGTGCGGCATACCAGCTGTCATCCATTCGGATTGGTCGCTGCACATACTGGTACTTGCTATCTATATGGAATGCCATCTGACTTACAGGATTTAGTAAAAATGTGCTCTTCATCTGACATACTGATTGCCTGAAATAAGGAATTCTGAATTGTAATAACATACATTGATCAGTTAAACAAATTGTAAAATTCAAATAAAGACTTCTAATATCAGCCACTTTGGTCATTAATATGTCATACTTATTAAATTGTATTTTTGCAGTCTGCTATTATTGCAGTAATAAATATTATTTGTTTTTTGTTGTTGATTTTTTTTTAGAGAGAGAATATAAACTTTTTCTCAGTTAATTCATAATATCTGACAGGGTAATGACAAATAAATATATACACAGTTATTCAATTTTATATCAATCACCTTTGTATGCTGTACTTTGCTATAATATTAATATTCATTAAATATGGAGTAAAACATAGCACTTTTAAAATGGATAAAAATGGTTTTATAGAATAAAAATAAAATCTAAGTTTCTTAGATTTATGTAAATTTAAAAAATTACTTGGTATCAATCAGATCCTAATGTACCATCAAACTGAATTAGTTCATTTTCCCCAGAATATACTCCATTCTTTTTTCCCTTTTTGTCTCTTTGTGCCATTTAATTTGTGTGTGTTTAACCATTCCAACGTCAGGTTTCTCTCCACTCTTCTAACCTTAATTATTTTTCAATGGCCAGCATAAGTGCTACTTATTTTATGAAGATTTGTTAATCCCTATATTGATAATATTTTCTTACAACTTTGAACATCTGACACCTTGTGCTCTTCTACTATCTATAATAAATAAGTTTTTTGAAAAGTCATCTTTTTTACCAGAATGTAATCTCCATATTGTCATGTACAGTATATTTTCAGATTTTTGTCCCCACATAGCAAGGGCACAATGCCCATTATAAGCCCTGAATGGATATTCATTGGAAGAATATGTCTATTATCCTCACGCATTGAATAACTGCTTTGATATATGACCTGAAATTTAATTTCATATTCACTGATATACAGTGTTATATAACACTTTATGCAAACTAACCATTAATTATATATTTCTTGGAAAAGAGATGGCTAAAATGTACTTATACATACTGTATGAGTAATAGACACATTATATTTAGATTTACTAGTCACATTATCTTTCAGTATTTTAAATTTATAATTCTTTGTAATTTAGTAATTTAATTAACAGTTCACAAAAACCCATAACCAATAATACAATGTATATAGATAATAAAAAGAACAATATTCTTGAACCATTACTTTTAAGTTTTTGGCATTGATATGTGAAACTAAAAATCCCCTACCCCTAAGTGCATGGAATATAAGACCACATAGCAGAGAATACATTCTTTCACACATGAGGCATTTATGTAAAATAAAAAGAAAATACTGAGAATGAAGAAATAACTATATTCATTTTAGAACCCAATTATTTTCAGACATTATTTTAACCCCAAATCCACTTTAAAAATTAAAAACAATACCATAAACTCATACTGGGAAAATACATATTTTGAAATCTGCAAATATTGTAGGAGGAATAATAAAATATACATATGTACATGCATTTATTTACACACATTAATATGTAATATATGTATATGGATACCTTATAGTAGAATATATTTTATATAACTTCTATACCATAAGAAATATTTGATTATAAAAGTAGTGAACTAAAAAAAAATTTTAAAGATCAGTGCAATTGTAAACAATGTCTAGAAAGTTGAAAAAATGCAAACTAATGAACAACACAAACTGTATTAAGATAGCTTTTTTCTATATTTGAGAATCCAGAGACATTTTGTAAACTAAAATTCATGTGCATTATTAATATTATGATTTACAGAACTCATCTATTTCCCAGGCCCCCAGGCACATGTACTACAAGACCGCCAATTTAATTAAGATAACTTGAAATTCAAAAGTCAAGTTGGCTCATTTAACATTAGTAAGTTCTTGTTAAATAGATGCTATATATCAAGTTCTAAACATTTACAAAGACACAATTGTAAACAAATTGTAAATAATTTATGATGAAAACATCATTTTCTTCAGGTGCTTCCTGATATTCTCACATAGAAAGTCTCTTCCTCCTCTCAGGTGAGATGTATCCGAGGTTTAACATTTTGTAGAAAAACTATGCAGCCACAGTCATTGATAATCCAAGAGAAAACTTAGTTACATAGCATTGAATAAATTATTTATTTATTCCCTTGGGTTTTAGCTGCAAAATATCACAATTCAGACATAATCTATTACAAATGACTGTTTGGAAGATGAATTAGTATTCATTAAATTACTTGAGATTCAAGAATTATGTTTTCAAAAAATATATAACATTTAGAGAATATGAATTTGGGCTAAGATAAATTGGTATTAATGATTCTTTATTTTAAAAGTTCAAATGAAGTTTTCAGATAATTAAGACACAGATAGCCTATAACACATTCTATTCAAAAAGGAATGTTAAATGATACTTAAAAATTCTAAGAAATATAACTAAGTGTTAGTGAAACTTTGATATACACAGTAGTAATCAAAATGCCAAAGTGGAGTAAGGCTTAATATAAGAAAATAGGTTAATTTAAAATATTCTATTTGTGATCCGCCAAATACACGTTTAAAGGAGGATAATCAAGAATGTGCAGAGTAGCACTTCATATCATGATAATGCAAAACAGTATTTTAAATGAAACATTTTATACAAGCCATGTATTTGTATTACTAACAGGATTAAGCAAAGGCTTTAAAATATAAAACATTTACTAGACTATCGTTTCACTTACCAGTCGATATAAAAATCAAACACTCATAACTCAAAATTTTATTATTAATATGCTTAATAGGATATCATTAAGCAAAAGCAGGTATAGAAATGTATTATAAATGCTAGAGGTAACAGGTTACTTATATTTCAAAAAAAATTAATAGAAGTTCAAATATTTATTATGTATATTCATCCACTAAAAAAGAAATCTGGAGTAATAAATATTCCAAAAACAGAAAGGGGTTCATAAATATAAAATAGCATAAATAAAGTATCAAATACACTGATTGAAATAAAAGAAACAATGTAAAAGGGATAAGAGGCAGCAATTTTTATTTTTATTTTATTTATTTGTTTTACTGTCATTGTTTTACAGTTGTCCCAATATCCTCTGTTGTTTTCCCCTGTCCTGCCCCTGCCACCCCCAAGTCAATCCCCACCCTTTGTTCATGTTCATGGGTCATTCATACTTGTATTTTAACTAGGTACTTCCCTTTCTTTCTTCCCATGTACCTCTCCCACCTCCCCTCTGGTCTCTGTCAGTTTTTTCCTCATTTCCATGCCTCTGGTTCTATTTTGCTGTTTGTCTTATTCATTAGGTTCCTGTTACAGGTGAGATCATATGGTATTTGTCTTTCACCACCTGGCTTTTTTCACTTATTTCACTCAGAATATCTGAGATTTTACTGCCTATGTTTTCTTCTAGGACTTTTATGGTGTGATGGTTTATGTTTCAGCCTTTTATCCATTTTGAGTTTATTCTGGTGTATGGTGTAAGTTAGTGATCTAGTCTTGTTTTTCTTGCATGTACCATTCCAGATCTCCCAGCACCATTTGTTGAAGAGGCTATTTTTACTCGATTTTATGTTTCTTCGCCTTTGTCAAATATTAATTGACCATAGAAACATGGGTTTATTTCTGGACTCTATTCTGTTCCATTGATCAATTTCTGAATGTTGACTTTGTATCCCACTATTTTGCCAAATTCACTTATTAGGGTGAGTAGTTTTTTGATGGAGCTTATGGGTTTTCTATATACACTATCATGTCACCTGCAAATAATGACAGTTTTACTTCTTCCTTTCTAATTTGGTTTACTTTTTATTTATTTTTCTTGTCTTATTTCTGTGCCTAGAACTTCCAATACTATGTTGAATACAAGTGGTGAAAGCAGACATCTTCTTTCATCTTGTTTCTGATCTTAGGGGGAAAGTTTTTCGGCTTTGTCAGTTGAGTATGATGTTGGCTGTGGGTTTTTCATATATGGCCTTTATTATGTTGAAGCACACTCCCTCTATTCCCACTTGGCTGTGGGATTTTTTCATAAATGGGTGTTATAATTTATCAGATGCTTTTTTAGCATCTATTGATATGATCATGTGAATTTTGTCTTTCATTTTGTTTATGTGCTATATTATGTTTATTGATTTGCAAATATTATACCATCCTTGCATCCTTGGGGTGAATCCCACTTGATCATGGTGCATGATCTTTTTAATGTATTGCTGGATCCAGTTTGCCAATATTTTGTTGAGGATTTTAGCATCCATGGTCTTCAGTAATATTGGCCTGTAGTTTTTTTTCTTTGTGGTCTTTACCTGGTTTTGGAATTAGGATAATACTGCCCTCACAAAAAGTGTTTGGAAGCCTTCCCTCTTCCTGAATTTTTTGGAATAGTCTGAGAAGAACAGGGGTTAGCTCTTCCCTAAATGTTTGGTAAAATTCTTCTGTGAAGCCATCTTGTCCAGGGCTCTCTGGTTGTAATTTGGTTTTGAGTATTGTTGGGTTATTCTTTGGTGGACCCTTCCTTCCAGCTGGATGATGGAGAGTCACTCTGTGCACCACATTGTGTATGCTGTTGTGCAGGTGCTGCCATAACAAATCCAAACAGCTCAAGAAACAAACCCACACCTGCAAAAATAACCCCCACCCACAATCACACTTTCAATAACGAATGAACCAATATTAATAAGGGTGTAAAGAGGTTAAGACTAATATGAGAAAGGAGAAACAAGTATGAGATAACTAACTGAAAGAAAATGATTTTGAGAAGGTAGAGGGAAGAGCAATAATAAGAGTAAGGAATCAAGGCAAGAAGAAGAGAGAAAGAAAGTAAAATTTTCATTATAAATAAAAAAGGGAATGAAAAAGGCAGAATGGAGAAAAAGCTGGGAAGTATATAGTATTAGGTTTAAACACAAATGTGTGTGTATGTGTGTGTGTGTGTGTGTAGAGAGAGAGAGAGAAAAGTAAATAAAAAGTAGGAACCAAATTGGAGAAAAAGATATCCCACAGCACTACCCACAAAAATTGAGCTAAGATTAATATAGAGGGATGTGAATAAGAGGGAGAAACATAAAGAAAAGCTTAGGAGATATCTAGAAAAAAGAGAAGTGATTATGAGATCATAGAGGAAGAAGAAATAGTAAGAATGAGGAAGAAAACCAGGCTGTCAGGTAAAATTAAAATTTGACATGAAAAAAAGAAAGGGCAGGAGGAAGACAGAATGGAGTAAAAGAGGGGAATGGTACAATCTGATATTTGAAATACCAAAATAATCGAGATCTAAAGATAAAATTGAAGAAATGCAACAACAACCACCCTATCCATAACCAATGAGCAAAGATTAATAAAGGTGTAGAGAGAACAAGGGTATTTTAAGAGCAGAAAAAAGAATGTGAGATGACCAATGACAACCAAAAAGGTTTTGAGAGGCTGGAGAGGGAAGCAGTAGTAAGAGTGTGGAATAGAAACAAGTCATAGAAAGAGAGAAAATAAAATTTAAAGAGAAAATAAGAAGAGGAAAGAAGAAAGCAAAATGGGGAAAGAGAAGGGAGGAGGAAAACATTAGATTTGAAATAAATTATAATATAAAATCTAGTGACAATGAATATGCACAAACTTGAAGAACAAGAAATGAATGTTAAAAATCTATGCAGGAGAGAAAATACCTCAAATCATGAAGAAGGTCATGGTGGAATTCACCTTGGTAGCATCTAGTATTTACCACTGTTTTTTTCTTTTTTTTCTTTTCTGGGTCTGCCTCTGCTTATGTTAGATGATGTCCTAGGCTGACCTTCGTCAGCCTGTTCAAGACTACCAGGGATCCACAGTCTGTGGCTGACCCCTTCAGTTGTTAATCTAGTAATTCTGTAATCAGCAGTCAGACTTAAGCACTTCTGGGGGAGGCAGCGTAATTCCTATGGATGGCACTATTTCTTCCCCTCAGGCTGAGGTCAGTTGGAGGGGAGTGCCCTGCCTCAGCAAGATGGCTCCTGCAGTATGGAGGATGACTCAGCACTGAGATGCTTGAGGCTTCTCCCTCAGTTCTCTCCCAAAGTCACCATCTCCAGTCTCTCCACAAGAGTCTCTAGTCCATTCCGCACCCCACTCCACCCATTGCTGTAGCCCTTGGTAAGTGGCTGCAAATGAAATTATATGCATTTACTCTTTAAAAGGCTCTGTGTGACTCCAGCCGTCTGTCCCTGGCAGAGAGAAACCCTCCTACTTTTCACAGATGGATGTTATCTGGGTTCTTTCTGGGCTCTGGTACTGTAGGTTGGGGAACTCAGCTTGGGGTTTAGACCCCACACTTCTCAGGGGGAACCTCCCAGCCACTGAAATATCCCTCTAGAATTTCAGCTGCTACCCCTGGGAGCCCTGTTAGCCCTGTCATGTCTCCTCTGCCCTCCCTACCAGTCACATTGTGGAGAAGTTGTTTCTTCTGTCTATCCATGGTAATAAAGCTTCTCTCCCACTATTGTTCAGTTGTTTATTCTGGATGATTTCTCTATAGTCTAGTTGCAATTCCAGATTGGTCCTAGGAGGAGGTTAGTATAGCTTCCACTTACTCCTTTGGCATCTTGGATTAGAGGCAGTAATTTCTAATAACAGAATCCTACCTCTAGTAACAAATACACACTGACTTTTAATGTCTCAAACAAGTTAAATGTTTATTTCATATAACAGTCCATAGTGTGCATCAGGGTTTTTCAAAAAAATCTCCAAGGAAACCCAGAACAACAGAGAAGCTTTCTCATCCTAAATTGTGGCTTTCAAGGTTGCTCATCATTTCTAGTTATCAAAAGGGAAAAAGATAAAGAATCCATGGCAAGGTTCTCTCAAACAAGTGAAAACACTAGTTGAGACATTCCTTCTGTTCACATTTCATTGGTAAATTTTTATGCCATGGCCACAGCTAGAATCAAAGAAGTCTAGCAATGTAGTTTAGCTGAAGAAACTATGATTTGGGAGCAAGGGGGATATAAGAGTTTGCACCAAAACAAACAAATTGATATCAATATAAAAAATGTTCTAAAAATGGAGAACAGAATAAATATAGAAATAACCTCAGCAAAGAACTAATTCAATAAATATTTTCTAGTACTTAACTTTTAACTATAAGCTACTATGAATGCAGTTGTCCATACTAAAACAGTTTAACTCAGAATATATTATGAAACACATCTGTAAAAAAAAATGTGTATCATGATGTTATAAACATTAAATATTTTATTTAGCAAACAAAATCATGAATCACTTAATCATGGGGATATGTTCTCAGAAATGACTCATTAAGTGATTTCATCATTGTGCAAACATCACAGAATATACTTAGACACAAACATAGATGGTATACCCTATCACTATTATTGTATGTGGTATTTTATATGACCAGCAATGAAAAAGGCTTGTTTATATCAGCATTGCCACAAACATGGGTAATGTGTTATCATATATCATTACATGATTGTGATATCACAAGGCAATAGGAGTTTTTCAGCTCCATTATAATTTTACAGAATCACCATTACACATATGGTTTATTACTGACCAGAACATCATTATGCAGAGCATAATGTGGTGATATGTTGATATTGGTTGGGGATAACAAAACATATAATGTGGTGGTGGGGAGTCAAGTAAAATAATTAAATATTCATTTGTTATTTTATATGTATACACACACACACACATATTCAATTGAAAGTGTTTAAAATTGAAAAATCAATAAAATACAGCTTGACATGTTATAAAGAAATATGGACACAGAAGAAATAGCTAAAAGCATAAAAAGTTAGTGCCTCTGTAGTATACAAAATTTACAAAAAATCATTGCATGCAACATCTGAAATCTGAGGTAAACAGATATTTGCAGATTGACATATTACAAAAATGAAATTTAGTGGTTTGTTTGTTTTTTTTAGGAAATTTGAACATTATTGTAGAATGGACAATCTTATCCTAAATAGGAAGCTTCTGACAAGGTGTGTAAACCATCCTTCATTTTATATTTAAGACTTAGGATTTCTGATCTAAAAATTAATTATTCCTAAATTATAGATACAGTCCTATAAAGCATTATATATTGGCTTCAGCTTTTGATAGTTTAAGGAGTATAAAGCAAAAGTATTTTGTCAGGTCAACTAAAGTAAAAATTTCAAGACTTATGTGGCTTTTTTCATTTTTACTTAAATTGTATCAAAAATTAACTGTTGCCCCATTAAATTGAAAAGCTTTAATAATAAATATTGAAATTTCTCATTTATCCAAATCACCATGCATATGACTATGTAGAATGATTAATCTTTATTCACATTCACCCAGATTAGATAACAATCAAATTTTATAAAAGTACATCACTTTCCAAGAAAAATCATATTATGGTAATATGATTCTTATTACATGAATTTTTATTTATAGTACATAAAATTTCCCCTCAGTTTTAGATTCCATTCTGGGTTGAAATCAGTTTTGAGTTCTGGTCCAACTATGTGAGTCTCTTCATACAAATGACACAGCATGCATGTTTAAAAGTACATATTCATAATTTTTTAAACTTATGTTCTTCCCCTATTTTTCATGTTTTTGAGAAATGCAATTCATTACTCTACGTGACAACTGAAATTTGTTGCTGTTGCATCAGTCCCAGACATAAGAAATGATTCTAGAACCTAGAAATGAGTCTCTCTGTCTCTTAGATATTAATATTCTGAAATATTTTTTTAAAAACCTGTCCTCAATTATATTGGGGTAAATTTCTACAACTGTGGAATAAATATTTCAGGTCTATCTTTTATAGACCTTTTATAGACCTTTTAAGCACAGTATTAGTGATTGAGGTTTAAAAATATACACCTTTCAAAATTCACTGTCCAACCTTGAAAAATATGAAGGGATTAAGAAGTACAAATGGGTTATCACAGAATAGTCATGAATTTGTAAAGTACAGCATAGGGAATGCAGTCAGTAAAAATCTAAAAGCTATGTATGACATTAAATGGGTGAGAGACTTACGATCTCTCAAAAAGTTCTACAATGTCTAGTCATCTGGGGCGTACACCTGAATCTAACATGATGATGTATGTCAACTGAAATTGAAAATAAAAGGATATAAAATAAAAAGAAAATATTAAAAATAAGTAAATAAATAGATAAAAACACATGCCTTTCAAAACTCTCTTTTATTTAGTAACCGTCCAACTTTGAATAGGTTACTAGGCTCTCTGATTCCACTTTTCTTCGCTTCTGAAGTGGAAGTAACAATAAATTTGTTACAGAAATTTCTCTTTACCAAGCAAATCTCTATGTGCAGGCACACATCCTCACCCTTTATGATTTTGCTGGGGTTGTATAATTGGTTCATGGATGATGAGCATAAGGCATGTGGTCATTTCTAGCCAAAGCACCTAATTGTTGGTGTAAAATCCTACAGACTCTAGTATTGTGCTGTAGCACCAGGGAAAGTGCAGTGCTCATGTCGAGATCCTGGAGTTAAAGATCAAAGCAAGCCAACCATGGTCATGGAATACAGTGGCCCTAAAGAATCATTTGGCCCTGGGTCAAACTTTATGTGAATTCTGGATAGATGTTTGTTTATAAAACCATATGATTATGGAGCTATTTTTTTTAACTGTTACATAAGAGAGCCTATATTGATTAAAAATTATCATATTTTAAATATTTATTCCATATTATATAAATCTAGTTTAACATATTACTTAGATTTCTTGAATTATAATGGAATACATATTTTCCTGTACAAAAATAGAATTGCCAAATATTAGTAGAGGATATTAGATTAATGTTTATTCAAGCTTGTTTACTTCATGAAGAAAACTAATGTTTATATGAACAAGAGATTTTTCAAACTTAGCAGAAATAAAATAAGCATGCTATAGCCTAAGGTAAATTTTTTTTTTCTTGGGATGAAAGAGAGAGAGAAGGAACAGAGACAGACCAAATAATGTCTTAAAAGACTATTTTTATAAACTGGACCCTGTCAAAACTTCTCCATGTATTCTTGACATTTATAAGATTTCCATGGACTTCTACAATGGTGTCAGGGCAATGAAATTAAAAAAAAAGAATGTTATGTAATATATATGGAAATAATGTTTTTTGGTCACAACTATAAGAAATACATGTTCATGATCATGTAAATTTTCATTACATAATTAGGTGTAAATTATTTTTGACTTTCATACCAAAAAAGAGGAAGAATGAAATAATCAAATGAATAAATGGAAAGTCTGGCATATTTTACATATTGTTGACAGCACACTAAACAATATTATACAAAATATTAATACTCTAATATATCTGTATAGCCCAGTTTTATTATGAAGGTGTGTAAATTGAATTACATATGTAACTTAAGTTTTTGGAATGTTAAATTGACATGCTAGAATACTTATTAAAATAAAAACTTAAAATGAATTAGAAGACATTTAAAACTCTTTATCATCAATTTTTAAAATTAGGTCTTAAAAGCAAACAATTGAGAAACATTGAACCAGAAGTAAAGGAACTATTGCTGTTAACCTTGATTAAGTTTGCAGTACTCACTGGGTCCAGTAATAAAAGTTCTGAACATCTTTCTGAGTACTTAATTATTATCAGTATTATCAAAAACATTTTTTATGAACTTAAATCAGTGTGAGTTCACCATTTCACATAGTAAAAAGACGTTTGTAATTAAAATATAGATTCTTTATAGAACAACTGACTTAATGTCACAGAATGGTATGGAAAATTCAAATGTTTTTATTAGAATAAATGAAGTTAAGATTATTCTTATGAATTTAGACAATTATGTCTATAATCTAAAAATGAAGAACTGAATATTTCATTATTGACTTTTGCTAAGTACCTTCCATCTTATGGTTCTCTGTTCGACATTATTCTCCAAAAGTCTTGAAATACTTCTTAATGTATGGGTTTTTACACAGGTGATCAAAAACTGATAATTAAATGTCACAGAAAAAAGACAAGCAATGGGAATTTTCTTTCGAGAAATACAAGACCAGAGATAAAATCTCTTCCTTAAAGCTGATTGTTACAAAGCAGCCTGGATTTTTTTCAAATTCAATTTAGGCATGAAAACAAGCATTGTTCTGAACCCATACAAAAATAGCCTAGGTCCAAATGAAAATCTGATTTCTTCTAAAACTGCTCTTCTATTTTTATGTTTAATGTTATTGAATTTATTAGGGTGACATTGGTTAATAAAATTATATAGGTTTCAGGTGTACAATTCTATTATACATCATCTAGTTTCATGAATTTTTAAAAAAAATATATAGATCTATTTAATCACCACAACTTAGGTTATATTACAGAATAATTCCATCACCCCAAATGTTACATGGTTCTATTTCCTGTTACACTTTCCCATCAACCTTAAGCACCAACTACCCTTCTATTTTTAAAATTATTTTCCTCAAAAAATAATTATTTATTAAATGTGCTACTGTGTCTGTATGTCTCATCATTATTTTAGTATCTCTGAAAATTAGATAACTGGAAAGGACAAAATCTAATTGTGAAAAATGGTAGTTAAGGAATTTTACACAACTAACCTTCACTACCATTCAGTAAATTACAAAGAGAACCCCATTGCAGTGTTGGTAGGAATGTAGTCTGATACAGTCACTGTGGAAAATATTATGTAGTAGACTCAAAAATTAAAAATTGAACTCTCTTTTGACCCGGCAATTTCGCTTCTAGGAATATGTTCTAAGAATCCTGAAACACCAATACAAAAATATACATGCACCTCTTTGTTCATAGTAGCACTGTTTACAATAACCAAGATCTGGAAATAGCCTAAGTGCCATCAGTAAAAGAGTGGATCAAAAAACTGTGGTACATTTACACAATGGAATACTGTGCAGCAGTAAAAAAGAAGGAACTCTTACTTAATGTGACAGCATGGATGGACCTGGAGAATACTATGCTAAGTGAAATAAGGCAGCCAGTGAAAGACATACTACATGCTCTTACTTATATGTGAAATCTAATGAACACAATAAACTAGGGAACAAAATAGAAACAGAAGCATAGATACAGGGAACAGATTGAGGGCTGCCAAAGGATTAAGGGAGAGACTGGGCAAAGGATGGTGAAGGGATTAACCAAGCACATTGAAGCATGATCCATGGACACAGACAACAATATGGGGATTGACAAGGGGAAGGGAGGGGGTGGGATTGGGTGGAAGCGGGAAAAGGGAAAAAAGGGAGACACAAACTATAATAGACAATAAAAAATTGTGTTTAAATTCCAAAATCAAGAGAATCGATAGAAATTTAATTTTAATGAGACCTTTATACTTTACATTTAATAGTCATTTGACTTTAAAAATATGCATTTTCACTTTGAAATATTATATTTTTAATTTTTAGATTCTTTGGTCAAAAAAGGTCTTTGCCATTTTGAAGAAAATATGCCAATGAATTACATTCATGACTTTCTCATACATATATGCATATAGTATAATTCATGTTTCAAGCAAAGGAACATGGGATATTTGCACTACTTTGCTTGGATTACTGTAACAAAATATCATGAACTAGGTAGCTTTAACAGAAATTTATTGCCTCACAGTTCTAGTTATAAATGCTGGCAACCTTTGACACTCCTTGGATTGTAAATATATCACTGATACATGACTTTATGTTCTCATGGAATTCTCTTTTGTGTGTATGTCTCTCTGTGCCCAAATCTTCTTTCATAAAGATGCAGCTATAATGGATTAGGGCTCACCATAATGGGCTTAACTTGATCATTTACAATGACCCCACATCCAAATAACATCACATTCACAGTTACTGGGGTTCAGACTTCACATTTTTTGGAGGGGCACAAATCAACCCATAACAATATTGAGAATTAATAATAAAGTAATTATGAGCATTATTCTTAAGAGCTGTGGTCTTAGCACTGACCCCATTTATGAGTTAGAAGATAAAATTTGTTTCATGTAGAATGGGGAGTCAGATAGTTCTGAGTGACTCACGTTAGTGGGAAAAAAATGGGTGAAGTGAGGTTGCTGTTCTGTGTCTTTCTACCTGTCTCATCTTAGCCTCCCTAAGCCTGTGTTTACTTACAGATGAAATACAAATATTTATTGTGTTATTTATTGTGTTATCATGAAATATTAAATGCATTAAGCATACAGTTTATAGCAGTGTATCTGGTATACAATAAAGAGCTTATTAAAAATAATAATGGTAATAATATTGTAATGATAATAATTCATATTAATCAAAAGCATGGTACCATAAACACCAAATTTTAGGTGTTTAAATCATTATTTATAAGTGATCAGTGTGAGTGGCATATCTCACCAAGACTTCATAGTAAAAAAGATAAGAGAATTGCTTGTACTGATAGGTAATAAGGCCAGTACAAACACAGATTCAGCTTCTTTACTCGTTTTATTTTTTTTCACATTTTCTGCTTTACTTTTAAGAGCAGCAACCTATGAATTATCCTTATACATTAACAAGGTTTTCTGTTTAGTCATTGAGGACATATTCCCTTTGAAACACTGCAGCTCATATATGCACCTAATTTGTTTGAATCACATATATTCTTTGGTTTCATTGAATAAAGGATGAAATATAACTCAAAATGAGAAGGAAAATGATTTTTTACACATCAAAGAATAAAATTCAATATGATAATATAATGTTTAAACCAATTTTACTGATAATTTGAAAGAATATTGAATGAACTGCAGATGAAGAAAAGATTAATCCATCAGTTCTTGTTCAGAGCAATACTATATCTTTCATTCATTTTAATTTTTATCTTTTACTCAAGTATATTATCTATTTAGTCAACAATTAAACTCTGTTCTCTGTCCTCTAAAGTCCCATAAAAAAGCTTAAATAATTCAAGTTTAGTTGTAAAATTGTGATAGGTCAGAGTAGATTTTAAATTTGAAATTCAATTTCAACCTGGTCGCAGGCTATAATGAAGAACATAATAGAAGTGCTATGCCATCATGTTATATTATTTATCATGGAATGTAAATGACATACTGCACACCATCAACATAAGCAATTCACAGGAACTGTATTATAGGCAGGAAAGTCATTTGTTAAGAGTACATGTTTGACTTGCATTGAAGGGTGACAGTTTGTGCCACTCTATGACATTTTATTTATTTACTTATTTTTATCCACCAAAGTCACTCCAAATTTTCACTCTTTTCAAGTGACTTGTTTGTATATAATCTAGGCCCTTCACTAAAGTTCATTTTTCTCTTGCTTTTTCTTTGTAAACATCCTTCTGGTTTAAGATTTTTTTTTTTTTTTGCAGAGGAATCAAGATGGTGGAAGAGTGAGTGGAATTCACACTGACCTCCTCCCAGGACTAACCTGGAATTACAACTAAGTTGTGGAGAAATCACCTGGGACAAACAACTGAACAACTGCGAGAGAGGAGCCTTGTAACCTTGGAGACAAAAGAATTGGCTTTAGTGCAATCTAACTGGTAAAGAGTGTGATACAGACCTGAGAAGGCAGGCAGGGTACCCACGGTGGGCAGCACCAGAAGGATGTTGAAACAGCCAGTTGGATCCCCCTGAGAAGCGGGGCCTAAACCAAAAGTGGGGATCTCTAGCCCACAGCACCAGAGCCCAAAAAGTACACAGAAAACAGCCAGCTGCAAAAAGCAGTAGGGTTCTCTGCCAGAGACAGGCAGCTGGAGACACAAAAAACCATTTAAAGGGTCAATGCAAAATTTTTATTTGCAGCCACTTGCCCTGGTCTTCAGCAAAGGTGAGGGCAGAGTGGGACAGAGATGCCTGAGGAGAGACTGGGGAGGGAGGCTTTGGGGAGAGAACTGGGAGAGTAGCCGGCGGGATCTTGGTGCTGACTCATCCTCCATGCAGCAGCAGCCATATTGCTCAGGTAGAGACCATGCCCCCTGAGTGACACCAGCATCAAAGGACCCAATAGCCCCACCCCCAGGTGGGATTCCACCCCACCCTGTGCTGTCTAAGCCGCCTGCTGAGTGTAGAGTGGCAGCCACAGACAGTAGATCCCTGGCTAAAGTGGGTGCAGAGAGGTCTGGAGACACTTGAGGAGAGACTGGGGATGGGGGCTTTGGGGAGAGAGTGGAGAGAGTGGCCAGCGGGATCCCAGTGCAGACTCCTCCCCAATATGGAAGCAACATGAGAGGACCCAATAACTGCCCCCAGGAAGGACTCCGCCCCACTGTGAGCTGGCTAAGGCGGCCTGCTGAGTGCAGAGAGAATAGATTACAGCTGAAGGAAACAGCCACAAACAGTAGATTACTGGAAGTCTCAAAGAAGCTGCCTAAGGTCAGGCAGGGTCAACATCTGACATCATCAGAGGCAGATCCAGAAAGTAAAAACAGCAGTCTCCAACCATAGAAGTTCACACCACAAAGTCAGGAAATCAAGACAGATCAATTTAAGAAGCAGAAGCAAAAAAGAAGAGTCTCACACATAATGGGATGACAAAGAAATACCCCCCATTTGAGGGGAAAGGAGGAATCCCCAGAAAGAGAACTAAAAGAAATAGAGGCAAGTAAACTATCAGATATTAAGTTCCAAACAACGGTTCTAAGGAAGCTCAATTAGCTCAGTGAGCTCAGAGAGAATTACAAAAAACTACAGGGAAACTACGAGGAACTTACTGCAAACTATATCAGCATGAAAAAAGACATAGAAACTATCAATAAGAGGCAAGAGGAAATGAAGAATACAATTTCTGAATTGAAGAACACAGTAAAAGGAATCAAAAGCAGGCAGAATGAAGCTGAGGACCGAATCAGCAAGCTGGAGGACAAGGTAAAAAAAAGCTCCCAGAAAGAGCAAGAAAATGAAAACAGACTCCAAAAGAATGAAGAGGCATTAGGGAAATGCAGGACAACCTGAAACGTAATAATATTCATACGATAGGGATACCAGAAGGAGAAGAGGATGATGAAGGGGTAGAGAACCTGTCTGAAAAAGTTATGATGGAAAACTTCCCTAATTGGAGGAGAGAAAAAGTCACACAAGTCCAGGAAGCACAGAGGGTCCCATTCAAGAGGAAGCTAATGAGGCCCACTGCAAGACACATCATTAAAATGAAAAATATCAAAGACAAACAGAGAATTCTAAAGGAAGCAAAGGAGAAAGAGATAGTAACATATAAGGGAGCCCCAATACAGCTAGTAGCTGACTTCTCAACAGAAACACTGCAAGCCAGAAGGGAATGGCAAGAAATATCCCAAGTAATGAAAAGCAAAGACCTACAACCAAGACTGCTCTACCTAGCAAGGCTCTCGATTAAAATGGAAGATGAAATAAAGAGTTTTGCAGACAAAAGAAGGCTAAAAGAATACACATCCACCAAACCATCACTGCAAACTATGCTAAAGGGACTGCTTTAAGATGAAGAAAAATTTTCTATGAATACCCAGTTCCTTTCAGAGTTGCCAATACTTGATATTACCAATATTTTTAATACTCATTAATCTGTGACAATGATGTTATTTTAATTGTTCCCTTACTATTTGTTGAAGCTAAACCTGTTTTAGTATATTTCTTGCCTATTTCTATTATTTTTTTAAAAAAAGCTTTAAATGACTTTTTGGTATTCTTTACCCCTTTACTGATTAAAGGTTTGTAGAACTTTTTTCCCTAAAAAAACAAAAATGAAAAAACCTATTAACTATGTTTCAGATGTGTTGCAAATACTTTTCTATTCTATTCCTGGTCCCTTAACTTTTTTAATATGTATATTACTATATAGTTAAATTTTTAATATAGTCATATTGTTAATATTTACTTTATAGCTTCTGGGTTTGAATATTTTACTTCAGGTCATGAAAAATATTAGTTGTATTTTCTTCTAAAACTCCTTAGATTCTACATATTGATTTTTAACTCACCTGAATATGTCTTGTATAATGTGTGAAATAGGGCTCTATATTTGTTTTATTTCAAGTAATAGTGGTCTATGGACCTTATTTGTTAAATAAGCCTTATTTTATCCATTGACTTGAAATATCAGCTTAATCATATATTGTTAGACAGATATATACGTTTGTCTCTAGAACGTTCATTATATTTCATTGATCTACTTGATTATTTCTGTCGTGGTGTCATGTTGGTTTAATTGCTGAGATTTTATAAGGGTTTATATTTTTTTAATATTTTATAATTAACTTTGACATTTAAAAAAATAAAATCAATCTGCATTTAAGAAAAAAAAAAGGTTTTTGTTTTTGTTTTTGTTTTTTTTCTCCATACTGTGAGCAAGTTAATTGAACCAGACCTGGACTTAGGCCACCTGCCTAAAGTTTGAAAGGGCACAATATAAGTTTGAGTATCTTGCAAAGAAGACCAGAGAACTCCAGCCAAATGTGACACTGCCTTTGTACATGTATCATATGGTGTGGAGATTGGTATTTCTATATCCTAAAGTTGATTATACTTTGAGAGGAAACATAGTAATAGAATACATTAAGAGACAGATGTACATACTTATAATTGTATTTCATTAAGAAGCATAATTGGTAAATACGAAATAGACAGGGGAATGTTAAAAACAGTAGAGGAAATGGGGAAGCCAAAAAACTTATATGCGCAACTCATGGACATGAACTAAGGGGCGAGGATTGCTGGAGGGAATGGGGGTACTGGGTATAGGGGGGCAAAAGGAGAAAATTGGGACAATGGCAATAGCATAATCAATAAAATATACTTAAAAATAAAATAAAAGTAAAAATAAACTTTTTCAGAAATTGCGATGTTTATAGTATACAAGTTGGCAACATTTTTAAAAGCACTCTATAGAAAACCAAACTAATAATTAGCAGAATGCTTATAAAGTATCAATATAGAGCAAGAAGAAATGACTACTTTGGAGAAATATTATCACCCAGGCAATTATGAGGCTTTTTAAAGTAGTTCCATCCTTTTTCTGAGAACACAGTGTCTCCTTATCCTGGATTTTGCTGACTAAATTGTTCACTTCTGACTTTTGAGCTTTTTATTCTCTACCATTCACCTAGACAATTCCTTTTAATTACATATTAATTTTTGAATCAGGATTTAATAGGATAAAGTTTCCCTATGTGATGTTATAATCATATTCTAATTGTGCTTCTTTGAGATTAAAATTAGGTCACTTTGATTTGAGTTTTGGGAATTCAAGACTTTAAAATGTCCTTTACTTAGCCAATGGGATGGCTAACCACATTATGGGTGGATTTTAAGTTTATAGCTCCGAAGTCATCTATTCTCTAAGACAGCGATTTTCAGCCAGTGTGCTGAGCAGGCACACTGGTGTGCGGCAAGAATTTTTAAAACATGCGATACCTGACTATTTAGTCAGGGGCACTGACCTCTTTCCCCTTAGATTGTCAAAAAAAAAAAAAAAAAAAAAAAGACAACAGCCAACGCAATAGCCATGTAGTGTGAATGAATTAAAATTACACATTTATTTTTTTGTTAAATTGGCTAAAAAAAATAATGTATTTTTTGGTGTGTTGTAGAGTTTTAGTAACTTCTTTAAGTGTCTATGGGAAGCAGGAGACAGCACAGGAAGAACTCTGAGACTGCACTGCTGTTACTGGCCAGCATCTAGCATCCTGGTTTGCCAGGAAAAGTGCCTTTTATCACTTAGGCAGAATGAATAGTAAACCAAGGGAAGGAGGAGAGGGGAGACATATCTCATCCACTAACTCTGCAGTCCTGAGCCTGGTTGGATAATATTGCCAAGTGTTCCAACATCACAAGAAACACTGTGTTAGCAAGGAAGGAGGAAATCCTTGAAATTCTATGTAGCATTTCCACTACCTGGGAAAGAAAGCCTTGAAACTGTGCTTTCATCCCAACGCCTGAAAGCCAGAAGAGGGTCCCCAGTGCCCAAAGAAGCAGGCCATAAATAACTTTGGGTAATTGCCCCAACTTTAATTAACTCCTGTCATGTGTCTGCTTTACAACAAGATGAACAAATGTGGTCTGGAGCAAGATAAGGATTTGGGCTAACAGACCCCCACACATACCTAAGTTTGGGTTGTCACATCTGCCCAGGAAAGCTGGCACCACACTTACACATTAATCAATATGTAACATTTTTACTCCCATCCCTCTAACTATATAGGTCCTTAGAACAAAGGACTGACTCTCTTGGTGTGCTGGGCGCTCTTGGCGCTCTGGCCACCCTGCCTCAGGCCTCCTGGGGGCTTGCCGCCCCGACATTTAGCTGTTCATACTTTTGTCACCCTGCTTTGCCCTGAACCTCTGCCTTTCACCTCCCCCTCATCTCAGCTAGGCCTGTTCTCTTCAATGGGAACAGATCACTAATAAACCCTGATTGTACATTAATAGATTTGCTGATATGTAATTCTTTACATGCATCAGCAAGAAGAGCCAGGTCTCTTCCATCAACATGTCAGTTTAAGAAAGTTGAAAATCACTGCTCTAATACAATGAAAATATTTGCCTTTGAGACCACAAATTCAGAGCAAAAATATATTAGAATTCCAAAACTTAAAACGCAATGAAAATTTTAATGTGTACTAGGACATAAATACACAAAAGCCCATCAAAAGGCAAAGGTAAAACAAAGTAAGGTTTTTACAGTGCAACGAAATACCAATTCTATGAGTGCCAGATCTAAAATACAAGGCAGTTTACAATGAGTGGCAAATTGAATAAACATAATTTTCACTTCAGAAATCATTGGATAATGGAAGTTCTGATTCAATCATTTTCTGATTAAGAAGAAGGAAGTCACTCAGAAAATACACACAGCCCTGGCTGGTGTGGCTCAGTGGATTGAGTGCCGAATTGCTAACGAAAAGTTCCCCAACTGGAATCCACATCAGGGCACACGCCTGAGTTTCTGGCCAGGTTCCCAGTAGGGGCCGCATGAGAGGCAACCACACATTGATGTTTCTCTCCCTCTCTTTCTCCCTCCCTCCCCATATCTAAAAATAAATAAATAAATAAATAAAATATTTTTAAAAAATAATAATAAAGAAAATATATAAAACATCAGCAAATGATTATAATTTCGGGGATATACATATTCAGTTTATAAATTGTTAGATCTACCAGTCATTACAACAGATTAATAAATATACATTCTTATTGCATTGGATGGAAGCAACAACTAAAACATGTAAATTTAAAACCATCTTTTTCATCACTCTTTGAGCACTTCCTTAATATATGGAACAAAAAATACATCCCACTCTTATCATGTACTTCCCTTTTTTAAAAAGTTAAAGTTGAATATCAGAATAATCTCATTTTTATTTTAAATGTCAGATTACTAGTACTATGTTACATAGTACATCTCATGCCAATGCTCATATCCAAATATACATGTTGTAACATTTAAGACATATGTTGTAATAAATATTATAGGTGTGTATTTATAAACTACACAAGAAAGTAATGTAAAATAGAAGTTTGTTTTAAAGTATAATTATTTAAAATATAATAAATTAGCGGGAACACTGTACTTCAGAGAAAACCAAGGGAAATATCTTGTCATAGTATATTTTACCATTTATAAATAATGACAAATGTAGAAGTAGCTAAGGTTTTAGAAAATTATATTCTTCAATTAAATTTTTCAAAGCAGTTCTTTTATTTTTATTTTTTTATTGTGCAATTACAGTTGTCACACTAATCCCCCCATTGCTCTCCCCCTGCCCTGCCCACGCCCCCCTCCCACCCTCAATCCTCCCCCGCATTGGCTTTGTCCGTGGGCCCTTTATCCATGTTCCTTGATGACCCTTCCCCTTCTCAAAGCAGTTCTAAAGTCAAGTTTTCATCTTCTTTTTTGCATATATAACATAAAATATATAAGACATAACAATATATAATATATAAATATAGAAATATCTATAATATATCTATATGTTAAATAAAGTTTATTTTTATACATTATATAGAATAGTAGATTGATTTAAATACTTCCACTGCCCCACTTTTAATACCTAGGTACCTGTTTGCTATATTAAATAAGCTGTGGATTTAAACTACAAAGTCTAATATTTTTAAATGGCAAAGATGGTAAAGAAAACTTACAAGTAGATGCAAAGCAGAAATCTGCCTTAATTGGGTGCATCAAATATCAAGTAGGATTAGTAAGCTATTAGCTTGTGCATTTATTATAATGCTCTGACATTTCATCTATCACATTTGAGTTTCATCAGGAAGGTGAAAACAGCCCATCTCCCTCAATTTATCTTGTGATACATTATAAGATGACAAGTTGCTATTTTGTTCATTAACTTATAAAAGAGTTAAAATTTCTGTAAATAGAGACTATAATGAATGTTCAAGATCATTTACCATGCTGAAATGAACCTGCATTCCGATAGCTGCCCCACCTCCAGATATCAGTAAAGCTGTGAAGTTTAGTAAGAAAAAATATTTGATTAAAGCTTTCTTATGAAAGTATTTTGTTCTCATGTTAGGTCATATTTATTAATTAATAACAATGTACCATATCCAGTACATAATAAAAATGAGTAGAATTTAATGAAAATATGTTTTATGTTTGTTTAATTTTTTATTTCACTTACCTCAAACTTAAAAAATAAACTACTGTATTTAGAATTGAGACAGGCTATTAAGAAGCTAAGAAAATTCCTTGGTAGGTAGAATAGGGAAACTGAGCCAGATAAACACAATGGCCGAGCAATTTACAGCCAGATACAAAAGGTCTCCTCCTTAGAAATAACATCTAGGCCTCAGCTGTGTTTCAGCTCCAGGCCCAGAAAAGCAACAAAGCCAGTTGGGGACACCAGAACCAATTGTAATGACTAAACACACCCTGCCTTGCCACTGACCAGTCAGAGGAGACCATGACCCTGAATGGGCACACCTGGACAACTGAAGCATATTCCACTGAAATCCTCCCCTAAGACCTCCCCTAACATTCCCACTTGCAAGAAAGAGAAAAAAGCCTCAAACAAAAGACCTAGCATGGTGCTCTCCCTTTGGGGAGCAGCCTGCACAATTCCCTTTCCTCCCCACCACCCCACCCAACTCTTCACAGACACTCGTGTCTCCTAAATTCTAAGGCAGGGAGCAGCTGGCAGGCTGTCCCAGTCTTATCCCCCAAACCAGTCTGTAAGACCTTTTTCTGATTTCCCAGTGAGCTAAGGCAGCCCTGCCTAGGCTCTCCTGTTGATTCTTCTATAAGCCTTTTTCTTGCCTTTCTGCACAGGCCCATTCTCTCCCTTCAGAATGTGCTAATAAACTTCTTACTCATCCAGTTCCGTCTCGCTGATATGTAATTCTTTACTGCGTTAGTGAGAAAAACCGAGCCCCAGTAGTAGAATTAACAGAAGAGACTGGAAACAGAATGATATCAGCTTCTGCTTGTGACAAACTTTTCCAGCTTTTTCTTTTTAATTAATTTACTTATCATTGAATATGTATTAGGCCTTTAAATTGTGCTAAGACAGAATCTGATAATATACTGATTAATGCACTAAGGTATTATAATGCATGGTATGGAACCAGGGCGAACAGAGTGTGGGTGGCAGTGTAGGTTAAATGGTAAGAACAGGGCACATTTGGGCAGAAACCTGACTGGAGTGAGGGAGTTAGCATGAAACTACCTACCATGAGAATCATTTTAGTGGGAACATCAAGACCATGGATCAGGAGCCTGATTGACACATCTGATCATCAGCAATCAAGCTAGTAGTGGAAAGAGTGGGAAGGAATTTGACTAAAGAAGTGACTATATCTTGTTGCCACACACAAAAAATTTCCCTTAGATTTTAATCAGAATTACTTCTGTGTGTGTGTGTGTGTAAACATAAGAACATCCAAATCTGTAGAAAATTTTTATGAGTTTATGCGAGTGTATTTGAGCCAGAGGACATTCCTAGAAGCAAGAGCTCAGGAGCCCAAGATGAATACTTTCCAGAATGAGTTTGCAGTTTGTTTTATACTTTCGAAGTTAAGGAGGGAACATGAAGAAGATGACATAAGGGTGGGAAAAAGCAAGGCAGGGAAATCTTTATGATTAGATTATGGGATAGATAACAAGATTATGCTCACTTGAGGGTGTTTATGCTAACCAGGGGTCCGAAAAAGAAGCATTTCAAAAGTGTATTAACCTAGATGCACAAAAACAGTGGTCAGGGTTTGCTTAAGGCAAAGCTAACGTTTCACTATAGAAGTTACAGTCCTGAGGCAGGACCCGCCCAGGTAGGAATGTATGATTAGATCACCCTGTGAACTTTCAGTTGGTTTATTCAGAACCTTTTATTTTTCCATTCACATTTGTATCAAATAATTTTCAGTGGCAAAGCTAGTTTGGAATGAGTAGAATTGCAGACAAGATACCCAAAGAGCAAATTGTTGTAAAATTGCTTAACCTAAACAACATACTCATTCAGTGATTCTAGTAAGCCTTGCAATTAATCTAATGGATAAAAATTAAAGTGAAGAGTCAGATAAAATCAGTAAGAAATGAATTTGCTTCATTATTGAACTAGTACCTTGTAAAATCTGCACTGTATGAATATTTTCGGGTTTTATGAAAGGATGAAAAGTCCAGGGCAATCATCACACTGCCCTCCTTAAAATCCTTCAAGGGCTCCCCTTGCTGGAATTCTCCTTCTTCCGGTTCCCCAGTCTCATCTCACAGTCTCTCACACTGTTTTACAAGTGTGTTCAAAATGCTAAACTCAAATATATATAAAGTGTCTGTCCTCTAAAAAAAAAAAAAAAAGTGTTGTGCAGAACACACTTGTAGTTGAATCAAATTGAGTTTGTTTACTTGTAATGAGGGTGAATGCACACCATAGGAAATAAGCAGCTTCGTAGTAACAGAATCTTTGCTGACATAGCAATTGTTTTGTTAGGGGATTTTTCTGAGTAGTTAAGAAACTGGGCTTTGCCCTAGATTGTAAAGTATAAGGAAGTGGAGATAATTCTAGGGTTTGATATTCTAATATTTCTTAACTAGAAGCTAGGAAGAATAATGTGAGGCTAAAGTTGTCATTGATAAGGAAGCAGCAGTAATTTATATCAGCAGTATATTGAAATATTTGGTTATTTTTGTAGTTTAAACAATGTTCTTCTTTTCTCTAAATCTGTACATGAGTGGGGAGTGGTCTTCTTTTTTCTTGGTCTGTGGAGTTTCCAGAAGGGTCCTGTCTGATGTTGATGCAAAACTGTTTATGAAGAAGAGTACCATGGCATATCTGTGATTGTCACACCAGTTCTTGGCAACATTAACACCGTATTGAAAATGAAAGGCCAGCTCCTAGCTATCTTAGAGGTTGTGCTCCTATTCCTTTAGTGTACGTGTCAGGTTTGGAAAATAAGGTCCCTATAAAATATTTAGAAGAAATCATTGCAAAAGACATTTTGGCCTGGAGATTTCAATGGAGGAAACATATATATTATAGATTGATTGATTGATTGATTTAGACTCAGATGTTTCTTTCTAATGAATTGACCATTATATTTCCTAAGTTCTGAAATGGCTAACAGACCACAGAAAGACATTTCTTTAGGCTCCTACTTGAAACCTGCAGCTTTAGCAAACTGCTGGCCTTGATCTGGGGCCATAGATTTATTTTTTAATTTGGTATTAATAAATATTTTATATTACTTCTTTCATTTTTTAAAAGTTACTCATTTCTAGAAATTTATCTGTTTCTCCAAAATATTTTAATTGTTGGAAAAAGGTTGCTTCATACTATTTTATTTAGTATATATTATGTTGGATGATATTTACTTTTTTTTTTTAAAGATTTTATTTATTTATTTTTAGAGAGAGGGGAAGGGAGGGAGGAAGAGAAGGAGAGAATCATCAGTGTGTGGTTGCCTCTCACATGTCCCCTACTGGGAGCCTGGCCCTGAAACCCAGGCATGTGCACTGGCTGGGAATCGAACCCATGACCCTTTGGTTCACAGGCCAACGCTCAATCCACTGAGCCACACAAGCCAGGGTCTACATTTTATTTTTGATATTATTTTATTCTTGCTTTTTTTCACATTCTTTTCCTGACCATTCTGTTAAAAGATCAATGTTTTTAGTAATTTGAAACTATTTAATTTGGCCTTTTTTTTTTCCTTCATGAAATGTTTATTTTCTGTTTTATTATTTCCTTCCTCTAAGTTCTCTGGGTATAATTTCCAGGTTTTATTGTATTGTTTTCTTGAAATAAATATACATACAATTTTAAGATGTTCTTTCTATCTGATGCATTAGAGTATATACATTTTGTTCTCAGTTTACCACAAGTTTTGATATATTTGAATTATTCAATTTAAAGTAGTTTACAATTGCCACTGTGTTTTCTTCTTTAATTTTGAGTTATTTAAAAGTTTTTTTTATTTTTTTTTAGAATTTGGTGAATGTTCATTTACCCTGTTATTAGCTTATAATTTACTTTCTCTATTGCTATTAACCATTCTATAAATGACTTTGTCTTGAGACCACAAATTTGTCAAAATTTATCATCAATTATGTGATCACATACACATGAAAAACTGTATATTTTGTCATTGTAAATTGTAGTATTTTGTATATGTCAAATAGTTTGTTAGTTGTGTTATTCAGAACTTCTATAACATTGCTTATTTGTTTCTGTTTGTTCTACATTCCAGGTGCAATGTGGATTATTTCCTACATTTAATATTATTGATTTACAGCTCTAATGTTTGGAGACTATGATAAGGTACATGAAGATTTTAAAATATAATATTGTCCAGATTGATTGATTATTTTGCCATCAAGTGGCTCTATTTCTGCCATGTGACTTGGTCTTTTTCTTAGAAATATATTGTGCCTTAAAGTGGACTTTATCAACTTTTCTGCAGATAGAAATATTTCTCTGTTATTTCACTTTTAATTATTATTTGTCTTTATTTTTAAGATGTGCATCTTGTCAGCAGCATATGTTTCTTTTAAACCAATCTGAGAATCTTGAAATTATAATAATTTTTAGTCCATTTATATTTAAAGAAATGACTGATATATTTGGGATTTATATTTACCAATTTACCTTTTGGTTTTATTTGTATCACTTATTCTATGTTCCATTTTGCTCTGCTTGATTTTTTTTCATTAATCAAATATATACTTGTTACTAAATTATCAAATCATGCTTGAATAATTGAAATCTAATATATAAGAGATCATGGTTGGTAGAGTACAAATATGACCATTATAAATTACCTTTTTTAAAATCCTCACCCAAGCATATATTATTGATTTTAGAGAGAGTAGGAGAGAGAGAGAAAAATTGATGTGACAGGAAAACATTCCTATGTTGCCTCCTGCACATGCCCAGATCCAGAGAGAATCAAACCCGCAGCCTTTTTGTTTACAGAAGAGCACTCCAACCAGCTGCATCACCTGTACAGGGTCCTTTACTTTTCTTACACACATGGCACTCCACACATCTGGATATGAATTTAGCTATCTTGTGTCTCACCTTAATTATGTAATTCAGCAGAAGTGACACCGTGCAGCTTCAGGCCTAGGTTTCAAGAGTACTGTGAGGTTATACTTGCTCTTGCTTTGAGCCAGAACACTGATAACACCGAATATGAGGAAGAACAGGTTAGTTCTTTCTTGTATTTAAAAAAAAAAAATTAATTAAAAATTTAATGAGCATTAATAATCTTTATTATATAATATTAGTAAAAGAAAAAATGTTCATAATATTTTATCAGCAACAGGAACTCTCCTCTATTGCTTGTGAAACCAAATGGCACAGTCATTTTGGAGGACAGTTTTGTGGTTTCTTATACAACTAAACATACCGTAATCATCTGATCCAGCAATCATGCTTCTTGGTATTTGCCAGGGGTTGGGGGAAAGGGAGGGATGAATACACAGAGCACAGAGGATTTTTAGGGCAGTGAAAATTCTCTATATAATATTATAATAAAGGATAAATATCATTATACATTTGTTCCTACCCATAGAATGTACATTACCAAAAGTGAATCCTAAGGTAAATCCTGAGCTTTGGGTGATTATGATACATCACTGCAGGTTCATCAATTGGAACAAATGTATCACTATGGTGAGTGATGTTGATAATGTGGGAGACTATGCATATGCGGGGACAAGGGGTATATGGAAAATATCTGTACCTTCCTCTCAATTCCTCTCTGAACTGTTCTTAAAAAATAAAAAAGTCTTAAAATTTATGTCTACAATAGGACAAATAGCTGAAAGTTAATAGGGATCCTTTTTATTGATACAGTAATAAACACAGCTCAAATGTGGAAAAAAATTTCCCAAAAAGCAGGGGGATCTAGTTCCCTGAATACTTTTTATCAGACAATAGAAGGATATCTGTCTGGAGTGCTGGAAATGGATCCTATATGCAGCAGAGTAGAACTGAAATAAAAAAACAATCTTACAGGCACAAACAAAACTTTTTAATATTGAATTATCCCTATTAACAAATGAGCATTATAATTCTTTAAGCTATAGTATTTAATTTTGTCTGAAATAAACTGGTAAATAAGAAACCCTCCTAAAATTCAGAATTATTTCCACAAATGGAACATTTTTAACTGTGACATTTTCATTAATTGGTGCTACAAATTAAACAAAGATAAAGTATAGTGAATTGTATACAGCATGATAAAGTATCTGGATTCAGAATTAAACTCATTAAGTTAAACTAATAATTTAATAAACTGCTAATAAAACTTCTAAAGAAAAAACATTGGATTTATAATTATAAAAGCACACAATTTCAAATTAAGAATATCTTATTATGTTAAGATTTTCTTTGTAACAGTTCTGAATAATTCACTTATATACTTTTTTACATAACACACTGTAATTATAATGGTTAGATTTTTTATTCAACCTGTTCTTGTATTTTCACCAAATATTTTAATTAAAATATATGATGAACGGTAGCAATCACTATTATGTAATATTTATAAAACAAAAAATGTTCAAAATATTTTATCAGTATCTACACTCAGTTTAAGCTATAGAGTAAGTTCCACATTAAGGTTGCTTTTTTCCTTTTTTTAAAACTTTTGTTTTATATTTAGGAAATAGAAAACTTTAATTCATAACTTTAAGTCACTGAAAAAGATAGAGTGAAATGACACCATCAGAGAACTCTGTATCCTCAAATCAAAACTGATGATATAATGGAGGAGTGTATTTTTCTTTCATCAAATAGTTAATGTTTAATTTAAGCAGCATGATCGATGTTTGAATGTTTTAAGTTTGGAGATAGTGACTAATAAATTTTTAACTAAATTCTTCTTTGTTTTGGTCTAGAAAACATTTATTATGCTTTATTATGGAAACATACATACATGTATGTATGTACATATTTGTAATGGGCACAGCCAGGCCCCCCCGCAAGGGTATTTGTAATGGGGTCCAGAAATTGGGGTGTCCAAGAAAAATATATTCTCCCCACCCCAAGGCAGGCCACAATGGGGGATGGGATACCTGGAATGGGGCCACTGAGAGTCATTTTGCATGTCAATAACAGGTTAGCTTCATTCCTCATATGTAAAGAGGGTTATTTTACATATCACCAAGGGTAATCAGGAAGGTTTGAAAGACTTAATACAGAATGTACCTGGGAGAGGGAAGAGGAGAGACAAAAGGAAACAGACTCTGGGGAACAGTGTGAAGACTACACGGGAAAAAAGAAGGGAGAAAGGACTTTTGTGGGCGGGCTGTGAGAAGGCACCACATGGTTCTGGATCAAGAGCTGGAGATCGGAGATTCGGGCGAAGCAGCAGATGGTGCTGCAAACCGCGAGAGGCCTGCCTAACCGAGCCCCGGACTTCCGTTTTTTTCCTTCTGAAGGGCGGTACCACTGACTGGCCTAACTGGGCAAAAAGGGAAAGGCACGACTATGTGTGTTTGTAGGTGTTTTAAAGGGATTTTGAGATTTAAGAGTGACATTTAGCCATCAATCAAACCTGTATAACTTTTGAGTAAATAGTTCCTTTCTTTTCCACCAAACTCTGCCATTCAGAGCCATAACTCCAAGGGCAGCGGGCAAAGGACCTACAACCAAGGGACCCCCGGAGAAGAGGGGGTCGTTGTTTTGGTAATAGCATCTGGGCAACCCCCCACGAGTCCATTTGTTCGGTAACATATATACACGTGTGTGTGTGTGTGTATGTATGTGTGTGTATGTATTTTTCTTCCAATTCAGTTAATGAATATTGGGAAAACCAAGTATTACATCTTGGTTCACAATCAAGACTTTTAAAAAAAAAAAATCTTGTTCTAATATCACTGTGCTTTGGCCCAAGTTTGAAAAGTTTAAGCTTTTGAGATACTGAATATATTTCTGAGATAAGACACTTGAACAAAATTATTTCGAATCACAGTGCATGTATCAATTTTTTTAGATCACAGAAATTGGTGTAAAATACAATTTTATTTTCATTTCTGCCTTCATCTACTTTTCTATCTTGAGCACCAGTTCTTTTTATTTGGGTATTTAAATGAGTCACTTAAAAAAATTAACGTAATTTAGAACTGGAGAGTTGTCTCAGGGAGCCACCCATTGCGGGGAGCACCACGGTGGAGCGCGGGGCTCCTGAATCTGAGGGTCACTGTCCCAGGCCAGCTGAGGAGGGAGCGGGGCTCTGAATCCCGTAGAGCCCTGCCGGGGTTGCCATGGATGGGGGGAATAAATACGAGCCGCAGCAAATACTTCCCTGTTTGCCAGGGGAGGGGACATGGCAACTTCCCTTAAATGGAGAGGGAAGGCCCTGAACCCCTGTGTCCAAAGGCTTTTATTAAGAACCATATGCTCAGGGGTATAGATGCAAAGCTCATCAATGTCAAAAGGCTACATTTACTGAAAACAAATAGAGATCATGGATAACAATTGGAGGAACAGAAGAAATCTGCCTGAGGTCAGGGTCTATGAATAATGGAAATCTCCTTCCCGGCATGAGCCAGTTATCATTGCTTTTGAGGGAAGAAAAAAGCATTCTTAGAGGAACTTAATTCTAGGCCCGATTGTCCCCAGGAACAGCTCGATCCAGTTTAGGGCTATACCTGTCTTTAGCATTGTTTCAAGCCTGAGCCAGATGGGCGGGACACAGCCACCACAGATAAGGAGACTTCTTGCAGGTAGAATGAGGACTCTGGCAGTGACCAAGCCAAGCCGAGGGTTGCCGGCCTTTTTGTCTTTCCCCCTTGTTCCCCCAAGTCCTTGTCCCCCTGCCCATACTGGCCGATGTCTGTCTTAGGTGAAAGATAAATACCATATGATCTCACCTATAAGTGGAGCTTAATCAACAACAACAAATGAGCAAAATAGAACCAGAGACTCACAAATAAAGAACAAACTGACAGTGATCAGAGTGGAGGGGGGAGGGGATAACGAGGGAAAGGAGAGAGGGTAGCCAAAGACCATGAATAGAGGACTCAGGGTCTTGTACAATGGCGGAGACTGACTGTGTGAGTGTGGGGGGAGGGGTACTAGACAAGGGAGAGCAATGGGAATAAATGCAGGACGATTGCAGCTGAACAACAATAAAAACATTAAAATAAAAAAATTTAACCTGATTTCAGTGATTAGTGAGTCATCTTGGGTTTATATTATCATATGCAGGTGCAAAACTTGCTCAGATTTTCAATTTCCTCTCCTTTCCTTCATATTTATACATATATACAACACATACATGTATTTCTTTAATTCAAATAATTTTGAATACCTATTAATGTTTTAGATACTGGAGTTGTAACTGTTAACAAGATGGTCACTGACCTTATTTATATAGAATATATTATTTGAGAAAGGAGAAAAAAACACATAAGTAAGCAGATGAATAATTAAGACAACCATGGCTTCTTGTTATTGATTTATTTGGGGGGTGATTGGTAGCAATAATAAAAAAAGCACATTTTCTAAATTTTTACTATTAACTACCATACTGAAAGTAAGTTTTATTGAGGGGAAGGATTTTGGGTACTAAAACCCTAGTACCTAGGAAATTGTTTATTACAAAATTGGTGTTAATTAGTGAGTAAATGGATAAATGAATGAAAAGTAGATAAAGAGGAATGCAATTGTAGATCTTCCATAACAGCAACATTCAGTGACATAGGTGGAAAACACATTTGAGATGTTCCTTAAACATGAAGGCACGAATGTTGGAAACAGAGAATTTGTGGTGTGAACAAACAAGGGAGTATCTAGATGATGTATTATAGAGTTGTATACCTAAAATGTGTAATATTTATCAATGTTACCCTAATACATTTAATTAAATAAAAATATACAAGTCTTGAGAGCAAAGAAGCAATAGGGCTGAAATATTTTAGTGTAAAAGTGGTGCCCAAATTAACTAATAATTTAACTAATATTAGCTTATAAGTGTAGAGTATGAAACTACTTAAAAAGTTCAAAATGTATACATGACTCTGTGAGTCCTGAACATTTCATTTCTTTATTTATTTATCATTTTAAAAAATGTATTGATTTTAGGTAGAGGAAGGAAGAGAGTCACAGGCAGAGAAATTCCAATTTGTTGTTCCATGTATTTGTGAATTCATTGGTTGCTTCTTATATGTGCCAGGGAATCAAACTTGCAACATTGGAGTATTATGACAAGGCTCTAACTAACAGAACTACCCAGCCAAGGCCTAAGTACTTTATTTAAAATATATCTATGTAGAATAGGAGTTTGAAGCCCATTACATGTAAATTACCTTTCAAATCTACAAGTCCGTATCTTCAACAAAGACAGACTGTCCTCTACCATCTGGTACTGAGGCAGTTCTCATCTCTTGGAGACATAGTTTGATTTCTTATTATTGACAATATCTGAAAAATATTCCCTTGAATCTTCTTAAAATATACAATTTTAAAGATGTGAAGTAGTAAGAGGAAATTCTAATACTAGATATTGTATCTGTCAGATATATTAATTTAAAAATGAGTATAAATACAGATTAACCATATTTAAAAAAATCAGGCCTCTAAAGATGCAGTATTGTCTTTTCTAAGAAAGTTTTTAGAGTTAGAGCCTTTATAGCCTACATGATTGATTATGGGTTGTTTTGTAGAGTTTTCATTAATAAAAGTACCTTCACTAAGCAATAGATTAGCATTTTCCCTGGACAATAAACTTTTTTTTTTTTTAAGATCAGCTATAGAACCATCTTTAGGATGCTGGCATATGTTAAAATTTCCTAACTGATTTTTACCAAATCCTATATCTTTTGCATTCTTCTATAAAATACAGCTTGATAAACCTTGAAAATTTCTTTGCCTCATGTATATGAATTGGATAAGCCTGTCAATCAACCTGGATACTAAAACCAGTGCTGCGGGTGCAGTCTTGGCTGATTAAAGGGAAAATCTTCCTCATTTGTGGTGCTTATTCATCCAGTCCTCAGGGCAGTTCAATCTGTTGGTTTTGCTTAATCGAGTTCCTTACCATTTCATTTGTGATTGTATTAAAGCCTTCTCTCCCCTAGATACTGAATATAGTGCTGTGGTAATTTTCACAATACTGTGAATAACATTTTCCAAATATAACAAAAGGGGCCCAGAGTCAGGATTTTGTTGGATTCCTCTATTTCAGATTTCTTTACAAGTCAAAAACAAAAACCATACAAAGATATTTTTCTGAAGCTGAGAGTGTTGAGGATTTTGTATTTTTAAAATATATTATCAAAATTTTTGAAAACAGACTTCTTTGTTATCATATATATATTTAGATCCCAAATAACTCAGAAAAATATCATTTCCTTAACATTGCAGAAACTAAGTAAGCCATTCAGTCTCTTTTTTTTGTTGTTGTTGTTGTCAAGTGAAATAGGTGGCACCAATAGATTTTATACAATGAAACATCATTCCAAAATGGAGCATGTTTATCAGGATATGAACATGAATATAACTGTATTCATAATACTAATCGTATATTTTTTTTATTATTGCTCAAGTACAGGTGTCCCATTTTCCCCCAACCACTCTCCCCAACTCCACCCTTCCCCACTTCCCACACTCAATCCTACCTCCACTTTGGCTTTGTCCATGGTTCCTTTATACATGTTCCTTGACGACCCTGCCCCTTCTTTCCCCTACTATCACCCTCCCACTCCCTCTCTAGTTACTGTCTGTTTGTTCTTTATTTCAATGTCTCTGGTTATATTTTGCTTGCTTGTTTGTTTTGTTGATTAGGTTCTACTTTTGGCTGGATCATATGGTATTTGTCTTTTTCCCCCTGGCTTATTTCACTTAGCATAATGCTCTCCAGTTCTATCCATGCTGTTGCAAAGGGTAGGAGTACCTTCTTTCTTTCTGCTGCATAGTATTCTATTGTGTGAATGTACCACAGTATTTTGATCCACTCTTTTACTGATGGGCACTTAGGCTGATTCCAGCACTTGGCTACTGTAAATTGTGCTGCTATGAACATTGGGGTGCATAGGTTCTTTTGAATTGGTGTTTCAGGATTCCTAGGGTATAATCCCAGCAGTGGAATTGCTGGGTCAAACGGCAGTTCCATTTTTAGTTTTTTGAGGAAATCCCATACTGTTTTCCACAATGGCTGCACCAGTCTGCATTCCCACCAACAGTGTACTAAATTGTGGGTAAAATATGGGAGACTTGGAGATCCCAAGTGTTTTCCTCTTATTTGAGTTTCTCAGGCAACCATTTTATTATTTGAACCAAAATCACCTTTGTTTCATATATTTGATACTTGATGTTTTATGTTTTTCTACAAACTTAGCTTTTTTTGACCTGTGTTCATTTTATTATTTTCAGTGTAAAAGTAGAATTATAGTTAACCTCCAAATTTCCAAAGTTCCATTTTTACTAGTTTTATCCATTAGTGCAGTTTTGATTTATGTTTCAATAAATTTATGTATAATGTTTATCAATGCTATAACTTTATTGGTTGATACATTAAGATATAACCAGAAATATTGGGAATAAATATTTAAAAAATAAAAATATATTGTTTGCTTATAATAAAGTACTAAAGAATCTCATAATTTTGTTGTAAAGTTATTATTTTATTGTTATTTAGAATGCAATTAATTTTTCAGTTCTATTTTTAGTTGGTTATTTTGATTATGGAATTAAAATACTGATTTGTGTGTATTTTCCATGCATCTAGCTACTTTTATCAAATTCCTTTACTTATGCTAGTAAATTTTTTAGTCTCTTAAAATTTCTATATAATTTTTATTTCATTAACATGTACAGATATTTTATTTGTTATTATGTAATTTTACTACCTACACACTCTGGAATTAACTTTAATATTGAACTTTAATTTGAATATTTAAAAAAATGATAACAGCACATGATAATGTTTATTTATCATAATCTTAAAAATTATTTCAGAATTGTTCTGTAATCATGCTTGCTATTGATATTTCAGATAGTCTTTATCATTTGCTAACCCTTCTGTTTTAATTGAATTTACATTTTTATTAAAGTAGCTGTTAAAATTATTCAAATTCTATTTTAGCACATATTACTAAAATCATAATTTTGATTTACTATGTTAATATAATAATTTTTCCTTCTAAATTTTCAAATATTGAAACATTTTTCTGTTTTTATATTATTACAAAACCATGCCTGATTATGCAATAATGTTCCTATAAGTTTTATGCACATCTCGTTGTGGCTGAAAGCCTTCTACCGAGGGAAAATTAGTAAATAAGCTAAATTTTAAATAATTAAGGAGACACTGAAGTTAGTTTAGTTCAAACATAGTTAACAATCATTTTCTAAAATGCCTTCACTACCACCAATGTTTGAGTAAGTAATCTAATCCAATGCTATGATTCTTCATTTGAAACTCTGTATCCATGGTGATTCTTTATGTGGGCACAGACATCAGAATCAAAATGTATATTTTCCAGTGAAGCTTGAGGTGATATTTACATATTGAAATATATTATTATTAATTAATTACCTTTATTCCTTATGTTGCAGTTGGGATAGTATACTTACTTTTGATATATGGAGAGGTAGTTTATCAATTAATGAGTTTCATTTTAAAATAGTAAGAGCATTGCATAAAATATGTAATGAAAAGTGGCTGATACAAGTTTTGTGTGAATGGAGAAGCTGAATACACATACACACACTATTGCACACCTATTATAGTACCACATACATAATTTTTATCGTTTTGGAATTAATGTTATTCCAATGTATAACTTTAATTGGGGGGATTTTCATTTTATATGCTATGGAAGATTTTACATAATTTGGGGAAAAGTCTTCTTCATAAAGTAGCCTTTTCTCAGTTTAAAACGATGTGGCTCTATTGTGTTCATTTCAGTAAGTGATCTTAATTGCCTTTCCAGTCTCTTTTGTATTTTTTGGAGGTTGAAGTTTCTGCTTCTTTTGGGGTTAATTTTAGTGATTTATAGTTTGCTTATAAATATTTTATCCCTAGATTTTAAAAGATGTGCCCTGATAATTGAATGCAATATTTTTATAATCTAATATCAGTGATATCAATGATTATATTTAATTTTTCTTTAGTAATTTACTTATTTTGATCTTTTAGATTGATCTTTTCAAATAAACACTTTCTAAATAATTTTTCTTATTAAAACATTATTTCAGAAATAAAATACAAGAGAAATACTTTAGAAAATGAAAAGTTCCAGTATGTTACAAAAATGGGTTTTTCCCTAGAAATTCTAGTGAGAGATTGCTTAAGTGTATTGATGTTCTTTTGTGCAGCATTTAATCATTTTCTTTTCATCGTCTATCCATGGAACTTTTGATTTCATAAATCTAGTTCCCAAGGGAAACAAACACTTTGAGATAACAAAAACTCACATTCAAAAGAAACTGACCACAGGGTCTTTTGTTTTGCTTCTTTAAGCTTCTCCTTTTTTTTTTCTATTCCTCAAAGGCACAGGATGGATTTTATGTGTGTGCATCTGTGTGTTTGTGTGTGCATTTCTTAACTGAGGCACTACTTCTTATTACTCAAAGTATAGGCTGACAATGAAATTCAATAACCATCAGTGAAGAGATGATTTAAGCAAAAAAATATAAAGTGCTTAATTCAATTTGATGTCCACATATTTTATTCCATTTAATTTCAAAATCTGTTATCAGTTATCCATTATTATATTCAGAAATTTAGATGAAGAGGTTATTTTTATTTTCTTTTCATAGCTCAAACATTCCCAGTTTTTAAATTTAATCTTTATTGTATTTTTTCCGTTATCCTTTAGTACCTTATAACCCCCACCCCAGCAATGACCACACTGTTGTCCTTGTCCATGAGTCCTTTTTCCTTTTAGCTCAATCCCTCCAACCTCCCTACCCTCCCACTAAATGTCATCCTGTTCTCCTTCTATAAATCTGTCTGCATTATTTTTAATAATCTTGTAATTAGATTTAAATCTGTCTCGATCTCATTAAAAATGGAGAGTTATTTTAACTTTATATATTTTCTTACTTTTGTCAACATAACTAGTACTTTACACATGGGTTCCTGTAATCAGATTCAATACTATGGTACAATTGAACATAAATCACAATTATATTTGTTTAAAAATAGTCAATACATTAGAAACTAATAGAATTCTACATGATGGGTCTTCTGGGTGATATTTCAAATATTGAAAAGATAATTGCACTGAATGCACTTAGGCATTTTAAAGGCCAAGTAAATTAAATGTATTTTCACTTGAGACATCAACCTGAAATAGTTTTTCATAAACAAATTAAGTCTCCAGAAGAAATTTTCCAGCCAGGATGTTCAGTGAAGAAATATTATTCTACATTTTGGAGTTTCCTTTTTGGAAATCACCTTATTATATTTTGAGCTAGAATACCATACCTAAAATAATAAAAAAATAATTACATATACGTGAAAGAGGGTAAAACAGTTATTAAAGTATTCTAATACCCTTGTATTTTCATAGAGGTGAATAAACATATTGATAAATGTTTAACTTTGTTCATTTAAGATTACATATTAACATCTCATAAATGTGCACTATAAAAATAAAAATAAATGATCTTTTAGATTGGCGGAACAAAAATGCAGTGGAACAATAAAACATTATCATATGCTGGTGTATATACTAGGGTATCAATAAATATTTGAAATATTGTATGTCATAGTAACTGAGAATTAAATAACACAAACAAAAAACTCAATATAACATGCATGTTAACAATCTTTTCATTTGCAGCAGAGTACATACCTTATTCACTTTACATACTTGTCTTCTACTTAACTCCCTTGCCTCAAAAATAAAAGATCATTTAAAAATAAAAATCTTCCATAGAAGCCTATAGAGCATGGTGAAAAAGAGACCAGATTATAGTACAGAATGTGTCTAATTAAATGCGTTTTTTAATAAAGAAAATCTTCTTCAGTGTTAGCATTCTACATTCAATTAAATATAAGATGAATATTTACTAATCACTTTATAGTAAACACAAATATTAAGAGACAAAAAATTGAATTTAAGAAAACGCAGGTTAGCTACAGGTATTTTAAAAAATTTATATCTCTTTATCCTTAATTATATTTATGAATTATAAAAATCTTTTAATGACAATAAAAATAAATATTTTCCTATGTACTGACTAGTTTGGAAATTAATCAAAACCCATGTTATACATAGTACCAGTTTGAAAAGTTTGTCTAATATTAAAAATATTTTCAAAGTATGAGTCCTTTGTGGTTGAAAAATTGATAACAGTAAAAGCAATCTTGATCACGTATGTCCTAAAAGTATACATTTATTTATTAAAAGTATACGTGATTCATACACAAAGTGCTATAGTAGCTGAACATAAAAAAACTTACTGAGAAACTGTATCTGTGTAGTATTGGATGTTTTAGATAACTAGTTTTTATATATAAAAATATACACTATAATAATTATCCATTATGATTATTTTACTTTATTTAATTGTTCTGATGGCATAATTGTGAGGGTATAGTACTAGCCAATATAACCAGGACCAAATATCTTCCAAATGTAAAATTCAAAAGTACTAATTTTATTTAGGAGTGTCTTCACAGTGAAACAATCTATCATAACTTCAAGTTGCACTCTAAAAATTAAAACAATTATTTTACGTGTATATAAAAGTGGACACTTAACAATAAAAATAACTATAGGAACAGAGCAAGAGTACATAGTATATGATATTAGTAGATTTTTTTTTACAACATGTGCTCTATTCAGGTAAATAAGCATTATATCTTCAGTATCCTGAAATCTTAGGATATGGTATATAAGTCATAACAAGCTAATAGAAGTTTCAAAGTCCTTTAAAGTACGGTTAATCATTTAAAGAATTCTTAAAACTATTATATTGAATTCAGACTAAAGTATATTGGAGCCAATGTGAATTTTAATTTATTTCATTTGAGTTGGTGCTGAAGGTACTCAACATTTGAGATGCTGCATATTTTCAATGAACTAATTGGTAAAACAAGCTATTTCTATGGAAAAGCACCAACTGATATTTGGGTTTTGCTACAAGGACTGTTCTTTATTCTAAACTTAGCAATTAATATTCCTACAGAAAACCACATATATTTTATTCCAATTTCTACATTGAGATTATAATTTTTAATTTTGTTTTTGATTAGTGGATTTCCAATTCTTTCTCCTGTGTAATGTGTGGATTTTTAGAAAAGACTATATTAAAAATATTTTAATTTAAAATACTATTCAAAGTATTTTTTCATTTTTTTTCTGTACCATATAAAAGAAACAGTATTTTAACACTATGAGGGACAAATATCAAAGTAAAAGATCCCTTTGTAATCAAATGAAGTTTTTGATTAATTTTCAGTAGAAAAGTAAGTTGGTTAAATATTTATATACTATACACTTGAAATACAAATGTTTGTTTTTCACCTATATGGAAAAAATAGTTTAGTGAAAAACTCCCTCAAAAAAGTGTAAATTCAAAGAAAGAGTATTATTTTATAATTCTGTCCCATGATTTCTCAAAGCTATTTTGAATCTCTATAGGTACTATTAAAAATAAAGAATGTCACTTTGGAAATATTGGACTTAATCAATATCAAAATTATTGTCCTGAAAAGACATCAAAGCTCTGTCAGAGAAGTGGGGGAGGAAGGGTCACAGTAAATACAAATTATTTCACTGCTGAGTAGTCTAGCTCTGTTAAAACTTCCTTGTTATTTAAAAGAATTAGCCAACTGGAAAAAAATAAAATGAAAAAGTTTTAAAATCAGAGAAGTAACTGTTAGGAATGCATGTCTTGTAACCTATATCATGGAAAGCTAAATATATAACCTTCTTTAAATGAACCTTCCCCATATTTAAATCACTTTCTTTCCAAAGATTTGGCATACATATATCATATTTACTATGTTCATGAAAGAGGTCTAAGTTCAAAATAAATTGCAGTTTCACATGGGATGGAAATGAGCAGAGAAAGCAAATGAAAAAGTCAACATAAATTCAAACTTAAAGAAAAGTTGCAAGAGTTATGCACAGAAGTTCATAAACCCTCTTTAAACACATTCACTTAATGTTTATATTTGGCCACATTTGTCTGTCATCCAAATTATTTTATATATATATACACACATATATATGGATATGGATATGGATATATACACACATACATACACACAGATTTTATATATATATATATATATATATATAATTAATAAATAACCCCTATGGCTAAATCATAGCACAAACCCTTATGAGTTTGGAGTAATGTGCAGTCACTCTCTGGAGACAACTAATCTCCTTTTGAGAAACAACTTTTGGTTTCTGTATCTCAGTAGAATGATTAACCATGAGTTTCCAAATTACCATGTTAACTTAGCTGCATATTATGAATTGAATGTTACCTGACCCAACAAGCAATAAAGTTGGATATGCACAGCAGCGTCTTCTCATCAAATACAAGTGGTTTTGCACAAGATTGGGCTACAGGAGGCCCTTAAGGCACAAGTGAGTTACCCGAAGAAGTACCCCAAATGTCCTTGGTCCCCATTCCTACCATGTTACAGGGTTCTCTCTCCCAGCTTGCGCCTGAGACCTCAAGGGGAGTTCCCTAGAGTCAGTTGCCTGAAAAGGAGAAAGCTTGCGACTTGTTCATGAGTAGTTCTGTATGACATGCAGGCACGAAAAGAGAGTGGCGAGATGCAGCACTGCAGTTCTTTTCTGTGACATCCCTGAAAAACAGTGATTAAGGGAATTCTTTCAGTGGGTAGAATTTTGAGCAGTGCATCTGGTGTTTCATTTTGCTAGGAAGGACAAATGGCCATATGTGCAATTGTATACAGATTCCTTGGTTCTGGCCAAACAGTTTGGCTGAATGGGCAGGGACTTGGGAGGTAAGTAATTGGAAACTTGATAAGAGGAAGTCTAGGGAAGAGGTATGTGAAAATATTTATCAGGATGGGCAAATACATAAAGATATTTGTGACCCATGTCAATGCCACCAAAGTGTGACTTCAACAAAGGAGGATATTGATAAGTGGATAGTATGAACCGTTAGGTAGATCAGTCAGCTTTTCTCCCCAGCTACTCATTTTATTGCCCAATGGGCTCCTAAAATAATGCTCACTGTGAGAGATCATGCATGGCTTCTGGGACATGAACTTCCACTCCACAAGGCTGACCTGACTACAGTCTCTGCTGACTGAGTGCCCAGTCAGCCAGCAGCAGTGACCACAACGGAGCCCCCATTATGGCACCATTCCTTATGGTAATCAACTAGCTTTCAGGTTTGAAATTTTATTACATTGAATCACTTCCATCATGGAAGAAACATTATTATTGAAATAAAGACTAACCCTGACTACAGATTCACCTTCTCTATTTGTAATGTTTCTGACAAAACTATCATCACTTATATACAACTTGCCTTATTCACTGCTGTATTATCTCACTGATAAAAGAACTCAGCAAAGAAGTGCGACAATGGGTCTACTCATGGGATTCACTGATCTTACCATCTTGCCCATCATCTTGTAGTAGGTGGTTTGGTGGAATAGTGGAATGGCCTTTTGAAATTCCAAGGCTAACATTGCTAGCCTCCTTTGAAGACAGAAACAACTTAAAAACCAATATTCAGGGATCAATTTTGGCCCATTCATAAAACAACTTCTGCCTGACTTTCCAGTGTGTTGGCTTGCCCTACAGATCTTAGACCTGTCAACCCCCACAATCAATATCATTTGTGTGTGTTCTTAAATGACTCCTAAGGCTCTCGTATCTATCTTATTAACCACCTTGACTTGAACTACATATAATCTCTCTCTTGCTCCCTTGTGTAAATACACAGGCCTCCTTCTTGCAAAGTGAAAACATGCCAAGCCTTCTCTCGCCTCAGGATTTTGCACTTGTTCCTCCTGCTAGTCATGTTCTTCCTACCTCTATGGCTTACCTCCTCACACTCCTCAGATCTTCCTTCAGGTCTTACTCAAAGGTTGCCCTCTCATGAAGTCTTCTTTGAACATACTATCAAAATCCATTCTTTTTTTCTTGTTTTATTTTTTCTTTAGCACTTACATGATTTAATTACAATAACTTTTCCTAATTTGTCTCATTGAAAATGCATGTCCCTCATTTAAATAAAAGTAGGGATTTTGCTTCTTTTGTTTTTTTCCATTTCCCAGAGGCTTTAAAGTTGTCTGATAAGAGAAGTTGATAAAAAATATTAATTAAATTATACGTTTTTACAGATCTCTGCTATGCATGTATGGAGAATACACATGGTTGGATTTATCCAGAGCTGGTGATTTGCAAGAAATTGAGACAAAATGAGAGGAAATTAAGGGAGATGAGGTTATTTGTATGGAAATTATTAAAATTGAAAATCATAGAATCTGCAATAAATAAGAAGGAACATGCATGCAGGGAAGAGTAATAGATAGAATGTCATAAAATTGAATTTATATAAAATGTTTGAATTTTACATATGAGGAGGACCAAGGTCCACAGTTTACCCTCTTGCTAAGGTTTATACACGTAACTAGGGGCATGATGAAACTGACTCTTGTATTCAGACTTCTAGGACTGAAACTTAAATTGTTCCTTGTCTCATTTTCCCATGCCCATTCACCCATATACATATAAGAGAGTAAGGAAGACAGAGAGAACAGATAAGATAGAAAGCCATTCAAAATGTTATTCCTGAAAGTTAATAACAAAACCAAATTCAATTGCTAACATGTGAGCTTAAAATAGCTAGATGTTTTTATGTTAACTTTTAAGTTAGCATCATCTCTTGGAGGATAATGTCCATATGCTTTTATTTATTTTAGATCACAAGACCAAGAGTATGGTATTCAAGTGATATAAAAACAAACAAACTGCAGAGTTTTTATTTCTTTTTGCTCACTTAGGCAGATGCAATATGATGTGTATGCTTCACCTTTACTGAGTTCTATGTATTCTATATGTAATACAATTTTCTTAGGAAAGAAAATAAAACTGCAATGTTTTGTAAACAGAAGATTAAATTGTTACCTGTTTCCCAGCTTATTTGTTAGAAGACCATATTTTCTTTGAATGATAAACAAAAAACAGTTTGTATCTTGCTTTGACTTTAAACCAGTTCATATACTCTAAAAAGTAGTGTGAGAAAATAATTGTTTGACACGTGTTCTTTTAAACTTCACTGACTTTTAAAAAAAGAGTTTATCTATTTTTAGAAAGAAGGGAAAGGAGGGAGAGAGGAAGAGAAACACCACTGTGTGGTTGCCTCTCACACGCCCCCTCCTGGGGACATGGCCCACAACCCAGGCAAGTGTCTTGACTAGGAATCCAACTGGCAACTCTTTGGTTCCCAGGCCGGCATTCAATCCACTGAGCCACACCAGCCAGGGTTAAATTTTACAGATTTTTAAATATGAGTATTGGACTATTTGTATAATATTGGTTCTTGTGTCTTCTCTCGCACTGTGTATTAAAGTGAAATACAGCTTTTTAAGTGTCAGTGCAGTGTCCTAAACTCCCTTAAATGTTATGATTGCCAGTGACTCGTACCAACTCAATCTCCAAAACACAAATGGTTCCATTGTGTACTGAAAGGGTTAATGTTTTCTTAACTGAGTTATTGACTCCTAGAGAGTGACTTATAGGATCTATTAACTTCAATGAGAGTACAAATGAACGAGAGGAATTGACCTGCCTTGCTTGAAATATATCCTAATCTGTTTCACTCAAGTAGGAAGCAAGAAATAGATTTGTACATAATTTATAGATCTCAAATAATTTGCATTTAATCAATAGATATTGAGTACCTACTATGTGAAATACATATAGTCACATTGGAGAATATAACTATGTAAAACACACTATCACCCTCTTGGATGATTTACATGTTGGGCACTTTCAATAATGTCTGAGAGTTCACATACTAGAAAGGTATAAGAAAATATTAAATCCAAAAAAGAAAGGAGAAGAGAAAATGCTAAGTATCTCGGTGAACACTAGGAAATAAAATACATTTAATATGATGGTATATTTGTAATTATGTAATTATGTTATATTTATAACTATTCAGTTTTGTTTAAGTTTGTGCTAAGGTAAAATGTTGAACTATGTGCATTTTCCCAACATGTAAATAATATAAATAATTTAATACATTTTAATGGAATTTTATTTTCTCTCAAATTATAAGAATAGTGAATGAAGAAGTAAATTTATAACTATTAATATATATTAATATTTTAGTGTGATTTTCTTAATTACATTCTATTGATTATGCCTTTACAGTTGCCTCAATTTTTCCCTCTTTGCCCCCCTCCACTCAATACCTCCCGGGCCCTCAGACTATCCTCACATGATTGTTCATGTCCATGGGTCATGTCTATAAATTCCTTGGCTGCTCCATTTTCTATACTGTACCTTACATTCCCCTAGCTATTCTGTACCTGTTTGTACTTCCTACACCTCACCTCTTCTCCATTTCCCCCACACCTCCCTCTTATCTGGCAACCATCAAAGCCCTCTCTGTATCCATGATTCTGTCTCTGTCCTTCTTGTTTGCTTAGTTTGTTTTTTAGATCCAATTGTTGATAGATATGTATTATTGCCATTTTATTGTTCATAGTTTTGATCTTCTTCTTCTTAAATAAGTCCCTTTAAAATTTCAAATAATAATAGTGTGGTGATGATGAACTCCTTTAGTTTTGCCCTGGCTGCTGTGTCTCAGTGAATTGAGCACCGGCCTGTGAACCACAATGTCATCAGTGTGATTCCTGGTCAGGGCACATGCCTGGGTTGTTGGCAAGGGGCGAGAGGCAACCTAGTGTAACTTTCAAAACATTCCAGCTGTATAGATTGCAATATCTTAAAAAATAGATATACCAGTTGGTGAAGTTCTTCTGATTATTCATTACATCTTTAAAACTGAACTTCTACCATGATAGTATTTCCAAATAAACTATTTTTCACTCTGTGTCTCTGAAAAGAATATGCCTGGTTTCACTTTTTTAATATATTTTAATATGTGTGACACTCTAATTCTAACCTTTAATAATTTCAGTGATGCTGGGGTTACTGCATCCCACGCAGAGTTCCCCGCAGTCGCTGGGGATGGTGAAAATAAAATAAGTCATTCCAGACACTTCTTGGTCTGCCAGGAAAAGGGGATGGTGATTCCCTCTAGAGGAGAATGCCCTGAGCCCTTCTCTTGAAGTAGCTTCTATTGCGAACCACACACATGGATGCAAAGCTCATCGATCAATGTCAAAAGGCTATGTTTAGAGAAAACAAATAGAGATCGTAGATAACAATTGAAGGAACACAGAGATTTGCCTCAGGCCAAGATCTGGTAGACAGGGTAGTTCCCATTCAGCCCAGAAACCTGGTAAACTGATTACATTCTATACTTGACCCCAAACATCAGTACTCATTAACTCAAGGGCATTCTAAGCAAAATAGGTTTCATAGGATTTAATGCATTCCTTTTCCAGGCCTAATTGTCCCTGGGAACCACCTGATCCAGTTTAGCGCTGTACAAGCCTTCAGTTTCAAGCCTGAGCCAGGTGGGCAGGATGGAGCTGCCAAGAGATAAGGAGACTTCTTTCAGATAGAAGGAGGACCATGGCCATATCAAAGCTGAGGGGCGAGGGTCTTATTCCCCTTCTCCGTGTCCCCTAAGCCCTTCCCTGATGGCCCCTATGCAACTAGGCCTATCTCAGGATGCCCCTGCCATTGAGGGCTTTTATCCGTGATTGATTAGCCATCCTCTGGGGCCAAGCAGGGTGATGTAAGTGAGGCAGGGGCTGTGCCCCTGCCAGGGGAACAGGTTTTGTTTCCTCAGTGGCCTATTTCCTAAGGTCTCCTTGCTCAGCTCTAGCCTTGGGGCCTTCTCGCCTGTGAGGCTACAGTCCCTGAAACCAGGCAGGATGGTTCCCAGCATTTCAGATACCATGTTCTTTCTCGATATTGAATGTTTTGCATACTGTATACCTACTTTTCCTGAAGTCAAGCTGAATGTATCAAGCTGTAATAAAATATACAAAAGTGAATTTGAGAAACTTTATTTTAGAAGTTAAAGCATCAGTAACATGACTAATATTGTCATGACTAAAATAATTACAATTATTTTAGAGGTCAATCAACCTAAATGCCCATTAGTAGATGATTGGATAAAAAAATTATGGTACACATACACAATGGAATACTACGCAGCAGAAAGAAAAAAAGAAGTACTAAACTTTGCGACAGCATGGATGGAACTGGAGAGCATCGTGCTAAGCGAAATAAGCCAGGGGGTGAAAGACAAATACCATATGATCTCACCTATAAGCGGAACCTAACCAACAATGCAAAGATGCAAGGAAAATATGACCAGCAACACTGAAAGGAAAAGAAATCAACAGAGACAAGAGGGAAGGGGGGGCAGGGAAAGGGAAGGGAAGGGGAAAGTCAAGGAACATATAGCAAGGACTCATGGACAAAAGCAAAGGGGAAGAGCTGAGGGAGGGAAGGTGGGAGGGGGCAAGGGAAAGAGGTGGGGGGGGAGGCAGAAACAAATGTATTTAAAAAGTAAATAAATTAAAAAAAAAATAGAGTTTGGCTCCTGAAACTGTAAGAAATTATGAGAATATTTAAATATACAGAAAAAATTCATACACCAACAACCCTAAATTATTGGCATTTGATACTTTTATTCCAAATCTTTATAAAAAATTGTATTTTATTAACATATTTAAGATGACCATAAAGATTTATAATTTTTGATATCATTTTATCACTATTAATGATCTCAGGTCAGTAAGTGCAATTTCATAACCACTTTAAGTCGATGCCCAGCATAGTATTTACTGAAAAAAAAATTAGATTTTTCACTTATGTAAGGGCCAAATAAAAAATTACTGCTTTTAGCAATATTACATAATATTTGTTTCCTGACTTTGGATTTGAGAAGGCTACAAATCTTTCTGTTATCAGTTTATAATAATAGCTCACCCTAGACTATGTAATAATTATATAATATTAAAAAACTCTAAAGTCTTGTTTTATATATTAATTTATTTACCAAGAAACATAAAACAATGTGATTAGCTGATTATCAATTACAACAAAATAATAATGTATATTTTTAATATGGCATTATATATAAACTGATAAAGATACTAGATCAGAAATTTAACATAACTTAAAGATGAGACACCATAAATACAGTAGTTATTAGTACACAGAGGTTGTGATTAGCAACCTATTTTTCTCACAGTGCTTCTCTGTTTCAAAGAGGTTAGCCTTCGACTACTCAATATGCTGTCTCTTTATTGAAAGAAATAGAAAGATACTCTACAAAAGACAAAGCCAGGCATAAGGTACATAAAATTAATGCATATGTGGATTACTAAACGATGGAGGAAAACTGTATTAGTCAGCTCTGTGATATTTACATTATGTTTCTTAGATTTAGTGGTTTATTTTCCATTTAATACCAACTGGAATGTGTGTGGTTCTTCTTTGAACACAGTTATTTTTTACAAATTTTAATTAAATTTATTGGGGTGACATTGTTTAATAACATTATATAGGTTTCAAGTATACATTTTTGTGATACATCATCTGTATATTGAATTGTGTGCCCACTACCAAAGTCAAATCATCTTCCATCATGATATATTTGGCCTCCATTACCCTTTACTACCTCCCTACTCCCCTTCTTTCCTGTAACCACAGGCAGTTAGTTGTTTGTGTTTATGAGTTGCAGTTTATTTCCCACATATGAGTGAAATCTTAAGGTTCTTAGTTTTTTATGACTTATTTCACTTAGCATGATATTCTCGAGGTCCATCCATGTTGTGGCAAATGGCAATATTTTATCTTTTCTTATGGTTGAATAGCACTCCATTGGATGCATGTACCACATCCTATCAATGGACCCTTTAATAGTTTCTATGTCTTGACCACTGTGAATAATGCTGCAGTGAACATAGCAGTGCATATATTTTGTGAATAAATGTTTTCAAATTTCTCAGGTAGATATCCAAAAGAGGGATTGCTGGGTTATATGGTAAATCTATTCTTAATTTTTAGAAGAAACTCCATACTGTTTTTCAGTGGCTGTACCAGTTTACATTTCCATTAGCTGTAAATGAGGATTTGATTTTTTTTTTCCACAACTTCTTCAATACTTGTTATCACCTGTCTTGTTGATAATAGCCACTCTAACAAGTGAGTTAGTGTTTAGCATTTCCCTAGTAGCTAGTGAAGTTGAACATTTTTTCTTATATCTGTTGGCCACTTGTATGTCTTCTTGGGAGAAGTGTCTGTCAGGTTATCTGCTCATTTTTAAATTGGATTGTTAGTTTGCTGTTGAGTTGTATGAGATCTTTATATATTTTGGATATTTTCTTGACAAAACTGTTGTTTGTAAATATCTTCTCCCATTTGGTTGGTTGCCTTTTTGTTGTGTTGGTAGTTTCTTTTGTTGTACAGAAGCTTTTTAGTTGGATGTAGCATCATTCATTTATTTTTGCATTTACATCCCTTTCTTCTCATAAAATGTTCTCTAAGGCCAAGGTATATAAGTTCAGTTCCTATATTTTCTTCTACATAATTTATTATTTCAGATCTTCTATTTAGATCTTTGATTCATTCTGAATTAATTATTGTATAGGAGGATGAACTGTACTCTAGTTTTATTCTTTTGCATTTGGCTTTTCAATTTTCCCAGCACCATTTATAGAAGAGGTTTTCTGTTCTCCACTGTATGCTTTTGTCTCCTTTGTTAAAAAAAATTATTTGCTCATATACATGTGATTTAATTTATGGGGTCTCAACTCTGTTCCTTTGATATGAACATCTGTTTTTCTGCCAATACCATGCTGTTTTCAGTATTGTTGCTCTGCAGTATAATTTGAAGTCAGACATAGTGTTAACTCCAGCTTTGTTCTTTTGTCTCAGGATTGCTTTGGCTATTTTGTAAGTTTTGTGGTCCCTTACAAATCTCATCATTTTGTCCTTTTTTTAATTGACATTGGGATTTTAATAGGGATTGCATTGAATCTGCATATTTCTTTGGGTAACATGGCCATTTTAACTATATTGGTTGTTTCAATCCATGGACATGAAATAGCTTTCCATTTCACTTTGTCTTTTCAATCTATTTTAATAATGTTTTGCAGTTTTCAGGATATAGGTCCTTCACATCCTTTGGTAAGTTCATTCCAAGTTATTTCATTCTTTTTGTTGAAATTGAAATGGAATTGTTTTTTCAGTTCTTTTACTGAAGTTTTATTGTTAGTATACAGAAACGCAGATTTTTGTACATTCATTTTTTATCATGCAATTTTACTGTATTTGTTTAGTATTCCTTATAGTTTTTTGGTGGAGTCTTTAGGATTTTCTATATAAATAATCCTGCCATCTGCAAAAAATGACACTTTAACTTCTTCATTTACAATTTGGATGCCATTTATCTCTTTCTCTTGCCGGATTGCTCTGGCTTTGGCTTCCAGACTAGGTTCAATAAGAGTGGTGAGAATGGACATCCTTGTCTTGTTTCTGATCTTAAGGAAAAATTTTCAGTTTTTTACTATTGACTATGATATTGGATGATGGTTTGTCATATATGACCTTTATTATGTTGAGGATCTTTCCTTACATACCCATTTTATTGAGCATTTTAATAATGAGTGGATGTTATATCTTATCAAATGCTTTTTCTGTATCTACTGATAACATCATATGATTTTTATCCTGTGTTTTATTAATGTGATACATTACATTGATTAGTTTGTATATGTTGAACCATCCTTGTACCCTGGAATCAAGTGTACACCACACTTGATTGTAATTATTATTTTTTAATGTTTTGCTGTGTTTCACTTGCTTGTATTTTGTTTAGAATTTTGGCATCTGTATTCATCAGAGATATTGTTCTGTAGTTTTCTTTTTTAGTGTTATCTTTGCTAGGTTTTGGTATTAGGGTTATGTTGGCCTCATAAAATATGTTAGGCAGTATTGTCTCATTTTCAATATTTTTTTAAGAATTTGATTAGAATGAGTATCAAATAATCTTTGAATGTTTTGTAGAATATCCTAGTGAAGCCAACTGGTCTTTGACTTTTACTTTTTGGGAGGTTTTTGGTGGTTGTTTCAATTTATTCAATGCTGATAAGTCTATTTAAATTTTCTAATTTTTTATGATTCAGCCTGTGAAGGTTATGTATTTCTGGGAACTTATCCATTTCTTCTAGGTTACTGAATTTGGTGGCTTATAGTATTTCATAGTATTCTAGTATGACTGGGTCAAAGAAGAAATAAAAGGTGAGGTTAAAAGATATATAGAGACAAATGAGAATGACAATATGATGTATTAAAACTTCTGGTATGCAGCAAAAGCAGTATAAGAAAGAAGTTTATATCTTTACAGGCCTATATCAACAAATAAGAAAAATCTCAAGGAAATAACCTAATATTACATTATAAAGAACTAAAAAAAGAATATAAGTAGCCCAAAGTCAGTAGAAGAAAAGGAATAATAAATATTAGCAGAATTGAATGAAATAGAGAACAAAAAAGAGCTCATTCTTTCAAAAGATTAATTATATTACAAACTTATGCCTGGACTCACTAAGGAAAAAAGAGAAAAGACTCAAATAAACAAAACCATAAATAAAAAAGGAGAAATTACCATAGACATCACAGAAATACTAAGGATTATACTACAATACTATGAACTCAATTATTTTATAATCCAATTGTATTTATGAAATTAATATTATAGAGAACAATGAAAGAAAGTTAACTTCTGTAGATCTACTGAGTTGCTTTATGAATTTTATAGAAATAGTTAATATTTAATTTATCTTCATTATTAAATTTGTTTATTCTAGGACTTATTTGATGTTTGTACAAAAGAAAAAGATTATCTTTTTCACATGATCATTGTTAAAATTTTTAATTTGCATTCAGTAGCTTTAATTTTTCTCAGAAAATGCCTCTTCCATTATTTATCAACTACTGTTGTATTTTTCTTGAAGAATATTCAATACAGGTACTCAATTAATTATTCTTATCCTCTATCCACATTATATTCACATATTTCCCTGTCTATGTTTTATCTGTTTTTTTCATCGAGTGTTTTAATTTTCTGGCTTAATTCAGCCTGCATTGTGGACTTGATTCACATGGTATATTTTATTGCACATTACATATTTACTGTCTATTTGTCTTTCTTTTAATCTTATTCATTCTGTGTTTTGCTTAGAAATATTTCCTTTTATGCCACCAAAATTATAATTTTCTAACATTAAAAATTTGAACTCACAATTTGCTAGTAATATGATTCCTAATTTTATCATTTTCAAGTCATCTATGTTATCTAGAAATGCCTCTTCTTGCCAGAACACCACCTCCAAACTCTCTATTCTGCTGTTCACCATAGTCCACATGGTCCCTGTCCCACTGCACTTCTCTCTCCATAGAACCTACCTTAACTGCTCTCCAGGGTTGGAGACTTCATTTTATGAAGTAATTATACACGTTTTTGTTTTACTTTTCCAGTTTTAAGAATACACTCTCATAAATATGCTAAGTTGTTGCATTTATGTATATTTTCATATCTTCATAGTTTAAATATACATTTATTTTCTTTATCTTAATTCATAATTTGATTTAATAAATATATGAAATAAGGTTTTTCTTCAATTTTGAAAAGTAAGATAGAAGGAAAAAGAATCCTACCCAGACACATATTTATATATATTTTTAAAGTATTGCATATACAGAAAAAGTAACATAGGAGCTTTCAAAAATGAAAAAAAAATTAAATCACATTAAAGAGAATGAGAATCACAATGCAATGAAAATAGCCAACTAAATTAACAGTGGATGCTGAAACATTCTTATGACTAAACAGTAAAATGAATCATGTACTGAGTGTTGAGGTTAAAGGCAGATTTTGCATCCCAATCATAACAGGTGGTATGTACACTCCACCTTTATATCTAATTTAAAGGTAGATTGAAGTTTAGTTTCCAAATATAGTGAACATAATTACACACCTGACTCTATAAGGAGACTTATAAAAAGTTAAGATCTAAGAAGAATCGTAAATACTCTTGTAATCTCTTGGTATTATATTTTTTCTCTCTCTAATTCACTGATCCAATTTAACATCTTAAATGCTTCCTCTAGCCATGTCCCCTCAACTTGACTTGGATAACCATAATTATCCTAATACTTATTTTAAGTCGGAATGCTTTCATTGTCTTTGCCACATTTATTGGTCATTCCCAATCAGTCGCAGTTCCTACAACATATTTCAAATCACTAGAAGGTAAGAATTTGATTCAGAAAATAAAACCAAAGGTAACCAATACATTTCATTGAAATCAAAGTAAGGATATGGGATTAAAGAAAGACAGAGTTTCAAAAATACAGTGTATAAATTTAGCCCAAATTTCAAATATTCCTTCCGTAATTTGTTTGAAGTATTGTTGTCATTGTTGCTCTTTAATATTTGTCTTTTTAGCTAAAGTAGGAGTATATCTATTGGCTAAAAGTTTAATAAAACCACTTGTGTCAAATGACCAGTAACTCTAATGACCTAATTTTAACTACATTTTTATAAAAGTCTTTACTCTAATTACAATGATTTACTTATTTTTGTAATCTTTACTTGTGTGCAAAGTGTAGACAAGAGTCTATCATCAAATACATTTCTTATGAGTTTTCATTAATTTTCCAAATAATATTAGGCTTTACACTCTCTGAAAGTTTTGATGATATAACAATCAAAAAGAGTATACATTTTTAAATAATCATATTTTATAAATAGAAAATATATCACTTAGTGGAAATATGAATCTAATATCTTATAATTCAGTCACATCTTATTCATCATCCCTCTTTTCATTCCTGATCATTTTCTTTATCTTCAACTAATCAAATGCACAAACTAGAATTTGATTAGTTTGTGAATCAAATGCAGTTTTTCATCACAAACCTGGGAAACTTAATTTAGAATGTTTTATATAACAGCATTAAAGTTCCCTAGTTTTCAGTCTGTAACTTATAATTATCTGCCTACCCTGAAAGCATTAATTGGCATCAATTCAAAGACATATACATCATAACAGATTGTCACTTCATCAGATTAAATTTTTGTATTATTATATAAACTTAATTTTTGTTGACAGGACTAAATTGAAATTTAACTTGTAGCTGTATCAGAAATACATTTAAATGTAAATTTACTTTTTCAGTGGTAAATTTTCAGAACTTTGCTTGAGAATGTACATCTAATCAAGGTATTTATTTGCACACACAATTTCCTGTGCAAAACAATAAAAACATTTAGCAAGTATGCAATGTCATTAAGTTACAAACTTCCCTAATCCTATGTCTATAGAGTACAAACTTCACAAAAGGCAAACTTTGAATAAGAAAACCATAATAAAGAGAGATAAATGAATATATGTATGTGTTGAGGAGAAAAAAACTTTTGATTGATTAGTCATTTGTATAATATCGGCTATGAAACCATATGAGATCACCATCAAAAGTCTGTAGCAATTTAAGAAAAAAATGCCTTGCATTAGTAGTGATATTTTATAAAAACATTAATTTTGATATTTGGAAATATCCAAACAAAATGAGCTTAGATCTCAATAACGATCACTAATTAATATATTCTGTGATGATTTTCCATTAAATTTTAGCACACAAATCAAATTCATTCAAAATTACAAACCACAAGAGAATATATAACATTAGTCAATACGTTTCCACATTACTTCCAGAAGATTACACTATACAAATTTTAAGATACAATACTGAACATCTGTACAGTATTGTCTTTGGAACATCAATAAATAAATTACTTGGAAAGAAAGTACAAATATGATTTATTAATTTTAGGTTTATATTTAAATTACACACTGCAATTTTATTTTAATTTAATATAGAACCTCAAGTATTATCTATTGAGGATCAAAACAAATAGTTCATACAATTAAATAAAAATAAACTCCAAGGAAACTATAAATTTCATTATTTGATTTCATAATGACTCCCTGAACAAAATACTTGAACAAATGACCTCTATAACAAAAATAATTCACACCATTCTAAAACATTTGAGTTACACTAAATATTCAAGTTTTGTATGCTTCTATCTAGTATAGAATAGAGAAAGAAGGTACTTCCACTCAAGATGGCAGTGTAGGCAGATATAGTTTGCCTCTTCACACAACGACATGAAAATTACAACTAAAATATAGAACAATCATCACTCAGGACCATCAGAAATTAAGTTGAATGGAAGTCTGAAAACTACAGTATTAAAGAAACCACATCCATCCAGAATGGTAAGAGGGACACAGGCACAGAACGGGCTCATCCAAGCATGGTGGATAAAAATTTAGAAGGGCTACATCAAGAGTGAGGTGTCCCAGCCCTACACCAGGCCCCCTAGTCCAGGGTTCCAGTGCCATGAAGATAAGTCCCACAAACTTCTGGCTGCAAAAACAAGCAGAGATTAGGTTGGTAGAAGGAACTTCTAGAGAACCCACACAAGGACTTACGTACTCAGACTCACTCCCTCTGAGCTCCAGCACTGAAGTAGCCACTTGAAAGGCACCAGTATCATATAAAGAGAAACTTCTGCCACCCAGGCTTGAAGAGGTCATTGTCCATTTTCTAAACCCTCTCCCCACAGAGCCACAGAGCTGGCAAACTGGTGCCATATCTGTGACTCCATCAACCTAGCTAATACTATTTGATCTCCTTTGGAGATCCCCAGAGATTCTGCTCCACCCAACTTATAGGCCCACCCAAGCTGCTTTTCCATATGAATGACTGATCTTGGCTCATACTGAACAGCTTCCTAAATCCTCTCAAATAGGCAACAGCAAGCCTCAGTGAGCCCCATTCCCAGCACTAGCAGTAGCCAGCCTAGATTCAGAGCTTGGTTTCACCTAGGAATCACCACACGCAGAAAAGTAGCAGCCATCTCAAATAGCTTTATAGCTCAGGCAGGGTGGGCCTGGACAAAACACAGGTGGGGCCTGAACTTGGCCTGTACCATCCAGGAAACCCTAGGGCTAGTGCACCTAGTGGACAGCTACAGGCCATCTCTGAACACTACCACCCTACCCCCATACTGATTACCCTCCATAGTGGGCAGAAGGTAGTGATCAGTCATCATAGCCAATCCTTGCAGCTGACCTGCCTGGGTAAATTGCCTCCAATTTCTCTGCCAACTATAACCAAGGCTACAAGAAAAGGGTGTACTCAGCCCACATGAAGGGTGTACCTCGAGTACCCAGCTTGGGTAATAGGGAAGGCTGTGCCACTGGACCCTACAGGACACCTACTACATTAAGCCACATTACTAAGACATGGAGTCAAAGCAACTCTACCTAATACATAGAAACAAACACATGGAGGCTGCCAAAATGAGAAGACAAAGAAATGTGGCCTAAATGAAAGAACAGATCAAAACTCTAGAAAAAGAGGTAAATGAAGTGTAGAAAAGCAATCTATTGGATGCAAATTCCAAAACACTGGTTATAATGATGTTCCATGAACTCAGTGAGAAGCTCAACAGCAGAAAAAAAGGTCCAGTCAGAAATGAAGGATTCTCTAATTAAAATGAAGAACAAGTTACAGGGAAACAACAAGAGAGTGGATGAGGCTGAGAATCCAAGCAATGACTTTGAACATAAGGAAAAAAATACCAATCAGAACAACAAGAAGAAAAAAGAATCCACAAAAATGAGGATAGTATAAGCAGCCTCTGGGACAACTTGCAGAAGTCCAACATTTGCATCATAGAAGTGCCAGAAGGAAAAGAGATAGAACAAGAAATAAGAAAAGTATTTGTAAAAATAATGAAAGAAAACTTCCCTAATTTGGTGAAGAAAATAGACATGCACAGAAGTCCCAAACAAGATGGATGCAAAGAGGCCCACTCCAAGACATATTACAACTAAAATGCCAAAGGTTAAAAATAAAGAGAGAATCTTAAAAACAGAAAGAGAAAAGCAGTTAGTTATCTTCTGGAGGTTCCCGTAAGAGTGTTAGATGATTTCTCAAGAAAAATTTTGCAGGCTAGAAGGGATTGGCAAGAAATATTCAAAGTCATGAAAAGCATGAATCTACAGCTAAGATTGCTCTACCCAGCAAAGCTATAATTTAGTATCGAAATGCAGATAACAAGCTTCCCAGACCAGAAAAAAAACTAAAGGAGTTCATCCTCACCAAGCCATTATTATATAAAATGTTAAAGGGACTTATTTAAGAAAAAGAAGATCAAAACTATGAACAATAAGATAGCAAAGATACATATCTATCAACAATTGAATCTTAATAACAAACTAAGCAACCAAGAATAGAGACAGAATTGTGGATACAGAGAGCACTTTGATGGTTGCCAGATGTGAGGGAGGTATGCAGGACTGGGTGAAGAGGTGAGGGGTAAGAAGTACAAATAGGTAGTTATAGAATAGCCAAGGGAATGTAAAGTACAGTATAGGAAATGGAATAGCCACAGAATTTATACACATGACCCATGGACATGAATAATGGTGTGGGCATTGCCTGACGGAGTGGGAGGTACTGGGTGGAGGGTGGTAAAGGGGGAATAATCAGGACAACTGTAATAGCATAATCAATAAAATATAATTAAAAATAGAAAAAAGATATCTTTACTAGTTTTAATTAGTTTTATACATTTTTATATTAGTTTTACAAATTTTAGAATTAAAATTTAAGCTTAGCCCACAAAAAAATGACTGAAAAGCTCCATAAAAGCTCCATAAAAAGAAAAAAATTTCAGTACCTCCTATAAAAAATTCACTTATTCCACAAAATCTTACACAAGCATTTGTCAATGATTCTGGTTAACTTATGAACACAATAATCAATCAATTCTGAATGATCTTAGAAGAACGAAGTGTTCAATAGGTATTAATTTGAGGGGCTAATTTGTATTTTATTTTCAATGAAATCAACTATCATGTGCATTAAGTCAAATTTTGCCTGAGGAATCTTATTTACTCAGTGATATAAATAATCATTTTCAGGGTTTGTTTTCTTAAAATATTTGGTAGATAACAAAATTAAGATGAACCTACCATAATATCCTCAATTATGTCTTTAAAATCCACAAAGAACCTTTAAAGAAGTAAAGTATAGAAACAATTGAAAACAAAATGCTATAGTTGAATATCAGTATCCCCAAGAATTGAAAGGAGCTCTTCCTTAATACAGCACAAAGTACATCAGACTTAAAATCTAAAATAGTTTATGAAAATAGTAGCACTAATGAGAGATGAACACATAGAGAGTATATTGGGGATTGTAACTTCAAAAATACATATAAATTCACTTTAGAGAACTGAAAAAGGGGCTTCAGGGACACATCTCTGAAATTCTCATAGAAGAGTTGAATGTGGGATAAAAGAGATGTAAGCCTCTAAACGGGAAGCTATTATGTATTCATTGAAACAAATTTATCAGAAAAATAAAACACGAAGTTCCTTTTAATATTAGGTTTAGTTCAAAATTATGATTGATTTAATGACATCAGTTTTCAATGAAATAGCTATAGATACATGGAAAGCTTTAACAGAATTTAAAGGAAAGAAGCAGTAGGAATTTATGTATCTAATATTACTTTCTCATTTTTCAGAAGAGCCAATTAAGATAAATGATGAATGAATGATAACTGACCATGCTGTAGACCTGGCCACGTGGTTGGTTTCGGACTGAAGGAAATGGTCAAATAGGATGCAAGCAGAGCCTTTAGAAGAGCTCATACATTGGGGATTGCTCTTTTATTTTCCTGAAACTGTTATCTAAGGAAGACTGGACTAGCTGTGCAAAATATGTATCAGGTAATATCTGTCAAACCTGAGTATCACCATGTCAACCACCCTCAGCCAACACTGTCATATCATATGAAGAAGAAAGCCATCTTAACTGAGCCTAACCTAAATTGCTGACCCACAGAATGATGAGACTCTAAATTTGAAGAGATTTGTTATACAACAACAGATTACTGAAATATAAGTATAAAAACAATGCCAGCATATAAAAGGGAAGTAGTAATTCTTAAAATTATATAAATTTCTGTACACCAAACATCAAGAAAAAAATTAAGAATATGTTCCTATATAATGAGGTTATTTTTAAAGAAAATTTGAGATATCTCTTGATAAATTAATTAATAACAAAAGAACTTTTAAAAATCATTACCACAGATAATGCAATGATCATAAAGAGCATGATGAATAATTTCCAAAAAAAAAAAGAAATATAGTCAAGCAAGTGTGTTTATTTGTTTGCAAGATAAAAAAAGTTATTTAGAGTAAGCAATATGTTAATATTTTGAAAATATTTAAAAAATTATTATAAAATTAGAAGAGATGGCAACCTTTTGAACAACTTTTGGGAGCACACATTGCTAAAACTTTTGGGAAATTAATTTGTCAATGAGTATTACAAAACATTAAAAATTCAAACTGTATGAGAAATAAGTACTTTTTGAATTATTAAACCCAAAGTAATTAATTTTTTAAATTATCTGTATGTAAATCTTCTTCACATTGTATAGAGAGTGTGAAATCTTGAAACAAAACATTGATTTCAGTAATGAAGGAGGGAGAGTAAGTTATAACATATTCATGTGACACAAAATAGAACTACATATGCTAAATGGTGAGGGTGAATATTACCTACATTGGTTTCTCTACTTCTGTTTTTGACTTTCAGGAACATTTGTTCCCTGAACCCATTATATTTTCTGTTTATTTGAGCCATATATTCTGTTTATTTGCATATCTCATTTTGTTGTTATTGGAAACTGCACATTTTAAATAAAATTATGTGACGCCTCTGGAAATAAGATACTTTCTCCTCCCTAGGTTTTTGTTGTTGTTTTATGTCATGATGTTTCTGAACAATGCTGCAAAATGTGTATTCTTTGTCATGTGTAGCCACTGCACTCTCAGTTCAGGTTAGTGGTCAGTTAATGATTGAACAGAATCTCTCTAAATGAGATCATCTTTCTATGCTTTTAATACACCTTACAAGCAGAAACCAGTATTTTTTTTTTTTTTTCAGATTTCAGATGATTTCCTCTACATAGGATCCCAAGATGGCAGGTAGGGAGCACAATTCTCCTTACCACCGTCATTACCTCTGCAGCCCTGAAAAAGACTGGATTGCTGTAAAGGTTAGAATATTCAACCAATAGTTAAAGATATGCCTCTCAAGAGTCAGGCTTCAGCCACAGAGAAGAAATCTGTAGCTGGGGCTAAAATGGCACCAGTATAGGGCTCTGGACATGGGCAAGCCCTATACATGAATGTCAGGGCCCCAGCACCTAGCTCCCCCCAAACCACCACTGGACATTCCAGACTCCCCAGGTATATCAGTGACCAGCTCAGGCTACTTGCTTCTGTCTCAAAATCCACACTACTGTATCTAGAAGAGCGCTTGGCAAAGAAAATCATACCACTAACTTCTCAATTTAGATTTTCTCTAATTTCTTTCCACTACACATAGCCAAAATCTGTACCAAAAATTAAGAGACCCGCATAAACAATTCTCAAGTGCCTCTTGTTCTTATTTTACTACCTGCTAAGGTAGTAAACCCTACTCACTCATTATGCCTTTTTTAATTCTCCTTACTACTCTTGTTTTCCTTTTTATTTTATATTGGTTTCAGGTGCGCAGCTTAGTGATTAGACAATTGTGTAATTTACATAGTGTTCCTCTCAATATTTCCAGTACTCCAACTGGTGACATATATCATTGTCACAAAATAAGAAGCTTCCGCATGGATAAAGAAAACATCAGCAAAATGAAAAAGGAACCAACCATATGGGAAGATATATTTGCCAATGATACCTTGGACAGGGGTTTGATCTCCAAAATATTTAAAGAACTCACATGACTCCACTGAAGGAAGACAAACAATCCCATTAAAAAATGGGCAATGGACCTGAACAGACACTTCTCCAAGGAGGATGTAAACAGGGCCGAGACACATGAAAGGATGCTCAGCATCACTAGCCATGAGAGAAACGCAAATTAAAACCACAATGAGATACCACTTCACACTGGTCATCATAAACAAATCATCAAATAACAGGTGCTGGCAAGGTTGTAGAGAAAAGGGATCTTTAGTATACTTTACTAGTACACTGTTGGTGGGCATGCAGACTGGTGCAGTCACTGTGGAAGACAGTTTGGAATTTCCTCAAAAGGCTAAAAATGGAACTGCCTTTTGACCCAGTAATTCCACTGCTGGGATTATACCCTAAGAATCCTGAAACACTAATTCAAAAGAACATATGCATCCCAATGTTCATAGCAGCACAATTTACAATAGCCAAGTGCTGGAAGCAACCTAAGTGCCCTTGACCAAATAAGTGGGTAAAAAAAACTATGGTACATTTACACAATGGAATACTATGCAGCACAAAGAAAGAAAGAGCTACTACCCTTCGCAACAGCATGGATGGAACTGGAGAGCATTATGCTAAGTGAAATAAGAGAGGGGATGAAAGACAAATGCCATATGATCTCACCTATAAGTGGAACCTAATCAACAAAACAGACAAGTAAGGAAAATATAATCAGCAACAGTGAAAGAAAAAAGAAATTGGCAGTGGCATGAGGGAAGGAGAGAGGGGGGTAATGGGGAAAGGAAGTGGAAGGGTCAAATCAAGGAACATGTATAAAGGACCCATGGACAAAAACAAGGGGAGAGGGGTTTGAATGTGGGAGATGAAGGGTGGGTAGGGTAGGGGAGAGTAATGGGGGAAAAATGGGGATAACTGTAATTGAACAACAATAAAAAATACCAATGTTTTGAACTCTCAAAAAACACTTTCAATTTAGTGGTGACAATCATGGAAAATAAGTCAAATTATTCTGTTCTTATAGAATATTAGTATCGAATATATAGTTTATTTTCAAGTCTTTTTCCTCAAGATTTCTATTTCCAGTGGCTTTTTTCTTTTTCCTTTTTTATACTTCATCCCATTTTCTTTCTTTTAACCATTATATGGTTATTTCCAGTTTAAATAACATACAGTTACTTAAAATTATCCTGGTCACCAATTTGTTTTGCACTTACCTAGCTTCCCCATTATAGTGTATGTATGGTGATTAAAGCAGAAGAGCTGCTTTTATTTACTACTAAATCATTTGAGTCCAGTCCATAGTAAGTAATCAATAATTATCGAATAATTAATTTGATAAAGTTTATTGGAAAACCATATATTGGAAATATTATTTTTAGATCTAAGTGATTTTATCTGTATATTTCATGTATTTATAGCTATGCTTAAAAAACGCTATAGACTTACATTGAAAAAATATGATAAACCACAACCTCTTATTCAGAACTGCTTTAACAAAATGTTAAATACAATGTTGTTTTGTAAATAAGAAATAATATGTTATAATGTGCAGAATTTTTAGAAATTTCAGAAATATAAGCAGGTGGAATGAGATCCATAGAGACACAGAACTGAAGTAACCACAAGCTAATAGATGTTCTCAAGAAGCCTGTTGTGAAGATTAGAGAGGGTTCTACCCAATGCATCTCTTGTTGTTACCTTTAGAAATCAGTTAGCAACAGTATCTACTATAATATCTTAGTAAAAAAAAAATTATGCACAAATGGAAAGAAATACAGCATCTGGCACAAATAACACCCCTATTATTATAATATCTTATATTACAAATCATTACAAAATCATTAGAGTGTAATTCTGTAACATAACAATATCACACTCAAGTGCACCATATGACATTTTAAGTGAAATGTTCAAATTAAAACTATAAATTATTACACCCATATTATTACCCTTCTAACTATAATCAAGCAAGTGCTGGACCCTGTATAACAAAATATAATGGTAGTAGTAAGATGTGATTATAAAGATGTTTTATTTTTCACTCTATATTTTACATTTTAAAATGTTAATCTTTTATAATAATTTATTATTTAGAAATATACTTATTAAGTGATGTTATGTTTTAACTATTTAAATGATGTATATAAGAGAAAAGACCCCTGAACATGGCCAATTCAACAAAGTCAATAGTAAACTATGTCCATCAACCCACTCTATCATTACATGGTACACATGCTATCAATAAATGCCTTGAGAATACACAAATTGAAGCCGTTTGTCCTGTAATGTGCAACTTTTTAGCTGAAATAGTATTATCCTCATAAACTAGATGCCAATTTCAATATACTGATGGAAGAAACTAAAGAAAAATTAAAATTGAAATGAGCCTTTTGCTGAAGTGGAACTAGTATACAAAATTGGTAAATAAAATTATAGTTAACACTATATAGACATGGATAGTTAACATTAAAAGAAAAAAAACAAAAGTTGTTCTTTATTAAACTGGCAAATAAAACCATAGTTAAATTACATAAAATATAAAGTAGAATTGTTAACACTACACAGAATATATGTATATATATCATTACAAAAAAAGATTGTTCTTTATTACAAGAATATCTGAAAGACCAACTAAAGGTCAAATTTGATTTATTTAAAAAAACCAACAAATGATTCACCTTCTTTTGAACTTTTGGCCACATTTGCCCAATAATAATAAAACTTTGGTAATATCTTTAGTAAAAATAAGACAGAAATCTAAATATTTTTAAGGATTATTAAAAGATGAAACTTCTAATACATGATCCCCAGTTTCCTTTTTACCATTTTTATTATTCATGATTAGTGCTTAAAAAATAAAAAAATAAAAAGTTTTCCTCTTATTAGTATACAGTTTAAATATTTATTCACAGAACTATCATACAGATTTAGATATTAAAGAAAAACACTGTTGAATAAACCAAAAATTACTAGAGTAAGCAATAGTTAATTCTCCCTTCATTTGAAGTGACATTTTGTTTGTCCTCCCAATAGCCTAAAATTGATTATCCCCTGTTCAACTGCTTTTCAAGTTTCAACATTACTTTAAATTTCACTTCGGTATTGAGAAACGAGGAAATGAAATTCTCTTGCCATCTAGTTATCTGTTGAGCTTCAAAAATGTACATATAATAATAAATGCATGGATATATTGAGTTCCTTTGTTAATACTGTATCAATAATGACTCTAATTTACTTGTTATTAGACAGATTAAAAAGTTTTTGATTAGCCTAACTTACCTAAATATGCAATGAGATAAATATAGCTCTTTGTTCTAAAGGGTGTTTATATATAATTCCACAGAAACTAGGAGATTTAAATACTATTTAGAAAGTATATTTAATCTTGTATTAATTCTATTCTTTGAAAACATTTATTTATGCCATTCTTTTAAAACATTAACAAAGAAGAATTTTCTTTTTCATTTGCCACAACACAGATTAGTCTGGAAGACATTATGCTAAGTGAAATAAGCCAAAGAAAGACAAATACTGCTTGATCGTATTGATATGTAAAATCTAAAAAACAAAAAAGTTAAACTCAGAAGCAGAAAGTAGAAAAATGGTTGCCAGGGTCTCGCTGGGAGATTCGGGAAATAGTGAGTGATTAGGGAAGGAAATAAACTTACATTTATAAGAAAGATAGGGTCTGGAGATGTAATGTGTAACATGGTGACTATAGTTGATAATACTGCATTGTATAATTAAATTTGCTGAGAGTAGAACTTCGATATTTTCACCTCCCCCCAAAAAAGGTAAATATGTGAGATAATAGATTGTCAACTAACTTGATGGGGGAAGGGGGAATTCTTTTTCAATATATAAGAATATCAAATAGTCACATTGCACATACTAACTATCTTCAATTCTATTTGATTATGCATCAGTAAAATAAATGCCCTAGCTGGTGTGGCTGGTGTGGCTCAGATGGTTGGGTATCCCACAAACTGGAAGGTCATGGGATCTATTCCTGGAAAGGCACATACGTAGGCTGCGGGTTCAGTCTGCAGTTGGGCATGTACAAAGGCAACAAAGGATATTTCTCTCTCACATCAATGTTTCTCTCACTTTCCTTCCTGTCCCTCTAAAATCAATAAGGATGTCCTTGAGTAATGATAAAAATAAATAAAAAATAAATTAAATAAAAATAAATACATAAATACCATGTATAGAGCAAGAGCAGAGCAGACTTTTTGGACACCTTTTCACAATCAAATATGAAATTGCTGTCAATCATGACAGTTATGTCAAGTGGCAATATGCTCAAGACTGAGGTAATTCCATGTAACAGAACAGTCTTAAGATGGGCTAAGAATGCCCAAAACCACAAGTCTGGACACTTGGATATGAGCTTCATCTGGACACTGAAATGAGAGGGACCAGTGCCCACTATGGACTATAAAAACTGAGAGTCTCCACCACTCAGCACTGCAGCATGGTTCTATTACTGGTCATGCTGGAGGTCAACAGGATTTACATTCCACCTGTGGCATGCTGCCACTGTGGCTGCCTGGCTTGAGACCAAGGACACCTGCCACCACAGAAACCACCAGTGACTGGGACTTTGTGCTGGGTGCTTGCTCTGCTTGCTTCTATCACTTAAGCTTCCCCTGTCTATGTGTATTCTGCATGTGATATTAATAGTTTATAGGAGAGGAGTCCCCTAATAAACCCTTAGTTGTAGAAAGACAAAAATGTGTGTGAGTAGCTCCTTTCTGGGAAGCCCTCTTTCTCATGACACATGTGTAAATATATATAACATGAATACATTTTATATGTGTATTTGGGACCATATTACATAGTTATTAAGACCAGAGTATCTAAAATACTCTAAAATAAGACCAGAGTTAAGAAGCAGAGTGTCTGAAATATTACTATAAGCTGTATTTAGGAGCTATAGTTAAAGTTGAATCACTGGCACCATGACTATTTGAATCTTGAATTTGCCACTTCCAAGTTTTTTTTTTAAATCTTAGCATATAGTTTAACATTCCTCAGAGTTGGTTTTTTTTTTCCCACATATAAAAGGAGGATGGTAACAATGCTCATATTATAGGATTATTTTGAGGAATTATGAATTAGTAAAACTAAAATGACTATGACAAAGAATGACAAGTGGTAGTGCTCAATAAATTTAGCTTTATTATATTAATATTCTAAATTACATAATATATTTTAACTCAAGTAAAATAACTTTTACTTTATAAATATGTGGTATGTGAGTGCTTAGTGAAGGATTTATGGCCAGAATTAACTACCTCATTACATGTCTTGACATTTTCCAGAAAAAAAAAAATCCCTCTAGATTTGAAGTCTCTTCAGTTTTATATATCCTCTAATAACATACCATGGATGAAACAACCCAAGAAATTATCAGCTAACCATTTACAGGGAAGAATTGAACAATGAACTGAAATTCACCACATGCACTAGAAGAAGACAGGCTTATTGGGAGCATTGAGGCAGGTGACCCTGATAGACGACACTGGGGGTCAAAGACAAAAACTAATCTACCTTTAAATGTTTACTTGAACTTCATAGGGTGGGTCAACGTTTCCTAATACATAGCTTTTCAAGAGAATCTGCAATTATTCAAAGTACCAACACCTCAAATTCATCTTGGAGTCTCTTCCAGTCTTCATTAGTGACAGATCCATAGGCATCATTACACTTAAGAGTGCTAAATGACTATTAGTCAACCAATAATTTCATTAATTATCTGACATTATTTTATCTCAGAATTCCTGACATGGACTTCTAAAACAACAAAAGAGTTTGCATTTGACCAAAGAAATGATGAGTAACAGTTTTGGTGCTAATGCAGCATATAAATCTTATAAATATACTTTTCCTCTCTTGACATAGAAATTCTTTAGACATTGTAAAGTCCCTTTTTATTGTTGAAGTACAATAGAAGACATTTAATTTAATTATATGTTTAGGTATTAACTAATTTTGACCATGCCAGTTATCCCTGCAGAAGCCAGTTCTCTTGATACGTCCTTTAAAAAAAACGAGTTCCTTTGAAAACTTTACACTTTTCATCTGTTTTTCATGGTAAGTTCACAGTATTTTTAACTGGACTTGATTTTTGCCATAAGTACATACTTTGTGGCTATGAATACCTTCCCGGAATCAAAAGCTTAAATAACAAGTAATAGCGGTTGAATTGCAGAAACATAAAATGAACATAGAGCAGCTAAAGTATTAACATAGGAGCTGTACGTGTTCAAGTTGAATTACTTGTATCATGACTTCCGACAAGAGGAAATATCCAGCAATGGTAACATATTACCTGACACTGGGAAGAGGCTTCAGTTCTAAAGAAAATTAAACAAACACTGGAAACTGAGGGAATTAACCAGAAAATCAAAGGAGATATTTTACTTCTAGCATATAGAAATTTGTTAAAGAATTAGTTAAAGGAAAAAAACTAAAAAAGAATTTTATCAAAATTAGCAAATGTAAAGAACATGTCTTTTTGATTAGTCTTAACCAGGATGGGAATCATAATGCAATCACCTTTCCATATCCTTTTCCTTTCATTTGAAAGAAATTTAGACAACTCTTTCTTTCTTCCTTTCTTACCCTGCCAGTCATACTGTTTTAGACAATCTCAACGAAGGGGTATTAGGATGACTGTTGAATGTGTTTGTGTGTGAACTATATGAAGAATTACTCACTAAGTGGTAAAATCTGAACACAAATTCTGTTGTGTAGTAATAAATGTTATCTAAATAAGAAAATTAATAACGTACTATTAAATTCCAAGTTGAAAATTACCTCTGAAAGTTTTTGTATCAAAACTATAATACTCATATAGCACCAGTATGTATATGCATACTGAAAATAAGACCAGCAACACTGAAAGGAAAAGAAATCAACAGAGACAAGAGGGAAGGAGGGAGGGGGGGCGAGGACAAGGAAGGGAAGGGGAAAGTCAAGGAACATATAGCAAGGACTCATGGACCAAACCAAAGGGGAAGAGCTGAGGGAGGGAAGGAGGGAGGGGACAAAGGAAAGTGGTGGGGGGTTGACAGAGACAAATGTACTTGAAAAAATAAATTAAAATAAAATTTAAAAAATAAACAAACAAACAAATAAGTAAATATAAAAAGCAAATACCACATTCTCTAAGTAGATGAATTTGTAAAGTATGTTTTTATTGACATTTTCAAATACAATCTGTTAATAATGTTAGTACTAATACAAATAGATAACTATGCTTTGGTATTTAAATTGTTGATGTTCTTCACAACAGTGGTTACTTGTTTATTTTCCTGTTTACACAGTCTATTCTATAAATGTTATAAACAGCTTCACCTACTGTACAACAACCAAATCATGCTTTTCCCATGCTTCCATCTTGTAGGCAAAGCCAGCAAGTATTTTTCATCACTTTCCCCACCATGTTTATTTTTTTCTTAAAAGGATCATAAAGCACCATATTTGTTTGTAAAAAAGGAATTTACTACATTTATAAATTGAATTGTGTTCCCTTCAAACCTATATATTAAAGCCCTAACCTCCAACAAGTCTGTATTTTAAGTTAAAGGCTTTAAGCACCTAATTAAAGTTAAATGAAGTCTTAAGTGTGGAATCTTAATCCCACAAGACTGGTGTCCTTATAAGAAAGCGTAGAGACAGCAGAGATCTCTCTCTTCCCACTTGGAAGCAGAAACAGTCATGGGAGGGCTCGGCGAGAAAGCAGTCATCTACCAGACAGAAAGAGACACCATATGAGAAACCAATCCTTCCGGTACCTTGATCTTGGGCCACAAGCCTCCAGAATTTGAGAAAATAAATTTCTGCTGACATGCTTTGAAGAGTGTTCACACACACTTAATGCCAGTAGGAGAATGATGGTTTCATAAGAAGCATGGATTATCGATTTCACTGCATGTACACCTTCCAAATTTAAAGCATACTTTTATTGTTTTTCTAAGAAGTTCTATATTCTGGGTGCCAGAAGTACTTTTGTTTTTAATTATATAGTAACTGGGACTAAACTATTTAACCTACTTCTGAGATGTGCATTACAAGAGAGATCCTCCCCATTCCATCGTCATCTCCTGACACAGCCATCTCAAAATAACCACTGACTTTTGAACTAGATGCTGATTTTTCTTAAGCAAATCCATGTCTTCTGATTTTCAGGTGGTTAATGATATCACTTTTGACACTCAGTAGTAAAGATTGGAAATAATAGGTGAATAACGGCAAACATATTGTACAAGTTACATGTTCATCATCAACTTCGTTGGACACTGGAAATTCAGGTCCAAGTTTTTGTTCTCACTGGTAACAGATGGCTAATGACAAAAAAAAAAAAAAAAAAAAGAATGAGCAATCAATAAACACACACCCATATGCCCACAAAACCTGCACAATTGACTGCTACATCAAGTGGCTATCAAGAACAGAGTGGAATACGTTTATCAAACTTACCATAGACCAGAATGAGTATACTGTCTCTAAGCCTCTGTTGAGTGCACTTCGCTTCACCAATAAGATCCATGCCCACTGGACTGACAGCGATGGCAGTTATGGTGCATCTGAAAAGAGTTATAGAAATAGATTTTCCTGTTGTTCTTCCTGTTTAAATCACCTGTTAAAAGTGAGGACTCCACTTTCCCTGCACATGCATTTTATTCACTACTAGAAAGATCATGACAGAATCTAGAAGCAAAAAGTTTATGTAACACTGATTTATTTTAAGGCAACCCTTATTAGTAATAATAATAACAGTAATTGAAATAGTAATAATGAAACTGAGGGTTCTTATGACTTTGATTAAATTTAGTTTTAAATACTAGCTCTAGAAATTAATCCCTCTCTCACGTATATAATCCCTCAGAAATCTAGCCTTTCGCCTCGAAAATAAGCAATCCCCAAAGCAGCAGAAGACAGTAGCTGGGACATGACTAAGAGTTACATGGTTCGAACTTCTGACAGGCTGAACAAAACATCTTGACGTAAGTTATGTTGCAGTTCCTGAGCCCTGAGGTGGAATGAACCCCTGGGTACTTTCCCATGAGATGAGACAAGCAACACGGGAAAAGACATCAGCTGTCCCCAAGACCTGAAGAAATGATTAACTTCATTTACCTCACTTCTGCCCAGTCAGTTCCCAGCACAACCTTGACCCCCTAACTCACTTTATCTTGTGAATTTTCCCTATATAATCTGTAACCTACACACCATTGGTGAGTCGTGGTTTTTTGGCATAAACTACTCACTTCTGTATTGACCAATTCAATATTAAAATATCTTTTCCTTTCTATACTCTTTGTGCATTTCTTTGGGCCAATGAGCTCACACCGGCAGACTCAAGAAAGAATACTGAGGTCCCAATAACAATAATTCATTAAAATATATAATGGCTTTAAATATTGGGACCTGTGACAACAGGACTAGATAGGCACCATCCTGGACAAATGGAGAAATATGAGCATTGTGTTTTTGCCTGACTGTTAATGTGTCCTTTACATAAATATGCAATAATTTTAACAGGGTATTCCTTTGTGCGTATCATTTTTAATGGATTTTTCCTAAAAAGCACTTTACCTTTTCAAGTGTGTTTAAAACTTATTGAAATTTTTTTAAAAACCTTGTATCACCTACTTAAATATGTAATCATTTTGGTTTAAAATATTTTCTTCTTTAAGAAACAGTTGTAAGGGATGTTGGATCAACTATTTATGTACATACATTTTTTATAAATTTTAATTCTGTGTTTTATTACCCTTCCTTTTTTCTATAGTGTTTTGAGATTTTTTTCTTACTATGTTTTCATCAGTACCTATTTTTCTTATATCCCTGCAAAATTTTCTTCATTTTGTAATATTTTACTTATTCCTTCCATGCCTTTTCTGTACTCTGCTAATGTGTGCCACATCATCTTTCTCTTAATTCTTACATTTCTTTCTTAGAATTTTAAATGCAAAATAATAAGTAATAGTTATTTTTTATTGACTAAGTAGTAATATTTGGAGGGGGTGAGGCTAGTTTGTTAGCACATGTTCTTCTGTTAAGAATCTATTTTTTTCTCTACTTTGTACATACTTTTGTTTCTATTTAATTGCTCGAACACAGAATACTCTTCAAGACTATATATTCTCTAAAACATGTTTTTTATGTGAATTTGTTTAACTATATCTCAGTACCAAATGGAGAAAGAAGTTATGCGTTTTTCACAATGGAATATTTCTTTTGTGCCACATAGCCACTGAGAAAGGTTAATTTATGCAAACGTATCTTGATAAATGTCTGATTTTATCTGGATCTAGGGAAGCACCTGCTGTTAGCCTTGACATCCCATTCTTGTTGTTACAAATAAGGGATCTGGGTTTTGCATCTGTGTGAATCACATTTATCTTTGACAGGTACTTTTCTGGCTCTTTATTATCTGAAGTTGTGCAATTTTTTAACATCATATTTTTGACATCTCTGTTTTGTTTCCACTGTTCTGAAACTTTTTACAAAACTGCTTTTGTATTTATGTTTTTAATTTCCTTCTAGTTTCTCAAAATATAGTTTGTGCTTTTGTTTCTCATTCTACTGATGTTTTTGATTTAGATTATAGGAGGAATTAATAAAAAAGACATGAATATAGGTTGTTCCCACACTAGGAGCCATTTTCAAAGATGTAAACTTGAGAAATCAGTGTGTTAATGAAACCATCTGGATGGTATACATTACCCAATCCAATTAACGCCTTTATTAAGATTTTTAAGATTTGGAGGGAATATGCAGAGGTGTACTTATCTTGTGGCCACCCAAGACCAGCCTCATAAGTTTCCTTGCCTGCTAAACCAGTGACCCACCTATCTGGAATGGCCAGTCTGTTTAGGCCTCTTCCTGCCTTTCGTGTATGGGTCTGGTTTCAGGTTACCCCTAAGAGTTCTAAAGGAGGTTTTAAACCAACATATGTTCATAAACTGAAATGAAAAATACTGACATTATTTCCCAAACATGTCCTCAAATTTTTTCACTTTCTTAACGAAGTATCTTTGAAAATATTAAAACAAAAATCCTTGCATTCTTAGGGGCTGTTGCTAATTAGTACTTCTTACATATGAAAAATTTGCATGCAAGGTTCTGAGGGAAGACTTGAAGTAAATATTTGGCACTTGATCTCTCTTTCATGTCTATTATTTTCTGTGTTTTTAATGCATGGTCCTTATGACAATGTGAAACAGTGTGTATATGCAATCTAAATCTAGAACAAATACATAAATTAAAAAGTGACTAAGAAAAAATTTATGTAATAATAGGTAATGGTAATAATTTAAATAAATAGTATCATCAGCACTCATTTTACAGTAAAATGCATCTTTTATTTGAATACTACATAGGATAACTGGAATTCTATTTTACTTTAAAATACTGATTTTTTATTAATTATTTTAGAATTATATATTTTAGATTACATTATATTAAAAGTCACAGAGTAAATTTCAAATTCTCTACCTTTTATAATTTTCAAAATAGGGAATTTTGAACCTGATTTTAGACAACTTCTTCTTCTCCATGCAAAATATAAAATAAATAAAGCTTAAAGCTTAATTTTTTAACTCAATTATCTTCTGTATCGTTCTTTGCTGTAATGAATTTCTTATACTCCTTTGTTTTCTTATATTCATGATGATACTCAATGGCCAGCAAAACCTCCCATAAAGATCTGAATAAGCTCTGAAAGATATCTAATTAATAATTTAGGAGTTTCATTTGCAAGATTTTGGCCTAATAAAATATGAATATAGTACCAATGGTTAAATAGTTTTAATTAAAAACCTCTAAATATTGTCAATGGTCACATATATATTTGAAATAAATAAACATTATTCTCAGCGTTATACTATGAATATTTTAAAACTATGAAATTTTAAATAGTATTATGCTAATTTTGTGTATGTATATACTTACCAAAATTATTGAGTTATGAATTTTTCAAACTATATGTAAAATGTGGCACTAAATTGTGGCACAATAGTGAATTTAGGGTTAAAGTGTTCTTTACATGAAATTTAGAATATAAACTATATAAGCATGCATCAAATGCAGAATATATGTTAATTTAAAATGCAATAAAGTTATTATATTATTGTGGATAGTAACCTTAGAAATACATTTTCAAAAACAATTTCTTGCTTTATATATTCTAATATATACCAATATTATAAGGTAATTTACTATTATGTATATGACACAAAAAATGTGTTTGCAGCTGAACTGAAATAGTGTCTGTGAAATATTCATTTTTTCCTCGCTCTGCTTAAAGCACTCATTCTTCTCTGTAAATTAAAAGAGATTGGCTGCAAAAAAAAAAAAAATACTTAATGAGCACCAATGGTCTCCCAAATAAACTGTTTAGTATAATATTACAAAGTATGGTGTTCTACTCTTTAAAACCTTGAGACTATTACATGAAACAAATAGTAAACAAAAGACAGAGTGTAATGAAATAATAAAATGTGTGATAAGATATTTTCTGTTTAGGAAAAAATTCAGTAATAAACACTGAAAATTACATTTGGTTATTCCTTTTTTCTTTAATGGCACTTAATTGTTTTTAAAACAGTCTCTTAGTCCTAGTTAATTTCATCATTAATATTCAATACTTCTTACATCCCACAAAATTTATATACATCTCTCTCATTTATTATAATAGACAAAAGAAAATTAGAATTAAAAAAAAACAATTGAATATTTATATCTATATAAGAAAGAGATATAACCATTTCATTTCAGCCATAGGAAATAAATATCTATTTTATAATATACTTACATATACATGTGTTTATATTTCCAAAATATTATCTGTGGATAATATTATAGGTGCATATACCCTTATTCTTCCTCAAAAATTTCATATTTATCTTAAAGATAATCTGGGCCATTATACTGGATTGGCCAGAAAGTTCATTCTGGTTTTTCTTTTCATAAGATGTCCCTAAGTAGTGCTTAGTTGTCTTTAACTTCATTCGGAACAATTTTGTTAGATTGTATTGTTGCCAAATTTGTTAGCTGTCATATCAGTGTGCATTTAATAAAAGGTATCAAAGCTGGTGAATTTTTGTGTAGTTATTTTAATATTAAAGGCAGAAGAAAAACAACATTTTTGGCATATTATGCTTTATTACTTAAAGTAAAAACACAATTAAAACTCAAAAGAAGATTTCTGCAGTATATGGAGAAAGTGTTGTGATTGATTAAACATGTCAAAAGTGGTTTGCGAAGTTTCATGCTGGAAATTTCTCATTGAATGATGCTCCAGGCTTGGGTAGACCAGTTGAAGTTGATAGCAATCAAATTAGGTCATTAATTGAGAACAATCAACATAATACCACATTGGAGACAGTCAACATAGCGTAAACATCCAAATCTAAGGAAAATCATTTGCATCAGTTTGGTTATATTAATTGATCTGATGTTTGAGTTCCATATAAGCTAAGTGAAAAAATAAAACCTCCTTGACCCAATTTCCACATGTGATTCTCTATTTAAATGTAATGAAAACATTCTGTATTTAACACAAATTGTGATGGGTGATAAAAAGTGAATGCTTTACAATAATGTAGAAAGGAAGAGATAGCGGGGCAAGTGAAATGAACCACCGCCAACCACAGAAGAACCCAAACCATGGGGGTGTATGGGAAGCAATCAATCACATCAATGTTTCTCTCTCTCCCTTCATTGCTCGCTAAAATCAGTAAATATGTCCTAGAATGAGGATGAAAAAAAGAAAAAAAAGCTGAGTTATGTAAAGACTGAAAATGAACTAAAGATATCTGTTCTTTGACAGAAATAAATCACAGGTGTTTTGTCTTATGTTTAGAAATAATAATAAAAGTAAAAATGTGTCAACAGCCAAAACAAATCTGAGTATTATAAAAAGTAGCTGATTTTAATTTTGGTTTATTTGTTTTGATATATGTAAAAAACTGACCCTTTTAACCACAGTTTTCATATGATTACTTACTTGGCATTCTCATCCACATATGAGCTGTGACCGTTTAACGAGCATGGAGTTAGAGAAGCATGAGACTCTTGACCTTTTAAATTACTAATTACTGTTAAATTGGCCTCAATCAACTTGAGTGTAATTGAAGTAGCATGGTTCTCTGTGTAGGTGAACGGTGTATTGAGCGCTTATTTTGTTATATCAAGCTGAAAATGTTAAATGACAATCCAAAGTACTTCCTGGATCAATATAAGACATGTCTCAATTATCAATGGTGAGACTTTTCAAATTGCATTGTTGATTTTTCTATCCATGCATCTGTTGATTTAACTATGCACGGATTTATAGCCAACTAAAAATAAAACACATGGAGGTTTAGAGTGTCAGTTTGTACCTCCAGGTAAGGGCAATCTTAATCTTTTCAAAGACTGCTTATATTTTTTAAAAAATAGATTTAAATATTGACTGTAACATCATTATATATCTAATTGCAGATATATAAAAGTTGGGTAGAATTTCATAATAAAACTCTTGACCAGAATTTCTACAGTTTTAGTGTACATTCATTAGTGAACTTGCTTATTAAAGACTAGGTATGCAGAATACGCCAGAATTTTTATTTTAATCTATATCAGTTTAACTGGGAATTGAATTAAATCTCTTTCATTTTAGTACCTGCCAAATGTTTAAAGAAGCTTTAACACTGTAGAGTTTCATACACTACTATTCGTATTAGGTATAAAATATAATGATTTTGTATTTAAATGGTTCTCAGTGAAAATATTCTTATATATTTAGGAGTTTTATTGAAATATAGTTCATATATCATACAATTCATCAATTTAACTAGCACAATTGAATGTGTGTATTTTTTTTAGAAAATTCACAGACTTCTGAAACCATGACCCAATTTAATTTTAGAATATTCCCTCTCCTCCAAAAAAAGGTGCATACCTATAAGCAGTCACACCTCATCCCCCACTTAGACTCCTTCTTTCAATCTTAGGCAACTGGTGAATTACTTTTTGCCCCTATAGATTTGCCTGTTCTGGATATTTCATAAAAATGAAATCATTGAGTAGGTTGTCTTTGCGACTGGTTTATTTTATTACAGTGGGTCCAAAACCCATTGTAACCCATAGGTTATAACCTATGTTGTAACATGGGTCAGGATTTCAGTCCCTTTTGTTGGTGAATAATATTCTATTGTATGGATAAAGCACATTTTAAAAATCACATTCTATTATTGAGTTGTTTCAACTTTTGGCTATCATAAATAATGTGGCTATAAAAATTTATGTACAAATTTTTGCATAAGTACATGTTTTTATTTATCTTGTTTACCTAAGAGTGGAACTGTTGGTAACTCTATGTTTAACAAGGTGAGGAACTTCCAGGCTATTTTCAAAGACAGCTCTACCACTTTACATTATTACCAGCTATATATGAGGTTTCTAGTTTCTCCCCACACTTGCCAAGTTTTAACATCTTTCATAATAAAATTAGGTTTACAGTGCAAATGCCTTTCTTAACCCACATATTTTTCAGCAGTACTGAATATTATTACTCTAACATCAGTCAATTTTCCTGATACATATGCATCAAGGAGTTTTCATAATAAAGATTAAACATGACATTATATATGGTTGGCCAAAATGTTTTTTAGGTTTTTAGTGTAAAAAGACACATTTTCATTTTTATCAATAACTTCATTAAACAGTCTATTCACTGTTTCTCTCCACTACCTTCTGCCATCTTTCAGGCAAATTCATAATTTCATCTTCCCAAAACTTTTTATCTTCTTGAGCAAAAAACTGTTCCAGATACCTTCTGCAGTCTTCTAGGGAGTTTAAATTTTTTTCAATTAAGAGAATTTGTAAAGATTGAAATTAATGGAAATCTGAAGGTGCAATGTCTGGTGAATATGATAGATGAATAGAATCTTCTTAGCCCAAGTGTAACAGTTTTTGTCCAGTCACCAAAACATTTGCGGTCTGCTTTGTCCTATTGGAAGATTTCGCATTTTGTTGACTACTTCCAGACACTTTTTTGTCAACTGCTGCTCTCACTTGGTCTAATTCGAAGCAGGACTTGGGATTAATTGCTTGGTTTTCCTGAAGGAGCTCATAATAGAGGACTCCCTTCCAATTCCACAAAACATCTTCTTTGGATGAAGAAGGACCTTTGGGGGCTCAAACCTGTGACCTAGGTTAGGTATGTGCCATGACCTGGGATTGGACCTGAAATCTTTTTGGTGTACAGATGATGCTCTAATGAACTGAGCCACCCAGCCAAAGGTATGTAACTCAGCTTTTAGATTTGGTACAGAGTTTCTTTTTTAAAGTAGAGAAATCACGTGACTTCCTATTGTATGGATGTTTTCTTAATTACAAAGATCTTACTTTATTGTTGATTCCATCGCTAAATTACCTAAAGACCAAAATATGTTTCAAAATATCACTCATAACTTATAAACTTTTAAAATGAGTGAATATTATGAAATGAAACAAATATCTAGGGAAATCAAGCTGTTCAGGGTCACACAGGAATTAAGTAATATAATTAGAATTTAGCTTTTTCATTGCCCTTTATGTTAGAATATGAAATATGGAGTATATTATTATAAAACAGAACCATCTACATGTATCTCTCTTTAATTCTTTCATAGATATAAAAACCATGCATACCCACATATGCACACACACAGGCATAACTCTTATAATATTAAAAATCATTTTATGATTCATTAAAATGATACATATCATTTAGTTTATGTTTTAGTGACAAAAATGGATATATACATCAAAGATGAAATATTTTGTGTTGTACTATCAAAAATATTGATAGTGAGAAAAAACTTTTATTTGAAAGAATTGGGATATTAGAAGGTTCAAAATTCTTAAACATAAATTTTCCCTTAGATGCTATAACACATTTTGAGTATTTTCAAAATTACTTCTGAAGAAGCATGTACAATAGATATTTATATTCCCATAGCTCTGAATGACATTTGAGGCTTATTTGGATAATTAGATATTGGTTAGTCTTTACAGTGTTACATAGCTCATAAAAATGCTTACTGATAGACTAACTGTGATCTGAATGATTTTATATAATAAACAGTGGTCTTAAGACATTTCTTAAGACCATTGCCCCATTTATAGGCCATATTCAAACCTATTGTTCCTTAAGTTCAAAATTAGCACAACCTTCTAAATGTATAGGAAAGTTTTCTTTAAAGTTGTTTAATTCATCATTTTAATCAAAAGACTAATTTTATCTGAAATTCTTTGAATATGACACAGATATTTGAATTCAGATTTGCTGTCCTTTTCTTCACAGAAAAATATGAAGAAACTATGAAAGTGATTCAGGTATGAGCATAAAACATAACTATAAGGGAACAAATATTTGAGAATCATAGGAATTATTGACATATTTTAGTTGTTTTCACAGTAAATTTATTTGAATTTTTTTCAGGAAAAATAGGGGTATTCAAATAAAATAAATTACAAAACAGAAATAAATAGAAGATATGAATGTGTTTTCTATCCTAGCATAAATTTATTACTAGAGAAAAAGTATAATCTTCACAAAAGAATAAATATTTCACACCTGCTTTTTTAATTTTTTTATTCAGTAGATAACAAATTTCTACACTACTTTGCTTCTTAGGAACGAAGACACTATTCTAAAAGAAAAAAAATGTTCTATAAAGATTTTTCTGTGATTCACTATTAACAGAGAAGAGAATCCAGAAAATGTCATAAAGTAGAAAGTCAAATAGAAACATCATTCTATACTAATTTTGACTCATTTTTTTCTTTGCATGTTTTATAATTAATCATTGAAAAGCAGCTTTTAAAAAATTGTTTTAACAGCACAAGCAGATAAAAGTGCATATTTGACCATTTTCTCTTTCCCCTCCTAAGTCCAAAGACTTTATCACCTCATATTTTTAATGGTTATTACCACAATTTAATTTGAATAGTTTTCATACCAGTATGTATAATAAAGTGCACAAAAACCTATTTAAATGAGTATTTGATAAAATAAAGAGCTTTTGAAAGAATGATAATCACTATAAATCACCGTTAGGAAAGGTCTGTGGGTAATGAATCATTCTTAAAAAAGGAGAACACATTACCCAGTGGCCAGTTGTTGGTTTAAATGCTTTATAACTTACAACATGAAGCATATTATGAATAGTGGGTTGAAAGCAGTGAAATACAATCATACGTACTCCTTTAATTTGTTTGCTTTAGTTATGTTTTCAGCCACATGATGCAACATGGCACTTGAAATGCTAATGTTAAGAGTCCCAATGAATTTTGCCATAAAAACATATCACTAACAAAGGGAATAATGCTGTTAAGAGAATAAAAGGACAAACAACAGTAAATATATACAAATTATACATCTTATTAAGGACTTGTACCTTGAATATATAAAGAACTCTTAACTCTATTAACAGAAAAAGCTGACAGCCCCAAAACAATAATCCATTTACAAAATAAATGTTAATCTGCTTTTAAATGGCTCTAAATATTTCCCCAAAGAAGATTTTTACTTTGCATTATGAAATTCCCTAGTTCACCATTACTGAAAGTTTGATAGCTATTGATTTTTTTTCTATTGTTCTTAGGAGACATGAATATTCAGAGAAAGCTTTGCAAACTATGTATTGGCAAAAATACATAAATGTGCCATTTATAAGATTAAATTCTTATACTACAAGTTCTCACTAGAGTAAACAATTTGAACCCTATGGCCAAATTTCTATTCATTTCCAAAATAAACATATTTTGTTTACCTTTGATAAATGTAATATTATAAGTTCATATTCTGAAGCCCAAACTAAGACACATATAGAAATGATAACATTTTAAAAGGGAATCTTTTGAAAAATTCATGCTTGTTTTAACAGTGTCAGAGTACAGTTGTTAAAGAGAGCACACAGGATTCTAAGTGACAATTCTTAAAAATCTGATGTTTATTGCAGGACAAAGACACTATGTGGCAATAGTATTAAAATAAGAATACATATTACAGCTAAAGGGTACCTTACAGCAAGGGATTCAGAGGCTATAGCTGAGTTCCAATCAAGATCACCCTCCCTCTGAAAGGGCCATACTGAGAAAAGGTTTATCTTTTGGATCAGAAATACCATCAAGTGCATCAAACATGGCAATTTTAAATCTTTCAGTGAAGGATGGACTTGTAGGAACACCTCCTTTCCGAATACATACATTCTCTTAAGGAGCCTTATTGACGTTGTTCTCTGACTCCACTTCTGTTTATTTCAACACAATCAAAATTCCAAAAGACAACCTATAGTTAGAGCAGGTGACTTTAACAGATCTCTCTTCATGGTATATACATTATGAGCATATATTGTTCTAAGGAAACCAACTCAACCAACTCATATATTTAAAAGCTTCACTTCTTTGAGATGTGCATTCCAGATTTCTTAAACTGGCAAATGAGTCCCTCCACAGATGAGCCCCTCCCTAGGGGCTCACAGTCGGAGTCCAATTTGTGTTTCTACAAGTGCAAAATCTGATCCAAGCAAATAAAAAGTCTCATTATTATATTGTCAAACCTGTAATTCAGTACAAACTTTTTTAAAGAGGCACACAGAGCATTGTTCATAGCATGGACTCCCATTCAGCCTTAAATGGACGTCTTTTGTCACCTCCCTTTGAATCGTCCTTGTGTCCCTGCATTTCTAGAAGTACCTGGAATGTAGTCACTGTGACCTATGGCACAATGAGACCACAAACCTCATGCAGGTAGCAGTGGTTCTAAAACATTCATGATTCACTTAATCTGAATTGGGACTGAGAAATCTTCATTCTAAGCATGTGCTTCTGTTTTTCTATTGTTTTTGCTTATGGTTGTTTTGTTTGTGTTTGTCCTCTGAATATTTTAAGAAACATTGTTCTATATAGTGTTGCTTAATAATAAGTATTTGGGTATTAAAACCTTAAGGAAATTTTTCATTATGTGTTCATATATTCTAGAAAGCTAACTAAAACAACATATAAATTTTAATTAGGAATTCCCAAATGAATAATAATGCTAGGTGCATTCTTCACTATTAATAGATATTTTATAGTTTATTCTTCTTTCTTTTTAATTAACATTGATTAATAAAGTTATAGAGGTTTCAAGTGTGCAATTCTATAATACATCATCTGCATAGTGTATTGTGTGTTTATAACTGGTACTCATTTCAAATTCCCTGATAATACACAATTGCCAATTTTGTGAAAGGCATCCTTCTCTCCAGTTTCAGTCTCAATGTTTCTCCTTTTCTTTTTTCAGGATGTGATGATCTTATCTTACTGTACGAGCCACTGTTTTATATTATCTTTCACAGCTGGAAAGAAATTTACTGTTTCCTCTTTCATACCTAGTTTTGTTTGCAATTTAGACAAGGTGAATGATTCTAGTCCATATGACTGAATACATTAAAAAAACAACAACTGTGAAATGATTATCTGACTTATATAAATATACCAGACTTACTAAAGTTAAAGTATACATTTGATGACTTCTCACTCTTCATCTATCTTGTCTTTAATAATGATTTTATTGTTCAAAACTTTCATTGTCGCTATTCTTCTAGCCTTGATTTAAAAATCCATTACACATTTGTTTTAAATACCTTTAGCAGGTATTCAAACCTTGAAGGTAAGGGAAGTTTAAAAACTGTTTGATCCCAATGCTGTATCTCTGAGGACTCTTTGCCATTAAATCAGTTTGTCAGTTATTTATTCATGTTATTTATCACTTTGTATTAACTTTCCAGGACTGCTGTAATAAATTATTACAAGCAGAGTTTTGTTTTTTTTTTAACAATAGAAATGTATTACTTGAAGTTCCTGGAGGCCAGAAATCTGAAATCAAGGTACTGGCAGGTTACACTTCTGAAAGTACGAGTGGGGAATCTCCTTGTCTCTTGTACCCTTTGGTGGTGGCTTCCGGCATTCCTCTTGTTGTGACAATGTAACTCCAATGCACAGCATCTTCTTTCCTATGTTTCTGTGTCTCAAATTTCTCTCTTCCTTTTCTTATAATGACACCTATCTCTGGATTTGGGGCTTACACTAAACGCGAATAATCTCATTTCAAGATTCTTAACTTATTACACCTTCAAAGACCCACTTTTTATGGATAAGGTCACATTAAGTTCCCAGGGATTAGAACTTGACATTATTTTTTAGAAGCTATTATTTAATCCATACCCCAAAATATTTTTGAAGGTAATTACTGTGAAGGGATCCTGAAATATCTGTAACAATAATTATTTAATTCATGGAAGTAAATAACCTCCTGAACTTTATTCTCTCTTCTCTCACTTTTCTCTTGCTCTCTCTCTCTCTACATATACACTCCATACACACCTTATTCTAGATCATTCTAGTATATTACTTTAAGAAACAAAATTAATCCTATGGCTTTAGTTTTACTTTACATATTTCATTTACTCTATTTTCAAACTGCATTAATTATCATGGAAATAACAAATAAAAATATACGTATTTGAAAAGATCAGAGGGAGACTTCAAAATAGTGGTGGAGTAGATGAATCTTGTGTTCAGTTAAGTTGGGGAAAAATAACCCTGAACAACCAACTGAAGACTGGCTAAGGACGTTTATAATCAAACAGCTATAAAAGAAGCCACATTGAAACACGGAAAAATGAAAGATGCTGGCCTCCCTCCTGCAAGTGGCAACTGAGGCCCCAGAGGGGTAGCTCAGCATGAGAAGTCCCACCTGCGACAGAGGGCCTAAATATCAGGCCAGGATCCCCAGCCCAGAGCACTAGAGCTGGGAGATGTCCACATAGCATCAGTGGTGAAAAGTAGGGGTTCCTGTCTGCCAAGGAAAGGTAGAGTCCACTGGAGGCACAGACATTCTCTGAAAGGGCCAACACATAAAACTTCATTTGCTGCCACTTACCCTGGGCACTATGAAAGGAGAGCGCTGCAGACTGGAGCTGCCTGAAGAGAGTCTAGGGCTTATGGCTCTGGGGAGAGATGTGAGGAGACAGCTGTGTGGATCCCAGGGCTCAGTCAATCTAGAATATTGGCAGCAAATATCTTTTCTGGGTGGAGCGATCTCCTCCCAGCAGCTTCAGCAGAGAGGAAGGTAATTATCCCACCCTTAGGAATTTCTCTTGCCCTATCCTTAGGAATGTCTTGCTCCCCGGAAGGAGCCAGAAGCATAGGCCGGGCACAACAGTCTGAGCAGACTGGGGGTTGGGGATTAGTGACTAGCTGTGGGGAGGTGCCATCCCCCCTACTTTTCCTGTGAACCTGACTGGTGCTTCCCCATCATGGGACATCCCATAGAAACACCCTCATGGTTTCCGGCCTCTGGGCTCTGGAGACCCCACCTGCTTGAATACTAGGGCTTTGCCCTGCTGAGGTCAGGGCAATAGCCAGGACAAACTTACTGGCTCTGGAGCAGGGTTTACACCCACCAACTTCCTTGAAGCCTAAAGGACACTTACCCCTCAACAGAGACCACTTAACTTTATCCTTTTTATTCTGTCAGACTTGTGCAGTGAACAAGCCTAGCAGGCAGCTAGTGGGCTGGGGCAGGCAAGCAGGGGGGCAGATGCCAGGGAACCTTGAGATGTTTGCTGGCACTCCCCTGGCTGGGTTCTGATAAAAACTGGCCTTGGAGAGCAGCTTGGTCCTTTCCAGGTGCAGCCATGTCTGACAGAGGCAGCCACAAGCTATGTATTTCTTGTAACTTCAAGCAGGTTGCTGAGGGTAAGGCATGGGCAGTGCATATAACATTGGGCTGAGCCAGAGCCCTTCCCTAGGGGTCCAGAACCATCATGCCAAGTGGCCATAGTCAAACTACACTGGACCAAGAGCCACCTAACTTTATAAACAACATATCCAAAGGGGAATTAAAGATTCCACCAGACTCTGCAGAGGAGAATTCTTTTCTTTCTTTGCTTTCTAAAAATTTTTTAAATTTTTTGTCTTTTAAAAAATTTTGCTTTTTTATTTTTTAAAATTTTTCTTCTTTTCCATTTTCTTCCTCTTTCCATTTTTCTTTTCTTATTCTTTTTTATTTCCTTTTCCTTTTTTGTTTTTTCTCTCTGCTTTTCTTATTCTTGTTTCCCTTTTAAATTTTTATTAATTTTTTATATTTTTTCTTATTTATACAGGTTTCTATATCACCATTTTTCTTGTCATATATATGGTTTTCTTATTTGCTGTTTTACCTTTTTATTTCTTGTTGTTTTGTATTTTTTTTATCAGTACCCACACAGCAGCCTGCATGCAGTCATCTCACAGTCAGACAACCTGAAGGGTTGATACTATATGCAAATGGACAAACAGTAACTGAGATTCAATTACAATAGGAGGGCCCACAAAACCTAAATAAGAAATATTCTCAAGACTTCCACCCAAGATGGAGGTGTAAGTAGATACACTTTGCCTCCTCACACAACCAAGAGAAGGACAACAAATTTAAAAAAAAAAAACAAACCAGAGTTGTCAGAAAATTGAACTGCATGGAAGTCCAACAACCAAGGAGTTAAAGAAAAAACATTCATCCAGACTGGTAGGAGGCAAGGAGGGGATGTGGCAAGGCAGCAGCTGGAGAACCAGCTGGGCAAGGCAGTGGCTGGCAGATCAGGTGGTCCTACATTGCTTATGCACAAAGTGGAAAAACAGCAGGGGAGTGAGACAGACCATGCAAATCAGGGTTCCAGCACAGGAAAATAAAGCCTCAAAACCGCCAGAAGTAAAAACATGTGGGGGTTGCAATGACAAGAGAAACTCCCAGCCTCACAGGAGAGTTCAATGGAGGGACCTACAGGGTCCTAGAACATACACAAACCCACCCACCCAAGAATCAGCACTAGAAGGGCCCAATTTGCTTATGGGTAGTTGGGGAAGTCACTGAAAGCTGGCCAAGAGCCTAACAAGTGACAGTGCCCCTTCTGGGATTCCTCCCCCACATACAGTGTCACAACCCACGGACCTGGGTTGCCCCGCCCTGGCAGATATCTAAGGCTCCACCTTTTCTAATGTAACAGGTGTGCTGAGACAAAGAAATATAGCCCAAATGAAAGAACAGATCAAAGCTCCAAAAACAGAACTAAGCAATGAACAGATAGCCAACATATCAAATGCACAGTTCAAAACACTAGTAATCAGGATGCTCACTGAATTGGTTGAGTATGGTTGCAAAATGGAGGAAAAAGCAAAGGTTATGCAAAGGGAAATAAAGAAAAATATACAGGGAACCAACAATAAAGGGAATGAAATTGGGACTGAAATCAATGACTGGGAGCAGAAAGAAGTGATAAACATTCAACCAGAACAGAATGAAGAAATGAGAATCCAAAAAAATGAGGAGAGGCTTAGGAACCTCTGGGACAACTTTAAACGTTCCAACATCTGAATCATAGGAGTGCCAGAAGGAAAAGAGGAAGAACAAGAAATTGAAAACTTATTTGAAAAAATAATGAAGAGAACTTCCTGAATCTGGCCAAGGAAATAGACTTCCAAGAGATCCAGAAAGCTCAGAGAGTCCCAAAGAAGTTGGACCCAAATTCTCAGGAGACCAAGGAAGCACACACCAAGGCACATCATAATTACATTACTCAAGATTAAAGATAAGGAGAGAATCTTAAAAGCAACAAAAGAAAAAGAGACAGTTACCTACAAAGGAATACCCATAAGACTATCAACTGATTTCTCAAAAGAAAACTTGCAGGCAAGAAGCAACTGGCAAGAAGTATTCAAAGTCATGAAATGTAAGTACATACATCCCAGATTACTCTATCCAGCAAAGCTATCATTTAGAATGGGAGGGCAGGTAAGTGTTTCTCAGATAAGGTAAAGTTAAAATTAAAGGAGTTCATCATTATCAAGCCCTTATTTTATGAAATGTTAAGGGGACTTATCTAAGAAAAAGAAGATCAAAATATATGAACAGAAAAATGACAACAAACTCACAACTATCAACAACTGAACCTAAAAAATTAAAACAAAAACAAACTAAGCATAACTATAAAAACAAACTAAGTATAACTACAATGGGAACAGAATCATAAGAATGAAGCTCAGAGGGGAGGGAAGAATGAGGGAAAAGGTACAGGGAATAATCAGCATAAATAGTAGATACAATAGTAGGGGGAGGTTAAGAATAGCATAGGAAATGAAGATGCCAAAGAACTTACATGTAAGACCCATGGACATGAAATAAGTGGCAGGGAATTGCTGGAGGGTGGGATGGTACACGGTTGGGGGAGTAAAGGGGAGAAAAAATGGGACAACTGTAATAGCATAATCAATAAAATATATATTTAAAAAAGAGATGTATACTGAAGTATAGGAATTACCCATTATGACCTCTATAATTACTTGAAATGCTCTAGCAAAAAATACAGAAAAATAAATATGACAAAACACTAATAATTGTTAAATTGAAATGATTGATCATTGTTAGTTTATTATACTGTCTTCTCTGATTTTCTCATATTTGAAATGCCTACTAATAAAAAGTATAACAAATACACACACCCCTCCCAAAAAAAGAAAAAGGAAATATTCCCAGAGGACCCAGCTCAGGAGACCAAGGAGACCAGACTATTATGTCTCATAGGACACCTGCTACATGAAGACACCCCTTGAAGACTGGGAATCAAAGAAGATCTATCTAATACATAGAGACAAACACAAAGAGACAGCTAAGCTGGAACACAAAGAAATAGGCCCCAAATCAAAGAATAGAAGAAATATCCAGAAAAAGAGCTGGATGAATTGGAGGCAAGCAATTGATCAGATATAGTGTTCAAAGTAATAGTTATAAGGATGATCAAGGAACTTAATGATGAATACAACAGCATGAAAAAGGACATAGAGACTATGGAAAAGGACCAATCAGAAACAAAGAATAGCATATCTGAAATCAAGAATACACTGGATGGAATATAAAGTAGGTTGCATGAAGCAGAGGCTTGTATCAGCAATTTGAAAGACTAGGTAGAAAAAAATACCCTGTCAGAGAAGCAAAGAGAAAAAGGACTTAAAAATAATGAGGATGGTTTAAGAGAACAGAAAGAAAGAAAGAGCTACTACCCTTCGCAACAGCATGGATAGAACTAGAGAGCATTATGCTAAGTGAAATAAGCCAGGGGATAAAAAACAAATACAATATGATCTCATCTATAAGTGGAACCTAACCATCAAAGCAAACAGGAAAGGAAATAATAACCAGCAACACTGAAAGAAAAAAAGAAATCAACAGAGTCAAAAGGGAATGGGGGGTGGGTAAAGGGAAGGGAAGGGTCAAGTCAAGGAACATGTATAAAGGACCCATGACAAAATCAAAATGGGGAAGGATTGAGGGTGGGAGGTGGGGGAGGGGGCAGGGGAAAATGGTGGTGGGAAGGTGGAGACAAATGTATTTGAACAATAAAAAAAAAATTAAAAAAAAGAAAAAAGAACTTTGGAACAATATTAAATGTAACAACATCTACATCTTAGGGGTGCCAGAAGCAGAAGAAAGTGAGCAGCAAAGGAAAGATAACATGTTTGAAGTAATAATGGCAGAAAACTTCCTTTACCTGGTGAAAAAAAGTCATAGATATTTAGCAAGCATTAGTGTCCAAATTAAGATAAATCCAAAGAGACCACACCAAGGTACATAATAGTTAAAATGGCAAAGTTTAAAGACAAAGACAGAATCTTAAAGTCATCAAGAGAGACAGTTTTCTAAAAAGGAATGCCCATAACATCATTTCTCAACAGGAACACTTTAGGCCAGAAGAGATTGGCATAAACTATCCAAAGTAATGAAAAGCAATGACCTATGATCAACAATACTCTATCCAGCAGACCTATCATTTAAAATTAAAGGCAAAATAAAGAGTTTCCCCGCCCCCACACACATAAACACCTAAAGGAGTTCTTTACCAACAAACCAATATTATAAGAAATATTAAAGGGAATGCTTTAAGAAGAAGAAGAAGCAGAGAGAGAGGGAGAGAGAGAGAGGGGGAGGGAAACATAGGTAGAAAGAAAAATGGCAACAAATTAGTACTTATGAATAGTAACCTTAAATGTAAATGGATTAAATACACCAACCAAAAGACATAGGGTAGCTAAATGGATAAGAAAACATGATCCATATATATGTAGTCTAAAATAAACCCACCTCAGAACAAAAGATTCACGAAAGTTGAAAGTAAAAGGATGGAAAAAATATTCCATGCAAATGGGAACAAAAAAAGCTGGTGTAGCTATACTTATATGAGACAAAATGGACTTCAAAACAAAAACCATAACAAGAGACAAAGAAGGTCACTACATAGTTCTAAATGGGTCCATCCAACAAGAGGATATAACTCTTATAAATATATGCAACCAATGTGAGAGCACCTACATAAATAAAGATCTTCGTGGACTTTAAGGAAGTGATAGCAACAAAATCATAGTAGGAGATTTTAACATCACACAGTCATCAGTGGATAGATTATCCAGACAAAAAAATCAACCTTAAATGGCACACTAGATCAGATGGATTTAACTGATATTTACAGAGAATTCCATCTAAGCAACAGATTATACATTCTTATCAAGTGCACATGGAATATTCTCAAAGATGGACCATATGTTAGGACACAAAATATCTTAACAAATTCAAGAAAATTAAAATCATATCAAGCATTTTCTCAGATCATAATGGCATGAAATTAGAAATCAATTACAATAAAAAAACTAAAAACATTCAAATGACATAAAGGCTAAAAAAAATGCAAAGGATCAATGAAACCAACAGCTTGTTTTCTTGTAAAAAAAAACAAGATTGATTACCATTTAACTAGACTCACCAAAGAAAAAAGAAAGATAATGCAAATAAATAGAACCAGAAATAAGAGAAGGAACTACTGGCACCACAGAAATACAAAGGATTATAAGAAAATACTATGAACAACTATATGCCATCAAATGGACAAACTCTTAGAAACATGCAGTCTTCCAAAACTAAATCAGGAAGTCAGAAAACCTGAATAGACCAATAACAATTAAATAAATTGAAGCAATAATATATAAACTCCCAGAAAACAAAAGTCCTGGAATGGATGGCCTCACAGATGAATTTTACCAAACATTCAAAGAAGTAACACATATCCTCTTCAAACTATTCAAAAACTTCAAGAGGGGGAAACACTTCCATTTATTAGTCCAGCATTTCCTAATTCCAAAAATAGGTAAAGATACTACAAAGAAAGAAAATTATAGGCCAATATCCTTGATAAGCATAGATGCTAATCCTCAACAAAATATTAGCAAACTGAATACTGCAACACATCAAAAATATCATATGCCATGATCAAGTGGGATTTATTCCAGAAATGCAAGATTGGTACAGCATACTCAAGTTTATAGATTTGATTCACCACATAAACAAAAGGAAGGATAAAAAAGCACATTATCATATCAATAAATGCAGAAAATGTACTTGATAAAGTTCAACACCCATTTGTGATAAAAACTATAAGCAAACTGAAAACAGAGGGAACATATTTAAACATAATAAAGGCCATATATGAAAAACCTACTGCCAACAAAATGCTCAATGGGTGAAAACTAAGAACGTTTTCCTTAAGATCAGGAACAAGGCAGGGATATCTGTTGTCACTACCCCTATTCAACATAGTACTGGAAGTATAAGCCACAGCAGTCAGACAAGAGAAAGAAATAAAAGACATTCAAATTGGAAAGGAGGAACTAAAACTGTCATTATTTGCAGATGACATGACAGTGTACATACAAAACCCTTAAGACTCCACCAATAATCTGCTAAATGTAATAAATAAATTCAGCAAAGTAGCAGAATAAAAAATTACAAGCTTTGTCTAGAAGGTATTCAGCCATGTACTATGAAAAATAGAGATATTTATTTTGAAAAGTAGAGACATTGAAGAAGATATGAGATACAAGAAACATCATACGTAGGACAATGTCCCTTTCAAAGTAGGCATCTTGGAAGCTCACATAGACCTCCCAATCAACATCAACTTCCCCATCATATTTTCCTGAATCTCACTGATGATCTGAAATCTCTTCCCTTTCAAAGGTGATTGTGGCCTTGGGAAAAAAAGCCAGAAGTTACAGGGCACCAAATCTTGGCTGTATAGGGGCTGAGTCACCTGGGTGATTTGATGTTTAACCAAAAATTACTGCACAAGATGTGATGCATGAGTGTATGTGTTGTGTTGAAGCTGCCAATCACCAGTTGCCCTCAGTGGGGGCCTTCTGAATTATCTAAATAGTTTCCACAGAGGAATGGTCAACCTTAAAGCAAAATCTGATGCAGATTTGCTGCTCTATTGCTCAGTCATTTTGAATGCAAGAGCCCACAGTACACGCGCTCACTCAGTGGTGCCTACCACTCCCACTGACTAGTACAGTGAAGCCGTCATTGTTTATGCATGCACATTCCAGTCCACTCTCCTTGGCTGGCAGGTTACAACGACATTGTTATGAAAACAGCCTGGAAGAGGCATATAAATCTATGGAATAAAACAAAGAATCCAGAAATCAGCCAAAGTTTTTACTTTTAGAGAGAGGGAAAGAGATGGAGAAAGAGAAGGGCAGAAACACCTATGTGAGAGAGAAACATTGATCAGTTCCCTCTCACATGAGCCTCGATTAGGGACCAAGCATGCAACCCAGATATGTGCCCCTACTAGAATCAAATGGGTAAAATTTCACTTTGTTTGATGACGCCCGACCAACTGGGCCACACTAGTCAGAGAAGCCCATGCTCTTATGGTCAATTAATATTTGACAAAGAAGGCAAGAACATACAGTGCAGTCAAGATAGTCTCTTCAATAAAAGTGTTGGGAAAACTGGGCTGGTACATGCAAAAATAAATAAAAACATAATACTAGACTACAACAAAAATCCTAGAATAAAACACAGGCAGTAAAACCTTAGACATCTCTTGTAGCGATATTTTTCCTGATATGTCTCCTGGGGCAAGGGAAATAAAGGAAAAGATAAACAAATTTGACTATATCAAACTAAGAAGTTTCTGCACAGCAAAAGAAACCATCAACAAAATGAAAAGGGAACCCATAGTATGGGAAAACATATTTGACAATGATTCATATAATAAGAGATTATTTTCTGAAATAAATAAAGAACTTAAAAAACTCAACACCAGGAAGACAAACAATCCAATTTATAAAGGGGAAAGACCTTGAATAGACACTTCTCCAAAGAGGACATACAGAAGGCCTATAGACATATGAAAAAATGCTCAACATCACTAATCATCAGAAAAATGCAAATTAAAACAACAATGAGATAATCATCTCATATCTGCCAGAATGGTGATCATCAATAAATCGACAAACAACAAGTGCTGGTAAGGATGTGGAGAAAAGGGGATGCTAGTGCACTTTTGGTTGGAAAGCAAATTGGTACAGCCACTGTGAAAAAGAATATACAGTTTCCTTGAAAAAATAACAATGGTACTGCCTTTTGACCCAGCGATGCCACTTTGGGAATATATCTTAAGAATCCCAAAAACTAATCAGAAAGATTATGTTTATACTAGTGTTATTTACTATAGCCAAGGTCTGGAAATAACAAAAGTGCCCATAAGGAGAAGAGTGGATAAAAAGCTGTGGTACACTTATACAATGGAATATTACACAGCAGAAAGAAAGAAGGAACTCCTACCCTTCACATCGGCGTGGATGCAACTGGAGAGTATTATGCTAAGTGAAATAAGCCAGGCAGTAAAAGGCAAATATCATATGATCTCACCTATAGGTGGAACCTAATCAAGAAACAAACAGTGAGAAAAACATAACCAGAGACTTGGAAATAAAGAACAAACTGACAGTGACCAGAGGAGAGGAGGAGGGAGATAATGGGGGAAAGAAGGGAAAGGGGCAAGCAAAGCAACATGAATAGAGGACTCATGGGCAAGGAAAATGTGGGGAAAATTGGCTGTGGGAGTGGAGGGGAGTGGGTAGGGGAGAGCAATGGGAAAAAGAGCAGGACAACTATAACTGAACAACAATAAGTGATAAATAAATAAACAAATAAATATATAAATAAGCAAGCTGTGGTACATTTACACAATGAAATTCTATGCGGCTGTAAACAAGAAAGAACTCTTACGTTTTGCGATGGCATGCATAGAGTTGGAGAATATTATGCCAGTCCAAATAAGCCAGAGAAAGAAAAATAACATATGATCCCTCTCATATGTGGAATCTAATGAACAAAACAAAATGACAAAGAAAATAAAACTAGAGTTATGGATACATAGAAGAGACTGGCTAATATCAGGGAGAGGTAGGTGGGGTGACTGGAAAAGATTAGCCATAGAACATATATGGGTATGTGCATAGCCCGTGGACTCAGAAAACAATTAGCTGAAATCCAGGGGAGAGGGCAAGGCCTGGGTGAGTGAGGAGTGCAATGGGGAAAAATGGGGGACATTTGTAATAGTGTCAACAATACAAGAAAATAATAAACAACAAAAATAAAAGCATCAGAAAGAAAATTTTATGGCCATGACTGTCAATAGCAGAAATGCCTGACCTTTATGCAGTAACTTTTAATACTTGCATATTTCCTTTTATGATCTTATCAAATCTACAGGAGGAAGAACTTGGTATATATAGATCCTTTTCAGAAGTGAGGAAATTTAAGTTCATAAAATCATACTTTTAACAAGATGAAATAGCTGATGGGATAAAGGAAATCAACATGCTCATGCTCTTGACTTCAAGGTTGATCTCAGTAGTAAATGGGATCTTGAAATACTTCCTATTCAGAGTCTCACTTCCTCTATTCTCAACACCAATTCTGTGTTGGGTCAATCCATTTCTAAATCAAAGATTGAATGTTCTTAAAAAACAACTTCCTTCTTTCTGCATGTACTCAGATGACATGCTGTGATTGAGCATTTTGAATATATGCCTTTCCAGGTTTGGAATTTTTTTTGTTTCTCCAACACAAACAGTACTGTGAGATATTTCAGGTTTGAATAAAAAATGAACAGGTGGCTCCAGCAGATGAAATAAGGTTCCAAAAGATGAAAAGAGGAAGAACTGAGGGGAAAAATATTTTCTCAAAAAATTAATACCACTGACTTATACTCCCATGGTAATCTTTAAAAAAATACTTTCTTTAATACAGGGGTGGGTAAAAGTAGGTTTACAGTTGTAATACAAATAAATAAAAAATAATAAACAAAATACAAGAATAGACTCACATACTCTCAACTGTAAACCTACATTTGCCAATTCCTGTAAAAGTACTTTTTTGACATCCAGTCTAAATATGTTTCTTTATAGCTCTTTTTAAAGTCACTTGGGTAGAATACAAGTATATGTGTATGTATGTATGTACATAAAATGATGCATATATTAGTGATGTTGTTTCAGGAAGCTACTCTCTACCTGTTTGTTATGAGAATTCTCAACTGCAAGAACACAGTTTATTTATTTTCTTTCTTTCGTTTTTTTTTAATTGTTCAAATACATTTGTCTCCACCTTCCACCACCACTTTCTCCTGCCCCCCTCCCTCACTTCCCTCCCTCAATCCTTTCCCACTTTGGTTTTGTCCATGGGTCCTCCACACATGTTCCTTGACTTAACCCTACCCTTCCCTTCCCTTTCCCTGCCTCCCCTTCTCTCTTGATTCTGTTGGTTTCTTTTTTCTTTCAATGCTGGTTATATTTTCCTGGCTTGTTTGTTTTGTTGGTTAGTTTCCACTTGTAGGTGAGATCATATGGTATTTGTCTTTCACCCCCTGGCTTTTTTCACTTAGCATAAAACACAACTTAAATTTAATTAAAATAAGACTCATACATAATTGCAGAATTATACTGTTTGAGAACTTAGAGCTATTTTTTCTTTTGGCATTTACTTAAATGGAAATAGCATATGCAATTTGGAGACAGAGCCAGAGACAGAGAGAAAGAGACCTCAAGTTAATCAGTCTCCTTGTTTTGATATTTTAAGGAACATTTTACTGTCTCCAATTTCCAGCAACATCACAATATGTTGAATATCACACTTTATCCTCTGTCTTTTGAATTCAATTTAACAAATGTTAACAAAGTCTAACAATTTAAATAAATGGGTATTTTAATTAAAAAAATAACAGACAAGCATTTTATTACTATATCAATAAATAAAAGAGCTTAAGTTGTATCCCCTAAATGGTTGTAATTTCACTTAATTAAACCTGAGTACTTTACTAAAGAAAAATGTATTTATTGGAAGATATTAATATGACAAATCTACCTCTCATAAATCAAATTTATTTAAATAAACTTTATGAAATATACATTACTTTTTATAAATAGGATATATATAATTATTTGATGATCTATTTTACTAAATTAAATCAAGGCAAGATGTGAAGGGTGTCAGAAATGCTACCTTCTTGAATTAAATATTTAAAATTATGTATTAATCTACTAATGTCATAAATTAAATAAGTAAATGTAAGTGACACTATTTTTTTCTGAATAAATAAATCTTCTGCTAAAGACTTAATGTAAATAATTCACATAGAACATGCAAAATTTTAGCCAGCATGTATAGCACTCAGTTTTTTTTAACAGAATATATGGCAGAAATTTAGTTAGTATTAAGATAGATATTTTTCATATAATTTGAGAACATTCTTTCTTTATACAACAAGCATTCATAATAGAAAATAATAGATAAACATTATCTATTGTATGTTTTATATAAATGAGTTTAGTCTTGACATATTTCTTCAAAGGTGAGTGAAATGCAGACACTGACAGTCAGTACCTGGGTATATCTTTAAAAATATAAAAGGCTTTACAGAGTAGAAACTGTATAATATATATGTAAATATAAAAAGATGATGTTTTAACATATAAAAAAGCATATACTATTAAATCATGGTTGGAATCTTTTTCTTATGTCTTCAAAATTAACATAAATCAAAATGCTGTAAATAACTTTACAGTTGAGTTCTAAACTATTGAAATAAAGATAAACAAATGTCCTGGAATAAAAATCTCAGTATTCTTATACTATTTTATATAAAACTATCCCCCAACAGTTATTGCCTTATATCATCTTTTAGAGTAGATTGAAATACACTAGCCAATCTGCAGCATATTTATACGAGGTGCACTTTAAAACAAGAGCACAGATGTGGAAAATAAAAGCATAGAAAAAAGAAATTCCTTTTTAAAAAATGTTTTCATTGATTATGGTATTACTCATCAGCACCAGGCCATGATTATATGAAATGTTAAAGGGAACTATATGAAAAAAAAGAAGAGCAAAACTATGAACATTAAAATGGCAACACGTTCACAACTATCAACAACAGAATCTGGAAAAAGATATTCTTGAAAACATTGACTAAGAAATGTAAGACAAAGTTAGGGCAAAAGAATAATTACAAGGAATAAAGAGGGGTTTTATGGAATAGTAAATTAATGAATTGAACATGAATATATCAGAAACTTAAAGTTTTGAGAACCTATGGACACTTTCAAATTTTATAAAGCAAAAGTTAATAACTCAACACATCTATACTCATACTTCAAAAATAGAGAAACTTTTAAGCCATAAAACAAAATTATAAAATTGTGTGTGCATGTTTATCTGACAACGATGGCATTTAGTTAGAGAACAATAATAATAAAAAGATAACTAGAAAATTCTTGAGTGGTTAAAAAGTATTAAATGCCCTTCTATATAACAAGTTGGTCAAAAAAGAAATTATAATACAACATATAATGTGTTATAATGTGAATGATAATGAAATTATAGCTTACCAGAACTTTAGAGTGTAGTTAAATTAACTTGGAAGTAAATTGTATATTAGATCTAAAGTCGTATATTAGCTCTAAAATCATATATTAGAAAAGAATATTAAAAATCAATTATTCAAGAGCTAAAGAAAAGAGTAGAAGAGTAAATTAAAACCAAAATTAAGAGGAGGAAACACTAAAAATAAGAACAAAATTAATAAATATAATACAACCATAAAATTAAGAAAATCATATAAACAAAACTGATTTTAGAAAATGAACAATAATATCAATAAAAAAGTGACAAGTAATCCAGAAAAGTGAAAATCAAATAATAGAAATTATGGTTATTGGCAATGAAAGAACTATCATTACTCCTTATTTTCCAATTATTTTATATAAAATAAGATTATATTATAGAAAAAATTACATCAAGAAATTTAAAATATATGAAATGCCTTCTTTATTTAATTCAGGGATTGCATCCAAAATCCTTAGTATAAAATACTAATGTTATGCAAACTGTAAAGTATTTTTAATTAAAAGATAAAATGATTTAGTCCTGTAAAAAATGTATCTATTTATATATATGAAATGGAAAAATAACTTGAAAAATACAACTTACAAACTTTACTACAAGAAGATGTATAAAATTTGAATAAGCCTATACCTAATAAAAGCTTGAATTTACAATTAAAAACTTTCCCAACAAATATATTCTGGGACAGAGAGATTTACTAATGTATTCTTCCAAATATTTAAATACTGTATTTTGGCATGTATAATACACACCTTTTTGCCCAAATTTTTGAGGGAAAAATAAGGATGAGCATTATACATGGGTAGTATCTGAAATACCTGATATCTGTTATTGTGTTTTGTAATTATTTGTTACATAAAATTTCTTGTACCATAACATGTTCAAAAATAAACATTAAAATTCTTCTATAATACAAAAAAATGAGTATCTAAATATAAATAAATAAATAAATAAATAAATAAATAGAATAAAAAATTAAAATGAAAGCCTTTTTCCTGAAAGTTTGGGCCAAAAATGTGGGTGCTCATTGTACATGAAAACGTATTATACACAGTAAAATATGGCGACTGTGTTTACAGCAATTTTTCAGAGAATATAAACAAAAGAGACCACTTCCCAACTCATTACATTTGGCTTGCCAAGAGTCTGACAGAAAAACCTTTCCATCACAATTCCAGAAAAGATAATTTTACACTGCTATCTGTAATAACTTGGACACAAAGATTCTTAACAAAATATTAATAAATTCAATCTACAGAAATGAAAGAGAATAATTTATCAAGACTGGGTATAATTTATTCGAGTAGTGCATTGTTGGTTCAAAAAGTTGAAAACTAGCGAATGTAATCCTCCACACTAACCAAGTAGAAAATCAATGTAATAATCCCATATCTTATATTATAAAATCATTTAAAAAACATTAATGTAAAAAGAATATCAAAACAGTAATAGGGAAATATCTTCAATCTGTGAACCCTGAGGAAAAAAGAGATCTAGTAAGAAGGGCTCCTGGTGGCTACTGGGCTCGAATTTTTAAAAGCAGAGTCTAGCAGCCATGTCTGCAACAGAGGCCTCTCATGAAAACTGCACTTCACGAAGAAACAAGTGCTGAACTGCCTGCCTCCAGTTAACCTGTCTGCGCGGAACTGCTTTGCCTGCGTTGTTTCTGTCATCTGAACCAGCTCTAACAAAAGAGTTCCTGGAGTCTTATTTCAATCAATAAAAACTATGTCTTTCCCCATCCAATAAAAGCTGCTCAGCTCTGACCAATCAGAGAGACTCTATTCTAATCAATCAGGACAATGCCTTTGGACCAAACTATGAGGATTCAGAGTCCTAATTTGCATGAGGATGAACCAATCAGGGATGTGAATTAAAAATTCATTAAGAAACGTGAATTGATTGATCTTCTTTTACAATTACATAGTTTCACATTTTTTATGTTTAGATCTACAATGTATTACACACTAATTTTTGCCTGTATTATTAGGTGGGTATCGAGATTCACTTTTTTTAATAGCTATCCAGATTATCTAATATCACTTGTTGACCTTGAGTTTTTTTCTCATTGTACTGCCATAAAAATAGAAAAATTTCCTTTTATTCTTTTTTCTTCAAAATTGTTTGACTACTCCAAGATGGGGGATGGGTAGGGCAGGGGAGAGTAATAGGGGAAAATGGGGACAACTGTAATTGAACAACAATAAAATACATATATGATTGACAAATAGCTGTTTAGCATTACTGCTGCTTCATATATATCCTACTGAAATGTTGAACATATTTATAAAGGATGTTTAAGAGAATGTTGATAACAACATAATTTATTTAGACTCAAATGTGAAAAAGACCAAGGACCAAAATGTCGCACTGTGCGGTGGTTAGACAGGGCACCCCGCTACGGGCGATTGTCGCAGAGAACGCGGCGCTCCCTGAACCTGAGGGAGACCGGCTGGGGCCAGCTGAGAGGGGAGCAGGGCTCTAAATCCCTCAGAGCACGTCCCCGGGTTGTCACGGATCAAGGGGATAAACACAAAAGGTTGCAGACACTTTCCTGTTTGCCGGGAGAGCAGACGGGGCACGTCCCTCTTACTGGAGAAGACCATGACACATCCCTCTAGTGGGGAAGGCCCGGTCGCCCTTTGTTCCAAGGCTTTTATTGAAAAACTTATCAGTGGGCTAGGTAACAGGAATGCATACGTACACTCATTACATTAGCATGTTAAGGTTCACAGAGAATAGATACCCTTAAGAAAACAAGTGACAGGAATTCACTGATTAACATAGGTCCCAGAGATCAGTCTAAACAAAAGAGAATGAAGACAAGGGCAAGCGCTTTATTGATAAAGGGTAAGGGGTGTAAATAATGAGAAAGTCCTTCGCAGCATGAGCTGGCCAGAGATCTGAGGGAAGAACAAAGCACTTTTTAAATAAATTACTTTTAGGCCTGATTTCCCTGGCAACCACCAGACCTGATTTAGAGTTGACTCCTGCACTATTTCAAGCCTGAGCCAGGTGTCGGGAGGGAATCACCAAGAGAAAAGGAGACTGCTTTTCGGCTGCAATGAGGACTCCAGCCACATCCAAGCCAAACCAAGAGGTGTAGGGGCATTTTTGCCCGTTCTCCGTGTCCCACAATTTCTTATCTGCTGCCTATATCAGTTGATACCTGGCTTAGGTTGCCCCTCCCCAGAGACTGGCAGGGACCATCACAAGACAAAGTAGAGAGGCAGGCGCTAGCCCCTGCGCGGATCGAGGCGAGGCGGGGTGCGGCGGAGCGGGGGTGAAGGACGGTGGGATAGGGCATGTCATGTCTCCTCAGGAGCCTGTTTCTCCAAGGCCTACATGATTATTTCCAGCCTTGGGGCCCTCCAGCCTGTTGGCAGGGTTACAGGTCCTGAAACCAGGCAGGGAGTTTCCCAACACAAAACCCCCCCAAAATTCATACAGAGCAGAATGGATTAAAAACTTGTGGTATGCAGTAGAACATGTTAGATATAAAAGAGCACATGCTATATACCTCAATTTATATAATATACAAAGGTAAAAATTTTATGTTGAAGTACCAGATCTAGATATAGTTCGATTTAGTAGAAGATCTAATTAGGTAAATGTGGGAAAGTTTTAAGTGTCAAAAGGCTTATGATTTAATGAATACTTAATTGAATAATAACTGTTTTGATAGGCTAGTGGTTCCAACAAGAAACAAATGTTATGGTTTAATTTAAGATGACTTTATTGCTATATTATAAACTTAAGCAGGTAATTCTTTAAAAGTAGATGAAATGTTCATAGAATTAGCTGTAGTACAGGTAGTAAAATGTCATGTCAAAGTCCAACTTATAGATTAATCTAATAAACCTTAATTAAAGCAAACTTACAGCCCCCAAAAGAATTCCCCATTACTGAATATTGAAAGCTTACATTTAAAATATGATCCAGCAATCCCCATTTCTGTGTGTATGTAAATATGTATAAAAAATTGAAATTGAGACCTCAAAGAGATAGCTGCACTCCAACATTCATTGCAATATTATTCACAATAGCCAAGGCAAGGAAACAACCTTAACATCCATCAATGGGTAAATTCATAAAGAAATCATAGGATATACGATTTCTATGTAATAGAAATATTATTCATTATTTAAAAAGAAGGAAATCCTGCCATATGTAACAATGTAGGTGAACCATGAGTAAGTCAGCTACACAGGGCATATCTAAAATACTCAAACATAGAAGCAGAGAATACAATGCTGGTTACCAAGGCATAGGGTAAAGGGGAAATGGAATTTGTTTTCTAATGATTAAAAATTTTTAGTTATGCAAGATAAATAAGTTCTAGAGATCTGCTGTAAACATAATGCCTATAGTTAACAATACTTCATTTTATACTTAAAAATTTGTTAAGCAAGTAAATCACGTTAAATGTTCTTACCACAGTAAAAATATTTTAAAATTAAAAAATGTGTAAAATATTTTATGTAAATTTTTAATATGCCTAAATATCTCAGCAACAATGTCATTGTTATGGTTTATGTTTTAAAATATATACTTCATTCATTTTTTAAAAGATTTTATTTGTTTATTTTTAGATAAAAAGGGGTGGATGGAGATAGAGGGAGAGAAACATCAATGTGAAAAAAAAATATCAATCAATTGCCCCTGGGACTGAACCTGCAGCCCAGACGTGTATCCTGAGCAGGACCTTGAACTGGTGGCCCAACCAACTGACCCACACCAGTCAGGGAATTTTCTCTTTTTCTGATCTCAAAGGTAGTAGCCTTCAGTATCATTACCGTATCATTAGTTTTACTTTAACATGTGCATAATGTGTATTTGGTGTCTGTGCGTGTGTCTATATGTATATAGATAAAATGTTTTCTTTAAAAATGAGAATACATTTAATCTCTCTCTTATATATGATGAATATTTTCCATTTGTATTATAGGAGATATACAATAGCATGTTTATAATGTTATATGTAACTTGAAGTACATATTTATAGATATGTAAACATATGCACAATATGTAAATACAAATATTTGTATCATGTGCATATTATTGATAAATCATGAATATAAGCTTATAATAATATTTATAATTATAAATGCATGGATATGAATATGTATTTGAATATATAATGCAATATAAAATACAAGGTGGGGCAAAAGTGGGTTTACAGTTCTGAGTACAGAAGACACATAGTTTATTCTTGTATTATTGTTATTTATTGTATTATTTTTCCATAGGAGCAACTGTAAATCTACTTTTGCCCCACCCTGTATAATATAAAGGCAATGACTTTATTTAGGCAACCTCTTATTCCTGGACCAATGAGGTTTTTTTTTATTTTTCACATGACTTTCATGGCTTTTATAATTACCTATATTTGATTCACTCAGTCAAAACAGAATATAATATTTAAAATGTTTTTTAAAAATTTCCCCTGTAATGGCATTATGTGAGAGTTCTTATAAAATTTGACTGTTACATTTATGTACAAATAAAATAATTTTAAAGTAGAAGAAAAAAGTATATTTTATATTTAATTATGATCTATTGATAGATTTGAATATTTTTCATATTTGTTTCTTTATGGTTTTTCTTTAAACACTTTCATTTGCACACTTCTGTATAGTCCTGTGATTTTTTAAAATTTATACAATATATAATAATATATATTCAGAGCTTTCAATGCATCACATTGTAGTATATATTTTCTTAGTTTCTCACTTATTTTTGTTATTTTTGACAAAATAATATCTAAATTCTATGGATTATAAATTATCAATTGCTTGTTTTATTATTTTTATGTTCACCACAATCTTACTTTAAAAGTAGAAAATACTTCATATTTGTTCAGTTCATTTGCCCATATCTTAAATATTGCTGATATATAATAGCACCAATTATCAGTGTTTTTATTTTCAAAATATAGAGAAATGGTTAAGTTTTCATTATATAATAAATATCTTGTGTCTTGTTCTATTCCCTCTTGGAAGCAGTAAGTTATCAAGCAGTGCTAAAAGTTCTAATCCCTTTCCATTTAATAAACAAAAGAAATTAAATACCACCTCTCACTTCTGTGCACAGTATTCCCATTACTAATGCCTTTCATTACTGTGATAAATTTGTTATTATCCATGAATAAATTTTACAGTGTATAGATTAAAGTTCATAGATTATATTAGGGTTCACTCTTTGTGGTTTACAGTTCTATGCATTTTGACAAATGTATTATACCATCTATCCAATGCTATATTATAGGGAACAATTTCATTGCCCTAAGAATTCTCAGGATCCACCTATTCATCTCTCCCTCCTTCTTCCTAAACCATTGTTAAAAGCTGATATTTTTACTCTTGCTATAATTTTGCTTTTTTTCATAATAACATATAGTTGGAGTCATAATATGTAGACTTTTCAAACTGATTTCACATAACAATGTTCATTTATATTTTCTCCATTTTTTTTTGTGGCCTGATAGTTCATTTCTTTTCCAATTAATAATAGTTTCTGCTCCTCTATATCCTTGTCATTTAGACTCTGGTATAACTGAAGTTGTTTAAGTTCTTACAAAAATTGTTTCTCTTGATATGAAGAGCCTGTGGAGAACAGAAAGCTCTCAGCATATTTCAAAATGACTTCTTCCCCACCACCTCCCTGCTGGAAGAACAATAAGATTTTTGTCTAATCTTCATCTTGACAATTAAGTGGGGATCCTGAAGATGAAAATCATAAAAGTGTGCTCCTACCCAACAAGACTAAACCCCAGCAGTTTTTATTTCTCAAGCTAGTTCATGGTCTATCACTGACTATTTGTCAGTTGCCCTTTAAGTATAAAAGTTTTTAAGTGTATAAGGGTGTTTTATTTATTTTTAAATTTTTTATTGTTCAGTTACAGTTGTCCCATTTTAATTTGAACTGTTTAAGTTTTAAAGTATTTAAGTTGTAAAGTTCTCCTTTAATATTCAGAAGATCAGCAATAGAAGAATTAGGAAATATCACCAAGAATGAAGATGTGTCATTTGAGACCAAGGCTAAGATCATCCACACTCTCATATTCCCAGTTACTATGTATGCTTGTGACAATTGGACAGGGAGAAGGCTAACAGAAAACAAAATAATTCTTTTGAAATATGATGTTGAAGAAGAGCTCTTCAGAAACCCTGGACCACAAGTACAATGAACAAGAGTGGATTCTAGAGGAAATTAAAACTGAAATATCGCAAGAGAAAATAATGACAAAACTAAAGCTGCCTTACTTGAGGCACATCATGAGAAGGCAGGATTCTTGGAAAACACAACAATGCTGGGAAAATAGAAAGTGGCAGAAAAAGAGAGAGACCAAGTAAGAGATGGATCAAGTCCATAAAAGAAGCCAAACAGATGAGTCTACAGGGGCTGAGCAGGGCTGTTGAAGACAGAGCATTGTAGACATCACTCATTCATAGGACTCCCGGGATTTGGAGCCAATTCAATGCACATAACACACACACGTTTATGTGTTCCTACCATGCTCTAACAATGGCTTCTGTTTTCAGTAAGCTGTGATTCTGTGAGTGTGTGTATCATTTTTAGGGAGTAGTAGCTTGTTCTGTGACCTCTGATAAATCCAAAAAGTGTTGTTGTTTTCTATTTGTAAGTTTTTTCCTTTTAAAAATGGAAAACATTGATTTATAATATTATATAAGTTTCTGATGTACAAGATTAGAATATGACATCTGTATCGTATAGCTTTTATATTGTCAGGATGAAGGTGGTACCTTCCAAGCTCTTTGCATACCAGACCTTCAGAGCTTCACAGCTTTTGTCTGATGTAGTTTCAAGTCATGGAAAATGTTTTAAGGCAAAATTATCTATGTCCCTGAGTCAGGCCACCATTCTTTCTGTTTCCTAAACACTGAAAGACTTTTGAAATATTATTGTTATTTTCAGATCTATTGGCCCAATGGTTCAGACTTCTGTGCAACCCTAGAATTCAGTGAGAATCCATTGGGAAACATGACTGTATGTGTAAAGCCCTTTAATCTTTTACTTTGTAACTTTAACACCACATGACCACTGAGAGTTTTCCTCATTTTCCTTTCAGAGGATAAATTTCAACTGACTGTCAAAACATCTACAGTGAATGAACAAATATCCCTAGGAAAAAATGTCTGTTGATCACCAATGTACTTCTAAATAGTTTGGTTCATTCTGAAAATTTAATTCACCTAGTTATTATTGCTTTCTAACACCTTTACAGGATTTTTTTTTGTGATTTTTCTAGCTTTTTAAAGATTTGTTGCAACAGCATTGTTGATTTACCATGGCCAACTGTATCTTAAATCAATAGTTGTTTCCTTTTTGCCTTTTTTTTGAGCAACATTGTATAATCATTATCATGGAAATAATAACAGCTAACATTTATTAAGCAATTACTATGTGCAATTTCTGCCATTTTTAAAAACTATTTTCACTTTATATAATATACGTTTGACTTCTATTTATTTTCCAGTTTTACTGAGAAAAAATTAACATACATTAATATATAAGTTTAAAGTGTACAACATGATGCTTTGATTTACATATTTTGTGAAATGTCTACCACAGTAGATTTAGTTAACATCTGTCATCTCAAAGATAGAATAAAAGGAACTCTCTCATGATGAGAATAGACTGCACTGTCTTTAGAACATTCCTATATAGTATACAGCAGTATTAGTTACAGTTTTCATGTTATATTTTATATCTTTAGTACTTATTTTATAAGTAGTATTTTTTACCTTTTGACTACCTCCCTCCAATTCTTCTTTTCCCAACTCTCCACTATTGGGTAACTGCAAATCTGAATCTGACCTCATTTTCCATGAGTTTGAGAATTTTTTTTTAAGATTCCACATATAAGTGGGATTGTACAGTATTTCTCTCTGATTTGTTTTACTTAGCATAATAACCCTAAAGTCCAAAAGTCCATACATGTTGTTGCAAATGGTAGCATTTCCCATTTTGAGGACTGAATAATATTCTATTATATAAATATATACCAAAACTTCTTTATTCATTTATCCCTCAATGGTTGTTTTCATGTCTTGGTTATTATAAATAATGCTGCTATGATATTTCTTTCAAGTTAGTGTTTTTGTTTCCTTCAGTTATATTCTCAGAAATGGAATTAATAGATCACATGGTAGTTCTATTTTTAGCTTTTTGCAGATTCTTCATACTGTTTTACATAGTGGTTCTACCAATTTACAATCCTACCAATGGTCAAAGACCTCAGGAGAAAAGATAGGAAATATTTAATTGAACATATAGATAGAAGAAATTTAAATAGTTTATCCAATGTTTAAATAAAAAAGAATCAGTATCATATTATTCAAAAATGTCTGACTTGATATAGCAGATTGGTAATTTAATGTCCCCCCAAAACATATTATTTCCTTTACCTATGATAATGATGAATTATCTAGGCACCTGGCTCAACTGTTGTTGGTTTTCTTGTACATAACTCTGCATGGCCCTTTGACTAAGATCTAATAAATACAATGTACGGGGGAACTAATTATTGAACTTTTTGGGTCTCTTGTTTAAAATGAAATGGCCTGTCTTGGACTTTCACTCTTTCTTCTTATCCACAGATTGGCCAACATGATGGTGATCCCAGTCAACCATGCAAAGGAAGGGTACTATCCTTCCCAATCTCTACCATGTATGAGCACATGGAGCAGAACTTCCTTACTCACTTGGACCACACACTTCCTAACTTCTACAAGAGAGTGAAATGACATTGTGTCTTGTCTAAGGCAGAATCTCTTTGTATAGCAGTTTAGCCTATACTCTAAAATACCCAAGGGCAACTGCACAAAAAGATGTTCCCATTAACAAAGATAGGTAATAGAGAAAGTAGAGAAGGTAATATGTGGTAAGAGAAGGAGTAAAGAAATGGAACCGACACCTCAATTCTGAAGATTAGATTTCAATTACAGGCTAAAAATGCAAATAAAATCATGACCAGATGATTAATGAGAATTAGATAATCATGGGAAAAATGAAAAATGGTGTAAAATACACACGAGGCAGACAAATTCAAAAGATATTAATTCTATGTTTATCCACACAATTTATTTTGTTTTAATAATTAATTGTACTGAGGCTAAGTTATGTAGCTTGAGAAATCAAAAGCAAAAAGAAAAATGTAGTTATTTTTTCAATTAATTAAAAATATATTATTATATATTATTTTTATTTCATCTGTTTTTGTTCATCAGTTTCTTTGGTCTTCTTTAATCCAAAGGGAACTTTTTGAAATGCCTTGGCCTTATGATGAACATATTTCAAAACAGATAAATAAGTACTTTATTATAAATGAGAAATAAAGGATTTATTTGTATACTCATTATAAACTGATTAATCTTATTATTTTATTACTACTTGCCATTAAAGCATAAAGTACCAGAAATATTAATTTTCTCTCTATATTTAGACTTTGTAAATATCTATTTCTTCTACAAATATATTTGAAAATATGAACTTTTCTGAAATACAAACTCAAAAATATATACCAAATTTATGCTATTATAAAAAAGGTCTTACTTCAAAATAAGAAAAAAAGAGTACATTTTCTAATAGACATTATTTAAAAATTATTCAGTTTGTTGCTGAAAAAGTCATCGAGAAATGAAAGACACTAATGTCATTCAGTAGCCTTGATGAGTAGAATGAATTACCTGAGAATTGTCTCATGGGTCTGAAGGATGAAACTTTAAAAAATGATCTGCAAGACAAAAGCTTTATCTATTTAAATAAAGCTGTATTTTATATATTAGAAAACACTGTCCAAGATACATACCAAATGTTAATATATAGCTAATATTAAACATATTGATTGTTTATATTAGTGTAAATGGGTTAGAAAAGAGAGAAAAAATAAGTGAATACCTTGAGGCAATAATTATCTTTTTATAAACTACATGCTCTTGGTGGTAAAAAAATCTCACTCTCACTTTTTATCAATCCTAATAAAAATTCAGTTATCAGAATACTATTTTTTAAGAGTTCACCCAATTAATTATGCCTGGAGGGAATACTAGAGCAGCACTATAATTGGGACAGCTCTTCTCCGGAGAATGCAGGTTTTTGGGCTGAGATCCTTGTAATGACTTTTGCCTAAGGTACTGGACCCTCACTCCTCTAGGATATAGTTACAGAAACCTCAAGAGAAAGAGAAAGTGGCATGGTTATAGAGGTCAATGACAGACCTCTAATACGAGGGAGTAGCTCGTATTATTGTTAAGATTTTTTCTAACTTAAAATATTCTAGCATTTTTTGAAAAGTATGTCAACTAATTTCTTTAAAACTAAATAGAAAATTTTCCCAAACTTTCTATACATTTTTCTCAACCTTTGCCAGCACCTTAATGTTTACACTATAGAAATGATAATGTTTTCAGCTGAAGGGGATCTAACAGGTCACATCATATTAATTCCCACAACAAGAATATAGAGAGATACTCAGCAATATACATTTTTAGTAACTTTTGCTAAGGAATGAATATGAGAAAAATTGGGTGAACAAATAATGTAAATTAAAATAAAATTTAGTACAAATATATCAAAACAATAAGTAAAAAATCATACAATATAATTCAATAAAGATTTAAATAAGTCAATATTAAGAGTATATGTCTACAACTACTAAGTATAATACTACTAATAATTAATTGCCAAGGAGAAAAATGATTTAGTAGGCATCAGTCTCTTTGAAGCTGTTCAATTTTTCACAAATCACACAGACAAAAATAAAAACCTAGAAAATATATGTATGGCATATATTTTGAGGATGGTTTCACAAGTGTATACATATCTTCAAACTCATCAAGTTTTATACTCTAAATATATAGATTTTTTTATGTCAATTATAGTCTCAAAATTTTTTAAAACAGCTTGGTGGTGGTTGAAGCAGGTAAATCCTCCATTACTCATATCTCGTTTATTTACTAATAAAAGATTGTTTAGAATCACAAAAAAGGGAATTGTATTTGAAATTTGATGTAAATATTTTCTTCTACACAACCCAATTTTTTGAAAAGTTTGAGTGTCCTACACATTATGAAACAGCAGTTCTACAAGTCTTCATGCATGAGTACGTTTCAACATTTGTCTTAACAAACTGAAATTTCAACAAAGGAGTGAGCAAATAATCTGCTAAATGTTATTTTAAACAAATGGTACATCCTGGTAAATAACACTTATTGCAGTATTAGATTAACATTGCTACTTTAGATTTAGTTTGATCTGAATTCTCAAGCTTTTCATAATTTTCTCCTTTGGTAAGTTAGAACACTTAATAACATGAAAAATGAGTATCTATAAAACACAATAAATTCAACATCAAAACACCTTAATAAACATTACATTAAAAAGATTATAGAAATGTAGTAATCTCCACAAATGTATTCTTAGAAATAATGGGACATAGACATACCAAAGTTATTTCTGAAGTAAGTCTTAGGCTGCTACCTTATATGAAAGAATGATAAAAAAATGTCACTTCATTTTGATTTATAACAAGTAAATTTTCAAATCAGTACCAGATTTTTGTTCAAATAATTATTGATTACTGAAGCACATTTTTATCACCTAATTAGAATATTTTATAGTTTTAGTCATGTATTTCTTTCAAGAATTTAATTATTCTATATTCTATATCTAAAAAATAATACTTTTTAGATTTACTTATAGCAATAAATTTAAAAATACTATTACATACATTTGTTTAGATACAATTATTACTGGAAAAGTTATGAAACATAGCCAGCAATTTAAAAAATTACATGTAACCTTACTACACACAGTCTTAACAATGGTCAATTGTAAATGAAACTTGTCATAGATATATATGTACACATTATTTTCAAATTGATTATTCTTTGCATTTCATCTTATAGTAGAATTTTTGTGTTAAATGTAATATCACAAATATAACCATGCTTAGAAATATCTTTACACAGTTATTTTAATGTTTATTTAGTAAACAGTAAAATTTAGTCAAATATTTTTTATTCTTTAATTATGTTGTTTTCATTGTTACTAAAAAGTAAAAGTCCCACAGCTAAACCATGACTGTTTATATTCATTGCTGTTTTCCTAGGATGTTAAGCAAGGATTCTTGTTTATAAGGTAGAATTACAATATTTTTATGGTGTGTCCATGTTTATGGGTGAGAAGAAATGTGGGGGTAGGGGTGAGGGAGGAAGAAAATGAAGACAGGCAGAGAGAGAGACAGAGATACATATATTAACTATTTTATTTTAATTCAAAATTATTTAAAATTTAAAATATTTTTTCTTTCTCAACTTATTTTATTAAAAAAGGCTAAGTGAGTGATCATTAACTTTGTGAAAATAAAATTGTCCTTTAAGGGAAAATGCTGGATTTATGGGATGACAGAAGACAGATTATTTAAAATATATTTTAGGCATTTGTATTTTTGGCAGCTCTTCAAAATGTATCTTGTGTTGAAATTATTTTTTCCTGAAAAGAAAAGTAGAACCGTTGCCATAGAAACTTCCTTTGCAATTAAGTGCATTAAAATGAACTGACTTTGCAGTCTTATGAGTAATTATAGGATTAACATGGTAATTATTTTAAAACAAAGAATTGATATTTATTATGCTTCTTACATGAGATATTCTGGCCCATTATCTGTATCTTAATAAACTTATGACAATACACTACTGCACATTACAAGGAAAAGGTTACAACTTTGCAGGTTAATTCTGTCTAAACATATAAACATTTTAAAAATCATGTAAAGGATTACAGTGTTATATAAGTGCTGTGTTTACTTATAATTATTGTTCTGTTTTAGGGTTCTTATATTATACCTTAGAAATTAAGTTCAATACTTTTCCTTATGTAAAACAGAACCCTTCTATAGTTATGTACCACTTAACCTCATGGGCCATATGTACGATAGTGTTGTTGTAAAACTACAATAGAGCTGAAAAATTCCTATCACCTAACAAATTTGTAGCAGTGGTAACATAATAGCCCAATGCAATACTCACATGATTGTAGTGATGTTGGTATAAATAAATCTACTGTGCAACGAGTCATATAAAAGTAAAGCACATAAAATTATATGCAGCACATAATACATGATAAAGATAATAAATAACTATTACTGGTTTATGTATTTACCATACTATATTTTTAATCATTATTTTCAAATGTACTCATTTTGCTTATTAAAAATGTTTGTTATAAAACTGTGGTGTCCTACACTGGAAGAAGCATCACAGATATAAGGTTTACCACATCTCATTGCATTATTTTTTGTGTGTTTGATTTAATCTGTTGTTTTGTCCATCATGGCCCCTAAACATACAAAATCCATGGCTAATGTTGCCAGTAAGAAGCAATGTGGAGTGATAGCCTTGTAAACAAAATTAAAAGGATTATGAAGGCAGATAATCAGAAATGGTTATTGCTCATCCATTCCATCACAGCTACAATCATGAAAAATAGAAACAAAGCAATGGAAGCTGTTAAAGGAACTGCTTCATTGAAGACAAGAAGACTAACAAGAAATTGGAAAGGACCTATATCAGACATGGAGACACTTCTAATTATTTGGGATTGAAGACCAGACACAAAAGTGTATTCATCTTGGCACCATGACAATCATGACCAAAGCAAAATGTTTATTTGTGATGTTGAAAGAAAAGGCTGGACCAAACCATGATGTTCAATTTACTGCTACTTTTGATTAATTTAAACAATTCTAGAGTTGTTATTTATTACATAATATGACAAATGAATGGTGAGTCTGTGAGTGATGATGTGAAGGCAGGTGAAGAATTTTTAGAAATTCTAGATATGCTGATTTGGGAAGAATATTACTTTCTAGAGCAAATAGTCAATATAGATGAAATCTTCCAATTTTTGAAACAGATGAATGAAAAGAATTTCATCCATAAGTAAGCCAAGTCAATGTCAGATTTCAAGGCTTTTAAGGACAGTATAATAGTCTTGTTTGTGGCCAAAATTAAAACCTACCAATTAAAACCCTTTCTGACATATCTCAGTGGGAACCCCTGGGCCTTCAAACATGTCAATAAGCACATACCACCAGTGTACAACATGGTCAATAAGACATTATGAATGACCTAGCTCCTCCTCCAAGGGCCCTTCAAAATTAATATGCTGGTGAAATGGAGAAGTGCTATTTAAAGAATAACATACATTTTAAGGCTTTTCTTTCTGTTGATTATTCTCCTTAAAATTCTCCTTTTATTGATGTTTTTAACCGAATATCTAAGTAGTGTTCTTCTCTCCAAATACGATGTCCTTGATTCAACAAATGAATCAAGGAGCTATAGCAGTTTTGAAGGCTTCCTATCTGACGAAGACCTTTGCCCAGGAAAACAATGAGAAGACACTGATGCAATACTGGAAGGATTACAACATCTGTGACTGCAATCAAAAACCTTGTCTGGGCCTGTGGTGTTGTTACCACAAAGTGTGTTAATAGCATCTGGAAAAAGGCACTCACGAGGTTTGTCCATGACTTCAAAGAATTTGCCAAAGATGAAGGGGGTTATAAAAATCAGCAAGAATGTGGTTGAGATAGCAGACAACCTTAACTTGGGTGTAGATGAAGATGACATTGAATAGTTCCTGCAGGTGGTTCCTGAGAAATTTAATAATGAAGAGTTGTTGGAACTGGAACAGAAGCATGTAGCTGAGGAATAGGCAAGAGAGAAGAAACCTCAGAAAGAGAAAAAGAAGAACCCTCAAAAAATTCACAGTGAAGGGATAAGCAGACTCTTTGTCAGACCTCCGCAAATTTCTTAAGAAGTTTAAAAAACAGAATTCAACACCGAAAGGTATTCGTTAATAGAGAGGAATGTTCATGGTGCATTATCTTATTACAAGGAAACCTATGACGACAAAAAGAAAAAAACGACCAAACAAACAAACAAACCACCATGGACATATTTCTGAAAATGGTGAGATGTAATCTAGGAACTTCAGGCAGGCCCTTTAGGAGGTATTCCCCAGAAGAAGACATTATTATCAGAAGAGATGACATCTCCTTGCCTGTTGTCCTTGAAGACCTTTCAGCAGGACAAGATGTGGAGTTGAAACTCAGTCATAGATGATCATGACCCTGTGTAGGCTTAGGCTAATGTGTGTGTTTGTGTCTTAGTTTTTAACAATAAAAGTTTAAAAAGTATAAAAATTAAATTTTTCAAAATAGGAAAAAAGCTTGTAAAATAAGGATATAAGGAAAGAAAATATTTTTGTACAGGTGCATGATGTGTTTGTGTTTTAAGCTGTTATCAGAAAAAAGTCAAAAAGTTTATAAAGTAAAAATGTTATAGTGAGCTCAAGCTAATTTGATATTGAAGAAACTTTTAAAAATAAATTTAGTGTAGCCTAAGCATACAGTGTTTATGAATTCTACAGTAGTGTACCATAATATCCTAAGCCTTCACATCTACTCACCACTCACTCACTGACTCACCAAGAGCAATTTATAGTCCCACAAGTTACATTTATGGTAAGTACTCTATATAAGGGTACCATTATCTTGTACACCAACTTTTACTGTACCTTTTCTGTTTTTAGATATGTTTAGATACACAAATACTTAACATTGAATTACAATTACCTGCAGTTTTCAGTACAGTAACATGCTGTACGGGTTTGTAGCATAGAAACAATAGGTTATACCAAAAAGTTAGGTGTATATTAGGCTGTACAATCTAAGTTTGAATAAAAGAACTCTATTATATTTGCACAACCACAATTTCACATAATGATGCATTTCTCAAAAAGTATCCCTGTTATTAAGTAATGCACGACTATATATTTTCTCTGAACTTTGAACATTTGTACAAATCCATTAGAAGAAACAGTATTTTATCCAAGTATTCATTATTTATCTGGATGTTATTAAGACACTTTACTACACTTTCAAATACTAGAATAGAAACATGAACATTAAGTGGGTGGAGCAGTAGAGAATTGAACTTTTTTTGTACTACTTCTAGCTCAAGTGAATATAACACGTACACACACATGCCATTAATGAGATGTTGACTATCAGGAATAAACTAACATTTCCACTTACCTTTAAGGAAATTCATTGATTGGCAAATCAACCAATGAGGGCTGTTTTTAGTATTAACACTTCTTTCAGTAACAGCGTTCCTAGACATTTTTAAGCTACAGATTTAAAGGGAAGAACCATGAAATTTTATGAAGCAGAAATAACACTAAATCATTTGTAAGGGGAGCTAAAGTCATTCCAGCTGTGTTGCATATGAAGTTGATAATGTTGGCCTCAATTCATGCATTTTTGCAGTAATTAAACTAACATATTAAAAAACTAACATCTCTGTTATGATGACATAATAAAGTTTACATTTTTTATCTTGTTTTATGCAAATATCATTTAAATTTTTCTGTTTTGGTATATATGCCCCTTAAATCTTATTTTTTTTCCATTTCAATGTACTTTTTTCTCTTCAATAAATAATCATTAAAGTTCACAATAATAAAAGTTAAAAGCTATTGTTATAGTTCCTATCTACCCACCAAAATCTTCCAAAGAACATAATCCTTAAAATTCCATGACAATATGATACAATCAAATGTATTTTGTCAATTTATTCATTAAGTGTTGCTTCCTAAAGTGTCATTGTGGAACAGCAGAAATCACAATTTCATTTTTAATTGACATTTATTTTCAATATGATATAAAGTAGGATGTTATGTGTGCTCAAAATATTTCTACAAAACATCACCAACATTCATTTACATTTCTATATCTGAATGCTGTTCCACATGTTGCAAAAATTTTACCTATAGTTACTTGTCAAATAGGTCATACTAATATTAAATGAATTTAATACATGCCACTCTCCAACTAATTCAACAGAAAGTTCTGCATGATTATAAGTATACATAAAATGTTTCAGTGAATGCTATTATATTTATGTGTGTGTGTGTGTGTGTGTATCCAAGACCTACAAATGCACAACAGTAATATATATTTTAAAAAAAATTGGAACTAGCAATTTTAGATCTGAGACTCAAAGAAAATATCATCAAAACCTGTGCTACATATCTTCCAGACATAGCATCATAAATCTAAGTGGACTGTATTTTCTTTCTTTTTTTTCATAACCCCTTAAACACCATTATTCTAATACCACATGCCTACATTTTGCAAGCATATTTGTTTTATTTTAACATTTCAAAAATGTAAATCTATGCTTGACCATTTCCACACAGTATATCTATCCTAGAGGAAATTGATTTTTAATTTGATATTCAAAAAATGTATAAGCATCAACTTCCAAAGTCTAGAATATATTTATTGTCGTATTACAGGGGTATGAGAATAAAAATTTGCTTCTGCATGTTGTAATGGTTCCACCTATGTAACATTTTGTTTTACTAAATATTTTTATGTTGGCTCAATATAAATTAATGCCAACCAAAAGCTAAGCATTTTATTTTGACTTCCAAATAAAAAATGTTAATCAATTTTTAGTAAATTTTTTCATAAGTCAATAAAAAAATCCAAAGCATGCAGAAAATTATTAGCAATGTGAAAGTATATGACATCTAAAGACATCTAAAAATATTTGACTTTTCTAGGATATTGAAATTAAAATGATCCATATATACAATACTAATTTGTTACCATGTGGTTACATGTAAATATATAAACACACATAAAGAATATTCATATTGGTACATACATATTTAACCCCAATATATGCAAAAATACTTTTTATATTTCATAATTTAAAATATTTAAATATATTAAAATATTAAATAAAAATAAAAAATATTAAAATAAGGCAAAATACTGGTAATTTAATAATTTAGTTCTTATTATGTCACTCTTTTTGAATAGTTTTTCTTTCCTTCAAATCTTAAATGCTTGAGTATTTTTGCAACTCTAACAACAGAGCAATAAGGCTCTTAAGTGTCATCTTTTAAAGTAATATGGCAAAATTAAGTGACAAATGTTCAAGGTGCTAAGGGTGAAGCAATAAGAAACACCTTTTATTATTCATAGTATCATTTATATTTGTTAAACTCAATGCTAATGTTGAGGCAGATTTAAAAGCTTGAGCCAAGTCTTTGGTTAAGCAAAAATATACCGATTTCAAAAAAGTTACTGTGCCTCACAGTAATTTTTAACAATAGTATCTGTCTTTTGTCTAGTAAGATATACAAATCTTAGAAAATTTCTATCAGAAAATTGTTTCAGATTTAATGCCCATATTCTGACAATTTAATTAACTGTTAAAGAGTCTCTGGTTAAAACCTGAATAAAATATAAGATAAAACATGTGCAATTATGCTTCTTTCTGAAATAATTTAAGTTCCTATGCCATAAGTTATAAGTTCATTTTTAACTAAGGAATATATGTCAGCTTCACAGAGACAATTTCAGGATATTTATCATTAAGTTCACACAAAAAAATGTAATAGTACATTTAAGCTAAAATGTCATTATATATATAGATATATATTTAAATTTTGTCTACTCATTTTTAGAGAAAGGGGGAATGAGAAAGAGAGGGAGAGAAACATGAATGTGTGGTTGCCTCTCTTGCACCCCCAACTGGTGACCTGGCCCACAACCCCAGCATGTGCCCTGACTGGAAATTGAACTGGTGACCATTTGGTTCTCACACCAGCCCTCAGTCCACTGAAACACACCAGCCAGGGCAGTCATTATAGAGTTCTTACCACATGCACCTTTTTGTTTGGAAAAGCATTTGTCCTTTTTATATCTTTATCAGTAAGTGAGGAAAATTGTTCTTGAGAAAATTCCATTTGTTTTAAACATGTCATTTTATGTTTCAAAATGCTTATAGAGTATACTAAAAAAAATATACAAGAAACAATTTGCTACTTATACAGAAGTCAGATGTAAAACTTAGGAAAATATCCTTTTCTAAGTAATCTGAAAATATATATGAACAATTTAATTCCATAACTATTATGACAGAGTATCAAACAATTATTTGAAGCTTGTACTACTCTTATTTTAAAATAAATTCAGTCATTGACCTAAGCTGCTTTTGCTTAAATTCACGTGGCTTAAACAAAGGCGATTAACTTTTTTTAAAAAAGATTTTATTATAGGAGGGGTGAATAGGTAGAATATAGAGAATCTTTAGGGCAGTGAAAGTGCTCTGTATGATACTACAATGAAGAATACACACCATTATATATTTTTCCAAACCCATAGAATGTACAGTACTACCAAGAGAAATCGCTACTGTAAACTATGGACTTTTAGGGATCATAGAATGTCATGGTAGGTTCATCAACTGTAATAAGTGAGTGTGCTGCTTTGGTGGGGGTGTTAATGGGATACATTATGCATGTGTATTAGCAGGATATACATGTGAAATATCTATACTTTCCTCTCAATTTTGATATGAACCTAAAACTATTCTAAAAAATCTAATGAACTAAACTTACAAGAAAAATAGAGACAGACTCATAGAGAGCAAGCTGACAGCTCTGGGGAGGTATATGGGGAGGTAGAAGGATCAAGCAAAAAAGAAAAAGAACTCCTGGACATGCACAGCAGTGTGTGATCACAGGAGAGGGGAGTGGTAGAGGTGGAAGAGAGTATAGGGGGGCATAAATCATAATGGAAAAAATACAATAAAAATGAAATATTAAAAATAATTAAAATAGCCCTGGCTGGTGTGGCTCAGTGGATTGAGCACCAGACTGAGAAGCAAAGGGTGGCCAGTTCAATTCCCAGTCAGGTCACATGCCTAGTTTGTGGGTCAGCTCCCCAGTGGGGGGCACGAGAAGCAACCACACATTGATGTTTCTCTCCCTCTCTTTCTCCCTCTCTTCCCTTCTCTCTAAAAGTAAATAAATAAAATCTTTAAAAATAAATAAATAAATGAAATGGATTCATATGTAGTTAAACAGAAATAAATCTGAAGGAACAAGTATCAAAGTATTAGTATTTTTATGTAGAAACTGGGATTAAAGAATATATAAAATATGTATTTACATATGCACATACATACATGTTTATAATGGATGCATATAACATGTGTTTGTGAATATATGTATACTTGTATATAATTTTTATATTTTTATAATAAAAATAACTAAGATATGTTTCTTTCTAGAAAGAAAACTATCAACGTGAATTAAAAAAATAAATCCCTATAGCCAGCAACCTTAAAAAAGTGAGAAATAATATATATACATATATATAAAATCAAAAGCTTAAGCTATTTAATAATTATACAATGAATAAAGATAATTTATCCCCCAAAGAGTTTATTATAATGGGTAAGTCCATTTGCTGATAGGTTTATCTACATTACCTCCTACATCAGAATGTATGATTTGTCAGATCTCATGCTAGTCTGTTATGTTGAAAACTCCACATTATTTGTTATATTGAGAAATTCATTTACTATCCACAGTATATTTGTTAGTTTGCTATACATAATTAGTAAATGTTTTTTTCAGTATTCAAAATTTATACTTCAAAACTATTTCTTTTTGATCTTGAAATATTTACTTTTCAGAGAACAGTTTTAATTACAATAGTAGATTAGACATAAATATTAAGACAACTGAAATATGTGCACTCATCATTTAAGGGATAGGTATCTTGGCCATTTAAAATGTATCAAGAATAACATTTCATTATTTCACGTTTTCTTTGTTGCTTAGGTTTTATAAGTTGGTCTTTGAAATGATGAATATAAATACATTCTCATATGTTTCATCTCATTCTCCTCTATTGAAGACCCTAACAGAAAGAATTGCAATGCTATAAACTCACTAATGTCTCATATTGGCAGTGAAGTACAGGTGACTGGATAAATACTAACATGATATTATAGCATCATCATAATTATAAATTCCTGAAGTATCTCCAATTATTCTGAATACAGTAAAGTCTTTGTTTATTAGCATAACCTCATACAGAACTACATGAGTGGTGGAGACTGGGCAGTTCCAAGATTTGAAATCATATTAGAACAAGATTTCTTGCAAATGCAGTAACACTAAATGTCTTTCTGGCTATAGAGAGAGGAGAGGTGTACAGTGCACCTGAACTTTAGAAGACAGAACCTGTCTTTGAAAGGAAACAAATGCCCTTCCATGGGAATTGAAAGAACACAGTATGCCTGAAACTCCATTGAAGACATATCATCTCATCTTCTGCTCTAAGTGAGGAATAGTTTGTTTGAATCATTAGCTTGCTCCTTTTAGTGTGTCAGTTTGTTAACTGAAATGTTTTCATAAACAGAGACCTATCCAAAAAAAGCCCCCAAAACATGTTTTGAATAAGGAGAAAAATGTTTATGAATGATTTATTAACCCATTGCCTTATAAGAGGATTTTTAGAAATATCATTGAAATAAACATCAGGGAAGCAACTTATTCATGTGTTTAAATTAGTTTTCTCTTAGGAAGAATTTAAATTTCTCTAAATATATCAAAGTTATTCCTTGGTATATACAAATTATTGATATTTTAAAAATTGTATGTAAATATACATCATTATCATGTCACTGTTTTAAAAGCAACTCTTGCTAGCTATCACAGAAATGAATATGCATTGAAAAAAATCAGGATGATTTATTTAAAATTCAAAAAAATATTTATTCAAGAAGACATTTTTTCTATTTATTATATTTGTTGTGTTTAAATTCTTTGGAAATTGGTAATCTACTTAAGGACAAATGAAGCTAATCTTTCTTTTTTGAGAACTGTTAGGTATCTGTTTTCTTTTTAAAAAATTTACCGGGGTGACTCTGATTAACAAAATTATATAGATTTCAGGTGCACAATTCCACAAAACAACATCTGTACACAGAATTTTGTGTTCACCACCCCAAGTCACGTCTTAATGACCTCCTTTTAAAAAATATAGATTTATGTGATATAGTTAACATTATCATGTGTTTATATTACTGGAAAAATTATGTTCTAATGTGCAATAAATTCTAGTTCCCCTGTATCAAAAACATTTTGTAATTGCAAAGAAAATAGAAAATGTATAATTTGGCATCTATTGAAGAAATTCAATCAGGAATACAGGTTAAAATATAAAATGAGACTGATTGCAAATGCAAATGAAATAACTTCAAAGTGATGTCACTAAAATATTAAGAGATCTTATTCAGTCCTTATATACGACTAGTGTTATTTAGAGATTATAATCTCATGCAGAGAAAAAAATAAGACACTATAGTCATGTTTAAGCCAATGAAGAAATCAAGAGAAAAGCAGAAACAAAGCACTAAAGACCCTGGAACTCTGAATTGCATCTCTTAATCTATGATTTCATTCATGGGATTTTCACTCTTGATACTGGCATATAAGATCCTGTTGGATAGATACCTTTAAACTCTGGGGGAGAAATGCACACACATACACACACACACAAGCTACTTTAAGGCACAAGAAAGCATGAAAAATCATATATTTAGTAGAAGGTAGTAAGCATTTAAAAGGGAATGGTCTTGGGTTAGATTGGGTTTAATGTTTTTAGGCTGAGGAAAGCATTGACTCAACATGGTAGCTAGGACTCTTATATAAACACACAGTGGTGATGTCCTGAAGAAACAGTGAATAGAGTTTTGGAAACCATAGCCACTGGAAATAGGGAAGAGAACAAAATGGTGAAAGTCAGAGCAACATTGTTTAGTTTTGTGTATTAACTCTGTGTAAAGATCTGGATAACTCTCTAAATATGCAAATGTGGAACAGAGAGAATCCAAGTATCTCAGCTAAGTAGAAAGAACTGAGATATTGGGTGCTATCAAAGAGATAAATTTATACCTTGAATCTAACAAAAGTAAAACTTTTCTAAAATAACAATAACAAAAAAGAACATGTTCAGAATCTAAAATCTCTAGTATGTAACATTCACAATGTCCAGCATAAAATCAACAATTACTCTTCAAATGAAAATTGTGCCTACAATTTTCAAATTGTGATACAATCTCAGGAGAAATTTCAATTAACAGATACTAGCTCCCAGATAACATAGACCTTATAATTAGCTTACAGGAATTTTAAAATATTTTTTATACCTAGGCTCAGCAAAGTAATAAAATATGTTTATACTAAATGAAAATATATTATCAATACAGAAATAGCAACTATGGAAAAGAAGCAAATTGACATTTTAGAACTAAAACATTATTATCTAACACAAAGTTTTTGAATGATAAGTTACAATAAAAATAGTTTCTACATGCTTTATAGCAGCTTATCATCCATCATAGAAGTAAAGATGTGTTTTATTGCATTCAGTCTTCCATGATAGTCACAAATGTGCTGAAGTGTCATCCAGCACCTCAGTAATACCATTTGCCATTTGGGTTTAGTCAACAAGTCCTTTAAAATGAAGAACTTTATGTTGAATAATAGGACATAAGGAATTGTCTGTTCTGAAAGATTCCAAAGTTAATTATGTAAATAATATAAATGTATATGTTATGTATGTATACTCAGTTTTAATACACCCAGCTTTATTTGATATTCTGTATTGATTCTAAATGGAAACATTTGTTTAGAGCCACCCATTTGCCCCTGGAATTATAGTAGTTTGACGAAATATTGTCTAATTTTAGTTGTCAAACTTTTTGTGAAATTGATTTGCATTTCAGCAGATAGAGCAACGACTCAAATTTTCAACACTTATGTCATCAGCCAACTCTTTTGTGAAGTAGTCTTTATGGGGGCATTTGTTTGAAAAAGAGGACCAGAATATCTTGTCTAAAATGTTTCTGTATAGCAAAAGAAACAATCAAAAAATAAAAAGGCAACCTATAGAATGGTAGAAAACATTTGCCAACCACATATGGGGTAAAAGTTTAATATCTGATTATACATGAACAACTCATAAAACTCAGTAACAAAAAAAAATGCAATAAAAATTGGACAGAGGAACTAAAAAAACTTTTTTCCAAAGAAGGTATCCAAATGGTACTCAGTATCACTAATCATCAAAAAAAAAATGCCAAACAAAATCACAGTATGTCACCTCACACCTGTTAGAATGGCTATCATCAATAAAACAAGAGATAACAAATGTTGACAAGGATGTGGAAGTAAAAGAACCTGTACACTGTTGGTTCAGTCACTATGTAAAACTGTATGGAGGTTCCTCAAAAAATTAAAAATTCAACTAACTACCATATGATTTAGCAATTCTCATTGTTCTTAATCCTCAAATACTGGGTAGCCCAAAGTTGATATCAACTGCTGATATTCATGTCCATTTACAACCTCACCCCCTTGAATGTGGGTAAGATTTGTGGTTTACTTCTAATCAGAAGATATGGCAAAGATGATGGAAGGGCACTTCTATAATTATGCTAAATATGTACATTTCTATATTGGTAGAAGATTCACTGTATTATAGACTTTCTTCTTTGTCAGTTTTGTAGAAGCCATTTGTGTTTCCATGAGAATGCATAAGGAGAGGCCATATGGCAAACAAAACAAAATAAAACAAAACAAAAACCTGGTGGTCTCTGATTGCTGAAGGTGGCTTCAAGGTGCAGAGGGCACTCTGCAGCAAAAAGCCAGCAAGAGATTAATTCCCTCGGTCCTATAGCTACAAGAAAATTAATTCTCCTAGGATTTCAATGACCTTGGAAGTAGGTCCTTCCCTAGTCAATCATGTAGATGAAAGGCTGACGATATCTTTGTTTCAGTATTTTGAGACTAAACAGAAGACTGAGTCAATCCTGCCCAGACTGTTCATTCACAGAAACTGAGATAACAAATCTATTGTCTTAAGACACCATTTGTGGTAATTTGTATGACAGATGTTGAAAACTAATACAAATGCTCTTTCTTACACATTTGTGTTATTTTAGCATTTCCCCTAGTATTTTTTACTTTCTGTGTATTTTACTCTTTTCTTCTCTACTGCTTGTCTAAGCAAAATTAATTTTCTTGGATTTAAAGCAGGTTATTTCAATGAAATATTTTATGTGTATTAAGTATATCTCATAAGGATATTGATGAATGATATTTATACTTCTCAAATAATTTTACTAACATGGTAACACAGCATGGCTTCCTATCTCAATATCACCCCCATTCACCTGTACATGTAGCTAACTTTCTGCTCTGCTGATCAGACTTCTAGAATAATCTAATTTTCTGCTTTGGTGAATAAGTGAAATAAACAAAGCCTCTCCACAGACAAGCTTTGAAAAAGAAGCATTCCTGATGGAATACAACAAAAAGTTCATCTATTAACCAAGGCAGTGAAAAAATACATTGCCAGATTTATTCATTCTATTTTTGTCACCTTTCATAAAAAAATTATTAAAAAATGTGGCAATGGAAGAAATTATTCAAATATGTACCTATTTATATTTTGTGTTAAAATCTAGATGAAATAATTGAGGCCTCAAAAGTTTGTCATTTTTTTTTGAAGATGGAAACATAAGTAAAGACAGCTTACCTCCTCGCACAACCAAAGTGAAAATTACAACTAAATTCCAAAACAGCTATCACCCAGAATCAGAAAATCAATTTGTATGGATATCCAACAACCAAGGAATTAAAGAAATCACATTTATGCAGGCCAGTGGGAAGGGCAGAGATGCATAGATGCACAGAGACTCAGAAACATGGAGATGCAGAACAGACTATCGCACACCAACATGTGGTCGATAAAAATCAGGAGGGATACTGTGGGAGTGAAGGATCCCAGTCCTACACCAGACTGTCCAACCAGGGGTTCCAGTGCCAGGAAGATAAGTCCCTATAACTTTTGGCTGTTAAAACCCAGTGGGGGTTGGGACAGCAGAAGAAACTGTGGGATTCTCAGGTGTCTTCTCTTAAAGGGCTCATAATGGAATGAGGACTTATGGAGACTCACCCCCTCTGGGCTCCAGTGCTGAGGCAGCAGCTGAAAGGGCACCACTGGCATATAGGGAAACACTGAAGTGTCTGGCATCAGGGCAAATGCCAAGGGACAGCTTCCTCCCAGATAAAAACTCTAGAGGCAAGAAGCAGCATTATCCCCATTCTGAGCCCTCCCCTTCACAGAGCCAGAGAATGACAACGTCATTTGGAAGACTCCATCAACATAGTTCACACAAGTTGCCACGTCCTGGCAATTACCTAATGTTCTGCACCATCCAACTTATGGGTGCCCTTTTCTACAAAATAGGTCATGCTGCTATGATAGGGAGTTAAAGCAGCTCTACCTAATACATAGAAAAAAAAACAGAGAGGATGCCAAAATGAGGAGACAAATAAATATGCCCAAACAAAAGAACAGAGCAAAACTCCAAGAAGGTAACTTAACAAAATGCAGATAAGCAATCTGTTAGATGTAGAGTTCAAAACATTAGTTAATAGGATGCTCAACGAACCCACTGAGTACTTCAACAGCATCAAAAAGTCCCAGGCAGAAATGAAGGTTACACTGAGTGAAATAAAGAAAAGTCTACAGAGAACCAACAGTGAAGTGGATGATGCCAACAATCAAATCAATTATTTGGAACAATTGGAAGAAAAAAACATTCAATCAGAACAGCAAGAAGAAAAAAAGAATCCAAAGAAACAAGGATAAGCTAAGGAGCTTCTAGGACAACTTCAAACTTACCAACATTTGACTCATGAGGTACCAGAGGAGAAAAGAAACAGCAAGAAATTGAAAACTGATTTGAAAAAATAATGCAAGAAAACTTCTCTAACTTGGTGAAGGAAATAGACATACAAGTCAAGGACGCACAGAGAATCCCAAACAAGATGGATGCAAACAAGCCTACTGTGACACATCATAATTAAAATGCCAAAAGTTAAAGATAAAGAGAGAATCTTAATCAGCAAGAGAAAAGCACATAGTTACCTAAAAATGAGTTCCAATAGTGAGAGGTCACATAGTGCTAGAAGGAGTTGCCTAGGGAGAAACAGCTCTGTCAGGCCCCAAATTTTTGAAACTCCACAGCATCAATGTCAGATAACGTGAATGAAGTAGCTTTCATACCATTCCAGCCCTACACTTTGAGACCTTCAACTGAGACTCTAGAAATTGTAAAGTAAGGAAGAGCCACACTTACTCTGTCAAGTCAGAATTTCTAACTCACAAACGCATGATATAATGTGTTGTATTACACAACTACACTTTGGGTTAAGATGTTATACAAAATACCAATTATTTTAACTATAAATCTAGAATACATATAATATAACTATTTGTTAAATTGAAATAAAATATTAAGGGAATATTGGTACTAAATTAGCAGTTAAGAGATATAGTATGATCACTATCACTAAGTAACTTGTGACCTTGTACAACTCAATTATTTTGGGACATTTTACTATCTTCTCTACAAAAGTAAAAAAAGGAAGTGAATGACAGTAAATGACAGAACAGCTATTTCCTAGAACCTTTTCTGTAATTTTTTTTTATTATGTGAAACATTCAAAAAGTGTTCAAGGTTAACATTATACATAGCTAAATATGGAATAGAACATGGAAAACATGAATATTATTAGGTAAGAACATGTGATTGCCACAATGAAAAGTAATTTATTTACAATTATGGCCAGCACTAACTATATAAAACCACTTATGTAAATTGATTTTAAATGAAATCATAATTATATAACTAACTTAATTCAGTTATAGAGAACCCAAAGGTCATGCCTACATCCATATCACTAGAGAGAATGAGCATTTTAATACTCTTTTAAGATTCTTAGATCTAGATTAATGCTAGGTTACATCTTTTATATGATTCATGCAAGAAAAGAAGACTGGGATTGGCCTCAGTATAGGTGTTTTGGACAAATGGATAGACATATATTTTGGGAGATATTTTCTTTGTTGTTATTTGCTGTAAATAATAGGTTATTTTTACTTTATTTTTTGTTTTTTTAGTATATTTTATTGATTATGTTATTACAGTGGTACCATTCCATTTTTCTCCCCTTCATTCCTCTCTGCCCAGTACCCCCATTCCCTCCAGCATAATCCCCCTCAGTTCATGTCAACAGGTTGTATATATAAGTTCTTTGGTTTCTCCATTTCCTATGCTGTTCTTAACATCTTCCTATTTTGTACCTATCAGTTATGCTTCCTGTTCCCTGTACCTTCCTCTCATGCTCTCCCTTCCCCCTCCCTGCTGTGCTCCCTCCATATGATTTCCATCTCTGTGATTCTATTCCTGTTCTAGTTGTTTGATTAGTTTGGAAGATAATTTACTCTATAGAATAAGTCTAGGTGGCTCAGTCTGAGCATCCATTGTTAGGAAAGGGATTTTCAATACAATTTATATTATTTCATTTAAACATCTACAAATTTAGTTACCATGTGATAGTAGCACCTTTCATTTATGGAACACCAAACTTTGCCTTGTAGTAGTGGAAAGGATATAATTGTTTAATTATTGACAGGGGTCATTTTCTAGAATCTTTTGGGGAAATACATTAGGTATCAACATAAAGATGAGTACAAAAAGTTGGAGGTCATATGGCCAAGAAAATTAATTTATTTTTTCAATATAAGGTATCATTTTCAGTTTAAAGTTGTTTTCCTGGGAAATTTTTTCTCAATAGGCTTGATTAAACATAGTTATTAGAAACATTTGAAACTAATGCAATTTAATTTTTAATTCAACTGATGATTATTAAATCCCATATAGGGAAACAGTCTCTAATCCTCAAGTCAAAGCTCATGATGTAACAAATATATATGTTTGCATGATAAAATTGAGTATAATAATTGAAATTAGTACTTTACTGTCAGTATGATAGCATTTCTTTTTCTTGTCCATGAGATAGCAGCTATTTCTATCCTTTAGATATCTAAAATTACTATAAATTTTATAAAACTATTCTAAGTATTTGATGTGATATTTTGTTTAAAATACTTCTAGTCTTCTAAAACTAATGCATGACTGTTCACATTTATGCTTAGAGCTTTAGAAAGTAGAATGATTAAACTACCTATTTCAGATGTATGTAATAGTTTTGCTCATCTGAAACATACTAATCAATCATGGCAATCTTTTCCACTGAACCTTGAAAAGGCTTCACATACTTCTCAACATACCAGCCACCCTGGGCAATGGCTATTAATCTATCCAAGCTAGCACTGGAAATGAAATGTATTTCTCCACCTCTCAGCTAGAGCTACAAACCCAAAATAATAGCTAATCTCATTATTTAACAATCCAGACACAAGATATGCTCAGAAATTGCATCAGAATTCAAACCTGGTAGCCTATATACCTCCTAACATCATGAGTCAATACACAGATTGTTCACATTTTTGGAACATAATCCTACCATTTTTGTTATAAATTCTCTTCTCCTCAGGGCCACATAGTAGAATTGCAATTTCCTTCCTCTATTGAAGTGTTTCATGTAGATATGACTTTTTTTCCCAATGAAGTGTAAGCAAGAGTGGTATATATCTCTGAGCACGTAAGTTGCAACCCCCTACCCTGACCAATTTTCAATTATTTGTTGACATGGAGACTTCATCAGCTTAAGTCTAGGGTGACTTCCATGACAACTCCTCCTGCCAACATACCTTGGGAGGAGTAGGAGAAAAACAGAGACACTGTTTTATGCCACTAAGACTGGAAATTACATGGTAAAGAAAAATAACTTCATACAAAGTCTATCATAACTAATTCAGTAACTGGTATCTAGAAGTTTGCTGCTGCCATTAAAACAATGATAATGTTTACCACTAAAAGACATGAATTTGACATAGGTGGTTTATAGCTACTGTCAGAGAATGAAAAGATGGCAATTCAGAACATCCATTGGAAATGTGCTTCAAGTGTCATCCACAGAAACTTTGAAAGTAGAATGTATGATTAATGAATTAATAGGTCGAGGGAAAGGGATTATTAAGCAGACTTTTAAGCATTTCTCTGGTTAATGTCGCCTGTATTTGCAAGAGATTACCAAAGTAGTGTGTAATTTTCAGAAGTTGGGGGGATGGCATCTGTGAATTTACTGTTTCACATTAAAAAACTACAAATACTGCCAAATTATGATTATCAAACACTTCAAAACTCTTAAGATTAATGAAAAACACAGAATAAAATTGAAAAGCATTTATTCAAGAAAAACTACCCAACCTGTGTCTTTGGAATTTTTCATGGAGTTATTCCCATCTCCCTTCTCCAACTCCATGAGGGCTGGCAGACTAACACAAAACAGAAAGACCTTGCCTTTTTTGGAACTTGGTAAAGAACCCCATCCTCAGAAAACAGATATATTTTGATCTTTGAAAAGCTCCACTCCCAATCTTGATGCTATTTGATCTATTCTAAGCTCAATTCCTGGGGAGTGGGGGGAGGGACAAAGGAATTATTGAAAACAATTCTGATTAGCTAGAATAGTTAACATCACAGCCAAAAACTTTTTGTTAACATTTACCAGGATTGGTTATTAAATGAGGGTTTGCAGATGGCAGGGGATTGGTTAAAAGTTATTATCTCATTTTTAGGAAGATGACAATTTTCTTTCATGATCATCATAAACATTTACAAGAAATAATCTAGGTTAAGTTTCATTTACAATCATGAAATAACCGCAGTTTAATTTTGCTAATGTGGGTTAAATGGCTTCATTTGCTCAGAGAAGTTCAAGTCTAGTGTTGATTTTGTATTTAATTTTAACAATGGTTATAAGATAAAATTATTTCCTAAATATCAGTTTATATAGTAACTATTACCTTCACTCGATGTTTGATTTGATAAGTTGTATATCTCAAAAAATTTGTTCATGTCAAATATTCCATTATAAATGTTTACATAATTTTATTTTATGTTTTAATAATTATAAAATATACATTTAATTGCCTCCTTTTATTCTTGGTGATATTACTAATCTGTGGGGTTTTTTTCAATATTTTTCTTGATAAAATTTTCTCATGATTTAATAAATATTCATTGTTCAATTCAAAAGCTCAACTTTTATTATTATTTTACTATGTAACTCAAATATTAATTAACAAATAATTAAGTTAATTTTTTTCTTTTTTCTTTTTTTTTGTTTTTGCTTTTATTCTTATTACTTCTCTTTTTTTCTATATTAGGTTTACTAGGCTCTTCTGTTCCTCATGTCCTTTGTTGAGTGTTATAGTATTGAGCATATTTATTTTTTATTTTTTAACTTTATTTTCATTGTTGACACTGTTAAAGATGTCCCCATTTTTTCCCCCTTTGCTCACCTCCACCCAGCCCCTGACACTTTCCCTCTGGCCATCACCACACTCTTGTCTGTGTCTATGAGTTATGCTTATATGTTCTTTGGCTAATCCCTTCACCTTCTTTCATCCAGTACCCCTCCCCCTCACATCTGACAGCTGTCAGCCTGTTCCGTGTATCCATCCATGCCTCTATTCTGTTTAGTTTGTCAATTTACTTTGTTCATTAGACTCCACATATAGATGAGATCATGTTGTATTTGACTTTCTCTTACTGATTTATTTCACTTAGGATAATAATCTCCTGGTCTATCCATGCTGTCACAAAAGGTAAGATTACCCTTTTTTTAAATAGATGTGTAGTATTTCATTGTGTAAATGTACCACAACTTTTTTATACACTCAGCTGCTGATGGGTACTTGAACTAATATCAGATACTGACTATCGTAAATAATACTACAATGAACATAAGGGTGCATATATTATTTTCAAATTAGTGTTTTGGGATTCTTAGGGTATGAAAGTGTTATTGTATTGAATTTACAACTTTCTCCTTTTATATTGTAGGTATTTAATGCTTTAAACATACTATTAAGTATTGATTTAGATGAATACCAAAAATATTGATGGATTTTTTTATTTCCCACAATTGTAGACTTGTTCTAATTTTTTTATTAACTTAATTTTATTATGATAAGATGACTTACATTATAATATCTGAATATTTTTAAATATAAAAATATATTTTTATAGTATAACAATTTATTTGGGTGAATTTCCATGTAACACTTAAAAAGAATGCATGTTCTGAGGATAACATAATAAATAGAATTTGGGTATAGATTTGGAAATAAGTAGTGATTTAATCATTTACTTTTCTATTGGTTTTTTCCTTATATTAATTTATGAGAATATTGTTAAATTATTCAAGTATTATCATGGATTCATTTATTTCTCCCTTTAGTTTTCTCATTTTTATCTTCATGTATTTAAAATATCCTTCATCTGGGTTGTGTATGTTTACTTCACACTTTATATTTATCAAATGTGTATTTTACACATTTTCTAGATTCTCAGAATTCATCCATAAACAAAACATTGTAAAATCTGTCCTCTTCTACTGCTTATAGCATGTGTAATTATTGTAAAATATTGCTTTTATTTTGTACTGTGTATATCAAAGCATAAGCTTCACATTGGAGAGAAGGTTTTCAGATAAAAGTTATTTAATCTCACAACATGAAGAAATAATGCTATTGGACAGGAAGAATATTTTTTCCTCAACCTAAAAGGGAAAAAAATAAATAAAAGAGGTGGGTTTTGAAATCTGAACTGAAATACACCTGTCATCTGAAGTTCAGGAGTTCTTGATCATTTTCCCTCTGTATCAGTAGTTACCCTACGTACTCTACACTTTTCCAGGCCCAAGCCTAAAGCCACTGCGTAAAACTAGACAGAAACAACACTGCTGCCTAATATTCATTTAGAGTCTGAATACTTTTATATATGTATCATGTCATATATATACACACACACATATATATTTTATCAAAATTGTAATTTGTTTAAATGAGACAAAATAAAAATCTTAAAAAATATTCAGGGAAAGAATTTATATAATTTAAAATTCTCAAAATTTTAAAATAAAATTTATATCCATAAAATAAATTTTTATTGTTAAATAAATAACAAAGAAAAATATTGCCAATTTAACTATGGTATACCATAATTGATAAATAACTGATAAAGCTTAATGAATACATATCGAATCATTCCAACACAAAGAAACACAAAATACAACTAATTAGTTGTGACATGCTATTAATTGTAAAACACAACCAAATTTGGTAAATGTTAATATGTAAAAAGTTCTTCAATAATTAATAAAATATGTCACCTATATGATACATAATTACAATTTTATATAAGTGCTACATATAATTAAGTATATATATATTATTTTCAAATTCTTTTGGAACAAATGTTACCATAAAATACATGATTATATTACTTATTTTCAAGAATTTATCAAATACAAAATTAAAATACAACTTATTCTATATATGAAAAATCATGATGCAATCTTTTCATCTATTTTATTTTTCTATTTTCTACAGTAAACTTAAAAAATTTTATTGATGCACAAGTATTTTTTTAAATATTTTATTGTTAATTTCCCAAGTTTTAATGTTCAAAATATTTATGAGAAAAGTAAATGGTGAAATAAGTGTTCTGAATGTTTAAGTGTTTTGTTTTTGAGACTTTTTATATATATTAATATACACATTAGACCAATTATTAGTGCAAAATTTACGGTTTAAATTTTTTTTTTAGTTTCTATTTATTGTTGTTCTATTACAGTTGTCTCAACATCCCTCATTGCTCTCCCCTGCCACATCCACCCTGTGCTCCCACAGTTTACTCCCACCCTGTTTTCAATGTCCAATGACTCATCTATACCTGATTGTTGATTAGACCCTTCCTCTTCTTTCCCCCTTCATCCTGCTCTTCCTTCCGCTCTGGTTCCTGTCAGTCTGTTCCTTGTTTCCATGAATCTAGTACTATTTTGCTTGGTTGGTTGTTTTGTTAGTTAAGTTCCTCTTGTAGGTGAGATCATATGGTATTTGTCTTTCATAACGTGGCTTATTTCATTTAGCATAATGCTCTGCAGTTCCATCCATGCTGTTGCAAAAGGTAGGAGTTCTTTCTTTCCGCTGTGCAGTATTCCATTGTATAAATGTATCAGTTTTTTAATCCTCTCATTTACTGACAGGCACTTAGGCTGTTTCCAGCATTTGACAATTGCAAGTAAATAACGTTGTAATGAACATAGAGGTGCATAAATTATTTTGAATTGGTGTTTCAAGATTCTTAGTGTATTATCCCTGCAGTGGAATCTTAGATCAAAAGGCAGTTCTGTTTTTATTTTTTTGAGAAACCCCATACTGTTTTCCACAGTGGCTGCATCAGTCTGCATTCCCACCAACAGTGCACTAAGGTTGCCTTTTCTCCACATCCTCACCAGCACTTGTTTGTTGATTTGTTAATGATGGCCATTCTGACTGGTGTGAGGTTTTCATTTGCATCTCTCTGCTGGCTAGTGATGTTGAACATCCTTTCATATGCCTATAGGGCCCGCTGTGTGTCTTCCTTGGAGAGTTGTCTGTTCAGGTTCTTTGGATTTTTTAATTAGATTGTTTATCCCCCTGGTGTTGAGTTACATAAGGTCTTTATAAATTTTGGAGATTAAACCCTTGTCCGAGGTACCATTGCCTAATATGTTTTCCTATATGGTTCCCTTTTCATTTTGATGATATTTTATTTAGCTGTGCAGAAGTTTTTTAATTTGATATAGTCCCGTTTGCTTAGTCTTCGCTTTATTTGCCTTGCCCTAGGGAATATATTGGTGAAACTATTGCTGTACGGGATATCTGACATTTTACTACCTATGTTTTCTTCTAGGACTTTTATGGTGTTATGGTTTATGTTTAAGTTGTTTAGACCATTTTGAGTTTATTCTGGTGTAAGGTGTAAGTTGGTGGTCTAGTTTCATTTTTTTGTCATGTACCTTTTCAGTTCTCTCAAAATCATTTATTGTAGAGGTTATGTTTACTCCATTTTATGATCCTGCCTCCTTTGTCAAATATTAATTGACCATAGAGAAATGGGTTTATTTCTGGGCTCTCTATTCTGTTCCATTGATCTATGTGTCTATTCTTATGCCAGTATCAAACTGTTCTGATTACAGTGGTCTTATAGTATAGTTGATAATGGGTATTGATATCCCTCCTACTTTGTTCTTCTTTCTCAAGATTGCTAAGGCTCTGGGGTCATTTTTGTTTCCATATACATTTTTGAGATATTTTTTCTAAATATTTTAAGTATGTCATTGGTATTTTAATAGGTTTTGTGTTAAATCTATAGATTGCTTTGTGTAGTATGGACATTTTCATGGTGGTAATCCTTCCAATCCATGAATATGGTATATGCTTCGATTTATTTGTCTTGTCCTTAATTCCTTTTTTCACTGTTGTGTAGTTTTCAGAGTACAGGTCTTCTACCTCTTTGGTTAAGGTTATCCCCAGGTACTTTACTTTTCTTGTTGGTATAGTAAGTGGGATTTTTTTCCCCTAGTTTCTGTTTCTGATATTGCATTGTTGGTATACAAAAATGCCTTGTATTTCTGAATATTGACATTGTATCCCTTAATTTTGCCAAATCTGCTTGTTAGGTCGAATAGTTTTTTAGTGGAGCCTACAGGGTTTTCTATGTATCATGTGATCAGTAAATAGTGACAGATTTACTACCTTCTTTCTAGTTTGGATGACGTTTAATTCTTTTTCGTGTCTGATCACTGTGGCTAGAACTTCCAGTACTATGTTGAATAAAAGTGGTGAAAGCAGACACGCTTGTCTTGTGGCCAATCTTAGAGGAAAAGCTTTTAGTTTTTGCCCATTGAGTATGATGTTGGATGTAGGTTTCTCATATATGGCCATTATTATGTTGAGGTATGCTCCTTCTACTTCCACTTTGTTAAGTGTTTTTATCATAAGTTGGTGGTGTACTTTATCAGATGCTTTTGCAGCATCTGTTGATATGATCATTTTTTTTCTCATTTTATTTATGTAGTGTTTTATGTTTATTGATTTGTAAATATGGTACCATCCTTGTACCCTGGGATGGTGGATGATCTTTTCAATGTATTGCTGGATCCAGTTTGCCAATATTTTGTTGAGGGTTTTAGCGTCTATGTTCATCAGCGAAATTGGCCTGTAGTTTTCTTTGTTTGTTGTGTCTTTACCTTATTTTGGAATTAGGATAATATTGGTTTCATAAAAAATTCAATCCTTCTTGAAATTTTTGGAATAGTTTGGGAAGGATAGGGGTTAGCTCTTCCTTAAATGTTTGGTAAAATTTGCCTGTGAAGCCGTCCCATCCAGAGTTTTAGTGTGCTGGGAGTTTTTTGATTACTGCTTCAATTTCACTAGCTGTTGTTGGTCTGTTCAGGCTTTCTTCTTTTGATTCAGTTTTGGAAGATTATGTGTTTCTAGAACACATTTTGCTTAAGTTGTCAAGTTTCTTGGCATATAGTTGTTTATAGTAATTTTGTACAATCTTTTGTATATCTGTGATATTGGTTGTAATTTTTCCTCTTTTATTTCTGATTTTATTTATTTGCATCATCTCTTTTCTTCTTGATGAGTCTGGTTAAAGCCTTGTTGATTCTCTTTATCTTTTCTGTTGTTCTTTTAGTCTCAATATCATTTAATTCTGCTCTGATCTTAATAATTTCCTTTCTTCTACTCACTTGGGCTTTGTTTGTTGTTGTTCTTCCAGTACTTGAATATGTGGGATTATGTTGTTTATTTGAAATTTTTCTCTCCTTTAGGTAGGCCTGTATTTCCCTCTGGACTACCTTTGATGTGTGCCACAGGTTTTGGGATGTTCTGTGATCATTTTCATTTTTTCCAGAAACTTTTTTATTTCTTCCTTGATCTCATTATTAAACCATTCATTATTTAATAGCATGTTATTCAGTCTTCATAAATTTGAATATTATTGAGTTTTTTCCTTGACATTGTTTTCCAGTTTCAAGCCATTATAATCCAAGAAGATGCTTGATATGATTCAATTTTCTTGAACTTTTTGAGGCTTCTTTAGCGTCCTACCATGTGGTCTACCTTTGAAAATGTTCCATGTACATTCGAAAAAAAGGTATATTTTGCTTCTTTGAGATGAAACATTCTGTATATAAAAATTAAGTCCATTTGATTTAGAGTGCTGTTTAATGTCAAAATATTCTTGCTGATTCTTTGCTTGGAAGATCTATCCATTGTTGACAATGGGGTGTTAAAATTCCATACTTTGAGTCTGTTGCTGTCAATATCTTTCTTGAAAGTCCTTCAACATTTCCCTTATATACTTGGGAGCTCCTATATTGAGTGCATACATGTTTAAAAGGGTTATATCTTATTGATGGGCTATTTATTCCCTGAAATATTATGTAGTGTCCTTCTGTCTCTTTTTATGGCCTTTGTTTTGAAGTCTGTTTTATCTTATATAAGAATTGCTACCCATGCTTTTTTTCTCCCCTGTCCATTTGCTTGGAATATTTTTTCCATTACTTTACTTTCAGTCTGTGTATATCTTTTGTTCTGAGGTGAGTCACTTGTAGACAGCATATGTGTGGGTCCTGTTTCCTTATCCATTAAGCTATTCCATGACTTTTGATTGGAATGTTTAATCCATTCCCATTTAAGGTTATTACTGATAGGTGCTTATTTTTTTCCTTTTGTATCTGTATTCCTCTCTCTCTTTTTCTTCATCTTTTTAAAACTGTCCCTTAAGCATGCCTTGCTATGCTAGTTTGGTGGCGATGTATTCTTTTAGCCTTCTTTTTTGGACTAGGAAACTCCTTATTTTGCCTTCCATTTTAATTGAGAGCCTTGCTGGGTAGAGTAGTCTTGGTTGCAGGCCTTTGCTTTTCAATATTTGGAATATTTTTTTTGCCATTCTCTTTTGGCTTGTAGTGTTTCTGTTAAGAAGTCAGCTTATCATCCATGAAATCACAAATAGTAATAATGTATTGATAACTCCTTATAATGTTCTTGAAACAATTGAACAACTTTTACAATGCTTTTCCACAATATATTACAATGGACTGTGTAGGTTCTGTTTTCTCTTTTATATTTAATAAACATTCTACAGTTTATGGAATTAAAATCTCAATTTTTATAAGATTTTAAAGTCATGTCTCTTTACATATCAGTTATTTTCCTTTGACTGCTTTAAATATTTCTAATACTTCAAAACTCTTTTTGACATGAGAAATTAATCAACATTGTCTGTAACTCTAACTAGTAGCACAGAAAATTAAGTCTAAAGATGGCATTCAGTAAGGCAGCAGATCTCATTTCATTAATACTGTGTACTAGAATTGTGACTGACATAGTGTAACAGAATTTATGGACCAGAATTATGATTGACATAGTGAAACAGAATTTGCCCTGAACATTTGAAGTCATATTACTGATACCCTGTATTGGGATACAGTCTCAATACAGGGTTTTGAATTTCAATTTTTAAATAAAATTATAGTTACTATTTAATTAACTTTGTGTGTTTGTGCATATTCTGTGGATGCACAAAGGTGTTAAAAGTGAGGAGACTGGAGGAATGTGAAATTTTACTACAGGCTTATTTTGTTCATGGCTATTAGATATATGTATTTATATTTTAAACATAGATATCATTATACTATATTGTACCTTAAAAATCTCCAGCCATAAAAAAGCAATAGGAAAAAAAACTCCTCGAGTGATGATAAACTATGTTTTAAAATCTACTTCATTAATTACATTTTGAAGTGGTTTCTATAATTATAGATTATATGAGATAATTTAATCTTTAGCTCTGATGGCAAATAAAAGCTTGTGTTCAACCTTTCTTGTTTGTTTGTTTACATTAAATATAAAACAGAAATATATTAGCTTAAAATGAGTTCCCAATTATTTTTATGCTGGATCTAAACATATTTTAATAAGTTAAGAAAGTATTGGGTGGGGAGGAGTGCTGGCTCCAGGAGAGACACTGAGTTGTTACTACCCACAATCTGAAACTTCTGTCTAGTGCTTAACAAAGCTGCTGGCACACAGGAAATAATCAAGAATCTAAGGAGGCAGTGAAATAGGTAGAAGCTACACTCACCTCTTCCCAGGACCAAACTGGAATTGCAACTAAACTATGTAACAATCATTCTGAATAAGGAACAGAAGACTAGTTGAAGAGAAGTCTTACAACCAAGAATTTACAGAAGAAACCACATTGAGACTGCTCCAAAACAGGTTGCCCAGGACCAGCCCAGGGCAGCTTCTGAGGACTGCACCAGAGTCTCTCCCAAAAGGCTCAGAACCAATGCACCAAGTGGCCAACTACAGACAACATTAAAGCAGGATCCAATAAGTTTCATATTCAGCATAGCCAGAAGGAGATTGTCAGGCAATAAACTCTGATAAGGCAAATTCTGCTTCACATGGTCAGCATTTTCATAGCAGCTCACACACCATGGTCGGAATGGAACCTCACAGTCAGCCAGCCTGAGGGTTGATCCTGTGCATGAATGGGTCAATAGCAAACAAGACTCAGTGTCAACAGGAGGGCCCACATAACTCACACAAAGAACATTCCTGAAGTACCCAGCTCAGGTGATCAAGGAGACCACACCACTGGAACCCACAGGACACCTACTGCATAAGGCCACCCCACAGAGACTGGGAGCCATAGTAGATCCATCTAATATGTAGACACAAACACAAATAATCAGCCAAAATGGGGTGACAAAGAAACAGGCCCCAAAGGAAAGCATGAGAGGAATCTCAAGAAAAAGAGCTAAATGAAATGGAGGCAAGCTATAAATTTTCTTGCAAAATTGCAGTATTTCAGTCTTCAAGGATGTTAATTATTTGTATGTGTTACTTCTGTAGATAGAAGATATAATTTTGTATTCAACTGTATAGCTAGGAAATAAAAAGACTCATACCAGCTTGTGTAATTATGATTCACATGTACACACACACACAATCTTGTTATTAAAAAAGTACTAATAATATCTTTTTGAGGTCAGTCTCACACCTTAAAAAGTTGTCTTGAAATTTTAGAGTGACTTATCAGTTATAGATAGTTACAACTAAGACTTTAGCTAGTTTAATATTGCACAAGAAATACCAGGGAAATTTCATAGAAGTAAAGTGGCATTTCCCAAGAGGATACTAAAAATATAACAAGTATATTAGATAAGACTAATGATCCATTCAATACAGTATTCTTTATTTTATAGTCACTAAAGGTATCTTAATTGTTTTATGAGCTTTAAACTAAATGATCTTCAATGAGTATATTATATGGTAACAATCTATCTCATAAGGCAAGACTAGTGTGCATTAATGACAATCATATGTCCAGAATAGAAAAAAAATTAATTTTTCAATGAGTAACTTCTAGTTCAGAGTCTTTCCTTGTCTAATAAGATTTAATTTCTAGCCAGCAATGTTATGCTTAAGCCAAAGGTTTTCCTTAAATATTTCCTACAAGTTACTGCTATTTATTAGACATTTAAAAATTCCATTGTTTGCAATTTTATCATAATAATTATATTTTGTAAAAAGTCTATATTCCTATATTTGTCCATTGAAAGTCTCTTTTAGGAGGTCTTCATGACATTTTTCCTGGTAGTTTCATTCTAATGAAATGTACATCTTTCTTTCTTTCTTTCTTTCTTTCTTTCTTTCTTTCTTTCTTTCTTTCTTTCTTTCTTTCTTTCTTTCTTTCATTCTTTATTTTTTAAATACATTTGTCTCTGCCTCCCCCCAACCACTTTCCTTTGCACCCTCCCTCCTTCCCTCCCTCAGCTCTTCCCCTTTGGTTTTGTCCATGAGTCCTTGCTATATGTCCCTTGACTTTCCCCTTCCCTTCCCTTTCCCTGCCCCCCCTCCTTCCCTCTTGTGTCTGTTGATTTCTTTTCCTTTCAGCGCTGCTGGTCATATTTTCCTTGCATCTTTGTATTGTTGGTTAGGTTCCACTTATAGGTGAGATCATATGGTATTTGTCTTTCACCTCCTGGCTTATTTCGCTTAGCATAATGCTCTCCAGTTCCATCCATGCTGTCACGAAGTTTAGTAGTTCTTTTATTCTTTCTGCTGCGTAGTATTCCATTGTGTATATGTACCATAGTTTTTTGATTCAATCATCTACTGATGGGCATTTAGGTTGTTTCTAACACTTGGCTATTGTAAATTGTGCTGCTATGAACACTGGGGGGCATAGGTTCTTTTGTATTGGCGTTTTGGTGTTCTTAGGATATAGTCCCAGCAGGGGAATCACTGGATCAAAAGGCAGTCCCATTTTCAGCTTTTTGAGGAAATTCCACACTGCTTTCCATAGTGGCTGCACCAGTCTGCATTCCCACCAACAGTGGACTAGGGTTCCCTTTTCTCCACAGCCTCGCCAGCACCTGTTGTTTGTTGATATGTTAATGATGGCCATTCTGACTGGTGTGAGGTGGTACCTCATGGTGGTTTTGATCTGCATTTCTCTGATGGCTAGTGATGCAGAGCATCCTTTCAAATGCCTCTGGGCCCTCTGTATCTCCTCCTTGGAAAAGCGTCTGCGCAGGTCCTTTGCCCATTTTTTGATTGGATCGTTTGTCTTCTTAGAGTGGAGTCGAGTGAGTTCTTTATATATCTTGGAGATCAAACCTCTATCTGATGTATCATTAGCGAATATATTTTCCCATAGGGTTGGCTCCCTTTTCATTTTACTGATGTTTTCTTTAGCCGTGCAGAAGCTTCTTATTTTGATGAGGTCCCACTTGTTTATTCTTTCCTTTATGTCCCTTGCTTTAGGAGACATATCAGTGAAAAAATTGCTGCGTAGGATATCTGAGAGTTTCCTGCCAATGTTCTCCTCTAGGACTTTGATGGTGTTGTGACTTATATTTAAGGCTTTTATCCATCTTGAGTTTATTTTTGTGTATGGTGTAAGCTGATGATCCAATTTCAATTTTTTGCATGTAGCCATCCAGCTCTCCCAACACCATTTGTTGAAGAGGCTATTATTGCTCCATTTTATGCTTCTGCCCCTTTTGTTAAATATTAGATGTCCATAGAGACCTGGGCTTATTTCTGAGCTTTCTATTCTGTTCCACTGGTCTATGGGTCTGTTCTTGTGCCAGTACCAGATTGTTTTGAGTATAGTGGCTTTGTAGTAGAGTTTGATGTCCGGTATTGTGATCCCTCCTACTTTGTGTTTCTTTCTCAAAATTGCTGCGACTATTTGGGGTCGTTTATGGTTCCATATAAATTTTTGAAATGTCTGTTCTATTTCTGTGAAATACGTCGTTGGTATCTTAATAGGGATTGCATTGAATCTATAAATTGCTTTGGGTAGTATGGACATTTTGATGATATTAATTCTTCCAATCCATAAGCACTGTATATGCTTCCATTTATTTGTGTCTTCCTTAATTTCTTTTTTCAATGTTGTACATCTTTCTTTATTATGAACATGACTGAGTATAAAATGAACTATTACTCAAACTTTAAAATAATGTTTATTTTTTGAGGACTAAGTTTAAAGTAAGTGTCCAGAAACACAGGAATGGTTAGATAGATATTTTGGTGATAGATAGATGATGATAGATTAGATAGATAGATGATAGATAAATAGATGATAGATTAAAAAAAGGCAGGAAGAAAGGAAAGATATCAAATTCATCATGAAATTAATGTTTTTGAAGATGTTTGCTTTTTTATTTTAAATAATTCCATAGTCTTCTTGTAACCTAAGATAACTTTTTTTGTATTTATTTATTCATTTATTGTATTTTTTCATTATCATTTATAATCCCCTACCCCCTTCCACTTCCACCCTGCAATCTCCACATGTCCATGAATTCTTTCTCTTTTTTCTTTCTTTTTTGCTCAATCTCTCCACTGCCACCCCATGCAGAGCTGTAAGACTGAAACGAATTTTAATTGTATTCAAATAATGGATAATGAAATACAGTAATAGTGTTTTTATTTTTGCTTTGATATGTTCACAAATTAGATATCATCAGCACTTTTATAATTTGTAATTCAATATTAATGCTACAAAACACTACTTTTAGGTATTAGTGCAAATATTTTTTAAAATCATGGCATGTAAGTATAATTCACATAGCTAAATTTTATTAAAAATAGCTTTTAAAATTACTAATGTCCAATACTGAAAGGTTAAAAATAAACTAAAACACTTTTTTATTGGAGTGTAGAGTAAAATAAACTGAAACCATTAATTTAACCAGGATATAACAATTATTGTTCATATAACGTTCTATTTTTACAAAGAGAGTAACCAAAGCACTTTTTATAGAACTTTTTAAGAAATCTGATGACTTTAGGGTTCAGAAATCCAGATGGTAAAATAAATCCACTAGTTTAACACAATGGAACAGTACTCAGCTGTAAAAAGAAAAAAAAATTACTTTCTGCAAGAGCATGGATAGACCTGGAAAACATATGCTAAGTGAAATAACCCAGTCAGAGAAAGACAAATACCTTATGATTTTATTTATATATGGAAGCTAATGAACTAAATCATCTAGTGAGAAAAATAGAGACAGAGTGATAGAGAACAGGTTGACAGCTGTCCATGGGTGGGGGCTGGGGGTCAAGGTGGAAGGACTGAGAAAAAATGGGCAACAGTGTGATGATTTCTAGGGGCGTTGGGGGAGGTGGAAGAGGGTATAGGAGGAATACATGGTGATGGATGGAGACTTACCTTGGAGTGGTGAACACACAGTACAGTTTACAAATGATGTGTTGTAGAATTGTGTACCTGAAGCCTGTGTAATTTTGTTAACTGGTGTCACTCCAATAAATTCAATAAAAAAAGATAAATCCATTAGAAAGTACTGTGTGACCAGGACTACAAATAAACTCCTCTGAACATCACTTTTCTAATTTAAAAAATGAAGGCACTGGACCTTGTGACTAAGGTTCTGATCAACACCAACCGCCGCATCAGCAGTCATTCTCAAAAGGCTAAGCTTTTAAGTCTGGTGGTGATGGGCCAATATGATCCTGAAAATATCACAAAGTAAATTTTGGCAAAGAATAAAAAGTCTCCTTGTGAAAACTGATGTGTTCTAAAGACAACTACAATATTTCACTCTGCAGGAACTGTGTACTTTGACTAAAACAAACATTAAACTAAATGAAACAATGTCAGTATTCAAGCTGTGGTAAAACCTGATGATGCTACAATGGATAGGAGAATGATGGACATGACACATTATTATATTATTCATTTTGATGTCAGTTTAAGTCTTTAAATCAGGTCAGAGACAACAATTTATGCACACCCTTGTTTCTCTGTTCTGTCAGTCATTATCTCTCCATTTTAACGTTTGGCATCCAGCATTTAATTGAATTTCTAAAAGGGATAATTAATCATGGATAGGTCTTTGCCAGGTTTTCAGATTTAAACTCATTTATGCCATATCTACTTGAAAGCAAAAGATTATACCTGGCTTTAAAATAAACTATGCTATTAATTCAATAGAGTATTATGCAATAAAAATTTTTCTCTTCAAACAGCAGGGATTCCTTCAAACATATGTTCATGATTAATATGAAGTTCTGTTTATTATGGACACTGTGAATGATCATTAGTATTTCTTCCTTTATAAAATATTCCAGTTCTATTGCTTATGATTAAAGACTATTTTATTTCAGGAGACTGTATTTTTATTAAAGTACATTGTTTTGATATAATTAAGATTATTTGTGGGAGGAGAGGAGCTTCTGTCCTGGTTTCTGAGTATGGAGGTAAAATTATAGTTTAAAGAGAATTGATTGGGCCCGTTCTTTCCCACAGGACAAACTAGCTGTATTTACCTTGTATGTATGTTTGTGAAGCCTGGAGAGAAGTTTAGCTTTCCTTATGACTTTCCAAAGTAACTGTGGATGAGACGTGTGAATCTCAAGGTGATGGAATTTCATTAGTTCAGAAATTACATATAGAATGTTAAATTTTGAAACATACTCCACCCCTCTTCTTATCAAAAAGGAGCTTAGAAGGAATTTTGTTTGAATGTGAAAGTATAAAATTGCAATTTTTTTTTGCTTTGGACTCTTTTCTAATTAATCATTTATGCCCAATACAATAAAGTTAGCAAATACACATATTAAAAAATATAGGGAAAGGAAAAAGTAAAAATTAGCAATATGATCAGCAGCCAAAAAGAGTTATTGTTAATATTCTATTAAATGCCTTATCACTATCATGACTTGCCTGAGATATTTGTTTGTTCACTTACAAAAAATGCTATTATTCTGTTGGTGATATTTTTAATCTCTTTATTATAATTTACCATAAATATTCCTACTTCTTAAAACATTTCTTATAAGATGAGTTTGGTTTCTGCAAAATATTCCATGAAAGCAGTATTTTAAATTTCACTTAAAGATTTCAGCAAAATTTTTAAATATTTAGGAAGTGCTATTTACTCACTACTAAAAATAACATAATTTTAATATCTCTGATGAATACACTAGATTAATTTTTTGAGTAATATGATTGTGTCATGAACATACACATACTTGATGATTTTGATATGTATTTGCATTTATATTTAGGACATATTTTAGTGTCATGGTGACATTTTATTTTATGTTTTCAATTTGTAGGGGACATTGATGTCATGAATTATGTAATAATATTGCATCTCTTAAGAATGTCGATCTCTCCTGCTGCCCAATCAAATGCCTGTCCAGCGTATTCTCAAGAATTAACATCAACAGACTTTGATCTAAATCATCATCCCCAGTGCTGATTTTAGAGTTAGCTCTGAAAGAAAATGGCTAATTAAAATTATTTCATTAGAAGGCTCTGAAGCAATTAAAAAAGTCTGAACAAAGAAGTTATTCAAATCTTTCAAAGAAGGTGAAGGGATTAGTCAAAGAACATATATGAAGGACCTGTAGACATGGACAACAATGTGGGGATTGACTATGTAAGTGGGGGTCGTGCTGGGTGGAGGGAGGTGAAGGGGGAAAAAATTGAGGCAACTGTAATAGCATAAACAATAAAACATAATAAAAAAGAAGTTATTCCACTGCCAGGGAAATAAATTCACAAGTGAGCCCCACATGAAACCAATGTTCAAAAATATACTGTACTTACTTTCAGAATGGTTGTCCAAAGAAAAAAGTGCAAGATGAAAGAAAAAAATTAAATGATTGAAATATGAGTAAATTCAAGAGAATCAAAATGGTGGAGGAGTGAATGGAAGTCACAGTAACTTCCTTCCAGGACCAACCTGGAATTACAACTAAACTGGGGAGAAATCACCTAGAACAAACAACTGAACAATACAAGAGAGGAGCCTTATAACCTTGGACAGACAGAAAATCAGCTTTAGCACAACCTAACTAGTAAGGAGTGCGGTAGAGACTCCAGAAGATGGAGGGGCGCCCACAGGCCACAGCACCAGAAGGATATCAAAATGGCCAGCTGGATCCCCCTGAGAAGAACGGAGCCTAAACAGTAAGTGGGAATACCTAGCTATAGCACCAGAGCCCAAAATGTACACAGGTAACAGCCAGCTGTGAAAAGCAGCAGTGTTGCTCTTTGCCAGAGACAGGTGGTTGGAGATGCAAAGAGCTGTTTAAAGGCCAATGCATAAATTTTTATTTGCAGCCACTTATCCTGGGCTCTGGCAAAGACAGGGGCAGAGTGGGCTAGGGGAGGGCTAGGGCCTGAGGAGAGACTGGAGATGGAGGCTTTAGGGAGAGTACAGAGAGAGTAGTGAGCAGGATCCTGGTGCTGACTTCTCTCTCAGATGGCAGCAGCCATCTGACTCAAGCCGGCCACTCCCGTGAGTGGCAGCAGCGTGAGTGGACACAATAGGCCCACCCCCAGGAGACTTGGACCTGGCCCTGGTGGTTAGCAAGCCCGACTGTTGAGTACAGATCTGCAGTCACAGGGAGTGGATCCCTGGCTAAGTGTATCACTATGGTCTTGATACACTCAAGGAGACTTTGGAGACAGAGGCATTGAGGGGAGAACTGAGGGAGTAGCTGGGGGATCCCGGAGCTGACTTCTCCCCTATAAGGCAGCAGCCATCTTGCTCAAGTAGCCTACTCCCCTGAGTGGAAGCAGCATGAAAGGACACAATAACCCTGCCCACAGGAGGGACTCTGCCCCACCCTATGATTCTTAAGCCTGACCCCTGAGAGCACAGTGACTAGATTAACAACTGGAGGAGACAGCCACAAACAGTAAATTCCTGGAAGTCTTGAACAGACTGCCTAAAATCAGATGGGGTCAACAGCTATCATCATCAGAGGCAGATCCAGAAAGGGAAAAAAAAAAAAAAAAAGCAGTTGCCTACAATAGAAGTTCACACCACAAAGACAGGAAGTCAAGACAGATCAATTTAAGAAGTAGAAGCAAAAAAGAAGAGTCTTACAAATAATGGAAAGAAAAAGAAACAACCCCTAGTTAAAGGGAAAGGAGAAATCCCCACAAAGACAAGTAACTGAAATAGAGGCAAGTAAACTATCACATATTAAATTCAAAACAACAGTTCTAAAGAAGCTCAATGAGCTCAGTGAGCTCAGAGAGAATTACAAAAAACACCAGGGAAACTACGAGGAACTTACTGCAAACTATATCAGCATGAAAAAGGACATAGAGACTATCAATAAAGGACAAAAGGGAATGAAGAATACAATTTCCGAATTGAAGAACGCAGTAGAAGGAACCAAAGCAGGCTTGATGAAGCAGAGGATTGAATCAGAGAGCTGGAGGACAAGGTAGAAAAAAGCTCCCAGAAAGAACAAAAAAATGAAAAAAGACTCAAAAAGAATGAAGAGGTATTGAGGGAAATGATGGACAACCTGAAATGTAATAATATCTGTATAGCAGGGATACCAGAAGAAGAAGAGGAATAAGAGACAGAGAACCTGTTTGAAAAAGTAATGATGGAAAACTTCCCTAATTGGAGGAGAGAAAAAGTCAGACAAGTCTAGGAAGCACAGGTGGTCCCATTCAAGAGGAACCCAATGAGGCCCACTCCAAGACACAGCATCATGAAAATGGCAAAGGTTAAATACAAACAGATAATCCTAAAGGAAGCAAGGGAGAAAGAGGTAACAACATATAAGGGAGTCCCAATACAGCTAGCAGCTGACTTCTCAACAGAAACACTGCAAGCCAGAAGGGAATGGCAAGAAGTACTCCAAGTCATGAAAAGCAAAGGCCTGCAACCAAGACTGCTCTACCCAGCAAGGCTCTCAATTAAAATAGAAGGCAAAATAAAGAGTTTCCCAGTCAAAAGAAAGCTAAAAAAACACACCTCCACCAAACCAGCACTGCAAAATATGCTAAAGGGACTGCTATAAGAAGATGAAGAAAAAGAGTCTATGAATACCCACTTCCTTTCACAGCAATACTTGATATTACCTATATTTTTAATACTCATTAATCTGATTGTGACAATGATGTGTTAATTGCTACTTTATTATTTGTTGAAACTAAATTTGTTTTTGTATATTTCTTGCCTATTTCCATTATTTTTTGAAAAAGCTTTAAATGACTTTTTGGTTTTCTTTAACCATTTTTTTTATTAAATGTTTGTAGCATTTTTTCCCCTAAAAAAAAAAAAACCTATTAACCCTTTTTTAGGCGTGTTACAAATACTTTTCTATTTTATTATTTGTCATTTAACTTTTTTATATGTATATTACTCTGTAGTCTTAAATATTTAATATAGTCATATTGTCAATATTTTACTTTATAGATTCTGGGCTTGAATATGTTACTTCAGGGTAAGAAAAATATTAGTTTGTATTTTCTCCTAAAACTCCTTAAATTCTACATATTGATTTTTAAATCACTTGAATTTTTTTTTGTATAATGTATGAAACAGGGCTCTATATTTGTTTTATTTCAAGTAATAGTGGTCCATGCACCTTGTTTGTTGAATAAGCCTTATTTTCCCCATTGATTTGAAATATCAATTCAATCATATATTACATTGTTAGACACATATATACATTTGTTTCTAGAATGCTCATTTTATTTCATTGATCTACTTGATTATTTTGGGGCTGGTGTCACCGTGTTATAACTGCTGAGACTTTATAATGGATTTAAATGTTTTAATATTTTATAATGGATCTTAACATTTAAAAATAAGGAAATAAAATGAATCTGCATTTAAGAAAAAGAAAGAAAAACGGAAAGAACTCATACTTTTGCAACAACATGGATGGAACTAGAGAATATTACGCTAAGTGAAGTAAGCTAGTTGGTGAAAGACAAATACTATATGATCTCACCTAGAAGTGGAACCTATTCAACAAAATGAACTAACAAACCAAATAAACCCCAGACATGGAAACATGGAGCAGATTGAAAGTGACCAGAGGGGAGGGGAAGGAGGACAATGGTGGAAAGGAGAAGGGACTAAACAAAGAACATGTATAAATGACCCAAGAACATGGACAGGAGTGGGAATTGGCTGTGAGAGAGGAGGGCAGGGTGAGATGGGTGGAGAAGGGTAAAGGGGGAAAAAATTGAGACAACTGTAATAGAATAAAAATGATTTAAAAATAAAATTTAAAAAAATAAAAAATAAAATATGAATAAGTTCATAGAAAAATTTTATGAAACATTAATAACTAGGTTTTTTTTTGGAAGTTGAGACAGTGTGGAAGTAAAATACAAAATGCAAATAGAGGTAAATTATTCTTCATAGACTTTCCCAGAGTAGATTAGTAATATTGATTAGATTTAGAGATTGTTAAGTGAACATTTTAAATTTGTTTTAACTACTAAAACATAGCAGGGATAGTACATAATGCTTGCGTCTTCTTGGAATGCACTTTGCCCGGGGATTAGCATGTAGGTTTCCTTCAGATATTTGCTGACCATCCTATCTTTAAATAAGCACCACTTGCCCTTTAAATAATCACCATTTATACTTATTGGTTATCTTTATTTCTTTTTATAGCACTTACTACCACCTGAACTTATACCATATATTCAATGGTTTCCTTATTTTTATCTCCTCCTGGAATGTTAGCTTGATTTCCTCATTTTGCTCCTTATTCTCAGTACTTGCAGTGTTTCAGAGCAAATGAAGTGCAAAAAATAGTTTGCTGATTAAGTCAAAGAATGAATAGATGATTAAGCAATCATTTCTCTCTTTATTCATATTAATACTTTGCTTTTTACCACTGTTTTGTATTTTTACTCTCAAATTTGTCTTTCATAACACAGAATCAGAACTCAGCAGTGTTTATTTGATTGAAGTCTTTTTTCTTTAAGCTTGCAATATCAACATTTATTTTTCTTGATTTGTATTGTAAAGTCTCTCACTTGAATACTTTAAATCTAATTTTGATGTTTGACTTGTCTGGTGTGTCACAAAATTAATTCTCTCCATTTCAATTTAATTGAATACTAGGAATAAATTTTGCAAATAATTCTTTTCCAAATATTTTGAATGATTTTTTAATATTTTAAACTTGGAGGCATAGAATCAATAATGTATCGTGGGCTGATGTTTTATAGCTCTTTTTTTACCCTTTCATAATACAATGCACATATAATTTTATATATTAAAGACAATTATAACATATCAGGTATTAAACATTTTAAATTATATTGTTTTTCACATTGCATAGTTTTACCTGAAATTGTCATTTGATATGAAAAGACACATGCTATTATCATACTGTAAGACAGGGTAAATTTATTGATATTAATAGACTTATTCACTCTCAGAAAACACTGAATACTACTTCTATTTCAGATCATTTAAACAAAATTTAACTTGTAAAATTAATAAAGCATACTACAATTCAAGAGGTAGATATAATTAACAACAAAAGAGAACCATTGAATTTAAAAGATTTTACTTTTTAAAAATTATTCAGTAATCTTTTATAAATGGTTTTAAAAGTAGATCATTTTAATTTAAAGAAAACCAAATAATATTGTGATGGACAAGTTTTCTAGCTATTCTTCAACCTTTGAAAACTAGTCAAGTATGGAAATATTTTAATATAATTTTTTATTTGGTTTTATTTTGTATTTATTGTTTTGAGTTGTTTTAATTATTTACCCCTTTACCCACTATGTCCAGCCCACCTTCCACTTCCATAGTCAATCCCCACCTCATTGTCCATGTCCATGGGTCCTTCATATATATTCTTTGACTAATCCCTTCATCTTCTTTCAAACAGTCCTCCCCTACTGTCTCCTCTTTTACTGCTGTCTGTCTATTTCAGTACTCCATGCCTCTGGTTCTATTTTGCTTATTAGTTTATACTGTTCATTAGATTCATCTATAAATGAGATCGTATGATATTTGTCTTTCACCATCTGGCTTATGTCAGTTAGCATGATAGTCTCTAGTTCCATCCATTTTTGTGACTTTTGCTATCACAAAAGGTAGGAATTTCCTTCCTTTTTTCTGCTGTGTAATATTCTATTGTGTAAATGTAGCAAAGTGTTTAAATCCACTCATCTGCTGATGGACACTTAAGCTGTTTCCAATTTTTGGCTATTGTGAATAGTGCTGCTATAAACATGGGGATGCATAAGTTCTTTTGAAGTGGTGTTTTAGGATTCTCAGTGTATATTCCAGGCAGTGGAATCACTGGGTCAAAAAGTAGTTCCATTTTTAATTTTTTGAGGATATTCCATTCTGTTCCCCACAGTGGCAGCACCAATCTGCATTCCCACCAACAGTGCATTAGGGTTCCCTTTTCTCTGCATCCTCACAGGCAATTGTTGTTTGTTGATTTATTAATGATGGCCATTTTGGCAGTTGTGAAGTGGTATTTAATTGTGGTTTTAATTTGCATCTGTCTGATGGCTAGTGATGTTGAGCATTTTTTTAAGTGTCTATGAGCCATTTGTATGTCTTCTTTAGAGAGCTGTCTATTAAAGTCCTTTGCCCATTTTTTAACTGGATTGTTTGTCTTCCTTGTGTTGAGTCATATTTGTTCTTTACATATTTTAGAGATTAAACCCTTATCTGAAGTATCAATGGCAAATATGTTCTCCTATAGAGTCAGTTCTTTTTTTATTTTGATGATGATTTCTTTTGCCTTGCTGAAGCTTTTTGATTTGATATAGTTCCCATTGTTTATGTTTTCCTTTATTTTACTTGTCCCAAGAGACATATCAGAAAAAATATTGCTACCTGAGATATCTGAAATTTTACTGCCTATATTTTCTGGTAGGATTTTTATAGTATCATGATTTATATTTAAGTTTTTTATCTATTTTGAGTTTATTCTGGAGTATGGTGTGAGTTGGTGGTTTAGCTTCACTTTTTTTTTGCATGTACCTGACTAGTTCTCTCAACGTCATTTATTAAATAAACCACATGGTAAGACACAAAATTAGCCTTAACAAATTCAAGAAAATTTAAATCATATCAAGCATCTTCTTGGATCACAACGGCTTAAAACTCAAAGGAAAAAAAGACTCAAAAACATTCAAATGCATGGAAGCTGAATAACATGTTATTAAATAATGAATGGGTTAACAGTGAGATCAAGGAAGAAATCAAAAAGTACCTGCAAACAAATGAAAATGAACACACTGCACCCAAAAAACTATGGGACACAGCAAAGGCAGTCTTGATAGGGAAATTCATAGCAAAAATAAAACCAATGAATCCAGAAACTGGTTCTTCAAAAAATTAAACAAAATTGACAAACATTTAATAAGACTTAACAAGAAAAAAGAAACTGGACCCAAATATATAAAATCAGAAGTGAAAGAGGATAAGCAACAACTGATTACCACAGAAATATAAAGGGTTAGAAGAAATTTCTCTGAACAACTATATATTAAGAAATTGGACAAACTGAGTAAAATGGATAAATTTCTAGAAATATACAATCTTCCAAAACTGAGACAAGAAGAAGCACAAAACCTGAATAGACAAGTAACAACCAATGAAATTGAAGCACTAATCAAAAGGCTTCTGACACACAAAATTCCTGGAACAGATGGCTTCACAGGAGAATTTTACCACACATTCAAAGAACTAGCACTTATCCTTCTCAAACTATTCCAAAACAATCAAAGAGGAGGGAAGATTCCCAAATTCTTTCTACACGGCCAATATTATTCTAATTCCAAAACCAGGTAAAGATACAACGAAGAAAGAAAATTACAGGCCAATATTTTTGATGAGCATAGATGCTAAAATCCTCAACAAAGTATTAGGAAACTGGATCAAAGTTTAGTTGATCATACACTATGATCAAGTGGGATTTATTACAGGGATGCAAGGATGGTACAATATTCACAAATCAATAAATGTAATACATCACATAAACAAAATGAAGGACAAAAATCACATAATCATATCAACAGATGTTGAAAAAGCACTTAATAAAATCCATAATCCATTTATGATAAAAAACACTCAGCAAAGTGGGAGTAGAGAGAATATACCTCAACATAATAAAAGCCATATATGAGAAACCTGCAGCCAATATCATACTCAATGGCCAGAAATGAAAAGTGTTTCCCTTAAAATCAAGAACAAGATGAGGGTGCTTACCTTCATCATTCTTATCTAACATAGTACTGGAAGGTCTTGCCACAGCAATAAAACAAGAAGTAGAAATAGAAGTCATCCAAGTTGGAATGGAGGAAGTAAAATTGTCATTATTTGCAGACAACATGATAGTGTACATAGAAAACCCTATAGACTCCACCAAGAAAACTACTTTACCTAATAAGTGAATTGGGCAATTAGCAAGATACAAAGTCAATATTCAGAAATATATGGCATTTCTGTACACCAATAATGAACTGTCAGAAATATAAACTTTAAAAAATCCCATTTACCATAGCAACAAAAAAGTAAATAGGAATAAATTTAACCAAGGAGATAAAAGATCTGTACTTGGAAAACTAGAGAACACTGAAGAAAGAAATTGAGAAAGACACAAATAAATGGAAGAATATATTGTGTCCAGGGACTGGAAGAATTAACATCATAAATATTTCCATACTACACAAAGCAAGTTATAGATTCAATGCAATTCCTATTAAAATACCAATAACATATTCATATTTGGCAGATATAAAACAAATATTCAAAAAATTTATATGGAACCAAAAAAGCCCCTGAATAGCCTCAACAATCTTGATAAAGAAGAATAAAGTTGGAAAGATCACAATACTTGATATCAAACTATGCTACAAGGCAACTGTAATCAAATCAGTTTGGTACTAGCACAAGAACAGACAAATAGATCAATGGAACAGAATAGAGAGCCCAGAAATAAATCCATATCTCTATGGTCAATTAATATTTGACAAAAGGGGCATGAGCATACAATGGGGTAAAAGAATTGTTTTATAGATCTATAAAGGTAAAAACCATAATTTTTTAAAAAATTATATTTTCCTACTTCTTTTAAGTCAGAATACAGGCATATTACATAGACTCCACCAAATGATGGATTTATGAAAGGCATCCATGAGAAAAAAGAGTCAATATTCCAAGAAATTTAACCTGGAACTTGGGCCTATTGCCTTTATAATTTCCTGAAATTTCCAATAAGAAGGGGGAAAATTAAAGAGATTTTTTTTATGTAAAATAAAACAAAAAGAATGTCAAAACAATTTCATATTATAACCAGATCAATGTTCTAAATTGGATTATAATATAAAATCTTAAGTAAATAAACCAATTTTAGATTTTATAATTAAACTGGTAGTGTTTTAATTAAGAAAAATTATATTAATAAAAGAAAGCATGAGATATTTATACTTCTTTGTAAAGTATAAAACAGGATCAGTGGAATTTGTTTCCATAGACGAGGCATTGAAATGATTGATATTCTCTGATTCCGAGTAAAAAGAACAATTCAATTCATTTATATTTTTATTGATGTAAAGTTGTCATACAATGTTGTATTAGTTTAGCTAGATACATAGTGTATCAACATGTTATATACTGCAAAATTGTCACCATAATAAATCTAGTTTTTATCTGTCACCATACAGGGTTAATATATTATTATTGTCTATGTTTCTCATGTTGTACTTTATGAGTGCAGACCCCCAAAAAACCACAACTTATTTATGAAAAATTGTGTATTTATTGTTATATGATTAAACTTCAGTCACCTCCAAAGTACTTTCCATTTGATGCAATACACCTATCAGGACATTTTTTCTGCTGTTCAAAACAGTTTTTGAACTCATTGATTTTGATGTCTTTCAGTGCTTATATCATTTTTTGTTTCACCTCTTCCACATCTGCAAAAAGTTTCCCTTCAAGGACTTTTTTCACTTGAACAAAGCAAACGAACAAAAAGTTGCCTTGGGTGAGATTGGGTACATAGGGTAGATGGGGCACAGAAGTCATGCCATTTTTGGTCAAAACCTGCTAGCACTTAGCGCAGTATAGGCAGGTGTGCTCATAGATCATCCACCATGAAATGGGCCCAACTGAAGCCCAACACAGCCTCTCACAACAATGCCAGTTAGTACATTGATATAGATGGGTTTCTAGAACACTCACCTAGGTGGGGAAGCCAGTACTATCAGGGGCCTGTCTTCCAGAAGATAATTCAGGTCTTCTGAGGGAGATATCATCCCTCATATATGCCCAAGACATTTATTTCATATCTAGAAATTTGTACCTCTTGATATCTTTCGCCCATTTTGCTCACACACTCCAACCTCCCTCTTCCCCTCTGGAAACCACCAAAATGCTCTCTGTATCTTTGAATCTGGTTTTGTTCTGTTTTGTTTTGTTTTTCAGATTCCACATATAAATGAAATCATGCAGTTTCGGTCTCTCTGTGTGACTTATTTCACTTTGCATGATCCCTCCAAGTCCAGCCCTGCTGTCACGAATGATAAGAGTGCATTCTTATTTGTGACCGAGTAATGTTCTCTGTGTGTGTGTGTGTGTGTGTGTGTAGATATATATTTTTTCCATCTCTTTATCTATTCATGCATTGAAGGACACTGATTTTCCCCCTATTTTGGTTATTATAAATGATACTGCAATGAACATAGGGGTACATATCTATTTTCAGATTAGTATTTTTATTTTCTTTCATTAGACATCCAGAAGTGGAATTAATATATCATATGGCAGTTCTAGTTTTAATTTTTTGAGTAACCTCTGTGTTGTTATACCTAGTGGCTGCACCAACTTACATTTTAACCAACAGTGCTGAGGACTTACTTTTTTCCATATTCTCAACAAACCTTATTTTTACTTTTTCTTATTAAATTTATTGGAGATAAATTTATTAAATTTATATCTTTGGATTAATTTTTTGAGCTCTCTATTCTCTTCCAACGATCTATATGTCTGCTTTTATACCTACACCATACTGTTTGTTTACTACAGTTTTTTGAATAGTTTGAAATCAAGCAGCATGAAATATCTAAATTTGATCTTTCTTGTGATTGCTTTGGATTTGGAGTCTTTTGTGGATTTATATAAATTTTAGAATTAAACTGTTAATATATACAGTGTTTGAAAGAATACCAGGTATGTAAATATTTGCAATCATAACCATCATGAGTTTTTAAATTCTACCTTTTCAGTTGCAACATTTAGAACTGCTTCCTTAGCTTCAAACATTTTGCTCTATACAGAACATATTCACCATCCTTCTTTTTTTTAATAGGAAATTCACTAATCAGTTGAAAAATTCAGTAATAATTTAATCTTTACCAAAAGTGTAAAACACTATTCCTAGATATGCTCTTCATTCTTGAAAATACCAATTTTCCCCCTTTAAGGACTGAGAATGGGCAAAATGAATAACCAGCCTGATGAAAATTGTGCCCTGGACCTTAAAAACCTCAGCAATGTCAGAAAAAGTATGGAAGCATGACACCTGAAACTGCTATCTTAGAAGGCATCTCAAATATAGATTTGAAGCTATAGAAAAGCATAGTGAGTGTATAATATTCATTAGTCAAAAATATATGTCAGGTTCATCTAGTAAAACAAACACAAGAATAAAACATGTTCTAAAAGACAGTTCTAGAAAAGACTAACACAGGGTCAACATCTCCACTAGTGTTGTGAAAGCAGGGCTTTCAAGATGGAAAGTGTGTATGTTAGAACCGAACTACTGGTAACGTCACAAATTACATATAATGTGGGGGAAAATACTGTAACTAAAAACCTACATTTTACTTGTATAGATAAGTTCACAATTGGTCAAAAATTATTAGAGACCAAAAATAAAGAAGAAACTGAAAGGCAAGTGTGCAGTATCTCAGAAGCCAGAGCTTCCCTGGAGTGTCCTAAGTTTTAAGCAGGCACACAGGGAAAAGGAAAATCCATAATGCAGTTAACAGGAACTGGAGTGCCCATGTGATGCTAGAATGCTCAAAGTGCACCCATCTCACTTAAAGAGAGAACTAGTTGATAAAACAAACAAACGGAAAAGCCCTTCTTTTAAAACTACTTACAAAGACAATTCTTCCTTGAAGTGAAAGCCGGTGGATGAAATAATGCATCCTGAGCATTTGATACAAACGTGATCCCTTTCTAATGATTTTGCTTGTGGGATCTGAAGCCAATTTGTAAAACTAAATTACTTTCATACTGGAAATAGTGACAAGTACTTTTTGAAGTAATAGACTCTAATGTAAACTCTCCGAATTCCGGCCATTAATATCTATAAGATACAAGTTTGTATTTAATACAATGGCCAATTATATATGAATGGGCATTCAAACAATGCCGGTGAGGAGAAGAGTAAGGAAAGGATGGAAGAAAACTTAATTGAATGTGAATTTTAGATTTTAGAGGATACTTATTATCCATGTTTCTCAAATGTAATGTTTTCAAGTAAGACCAGAATTCAGATAAAATAGACAAACAAGTACAATATAAATTAAATATAGTGTTTCACAAATTACTTTAATATAATAAAAACAATCTGATATTTCATGCTGAATAAGTTTAAACTTATTTTAAAATACATTTTTTTAAAAGACAGTTGATGTCGCTAATCATCAGAGAAATGCAAATAAAACCAAAATGAAATACCATCTCACACCTGCCATAATGGTCATTATCAATAAATCAAAAAACAACAAGTGCTGGAGGGCATTTGGAGAAAGGGGAACCCTTTTGCACTGTTGATGGGAACACAGATTGGTGCAGCCACTGTGGATGGCAGTATGGAGATACCTGGAAACTTAAAAGTGGATCTTCCTTTTGATCCAGCAATCCCACTTCTGGGAATATATACAAAGGAACCCAAAACACTAATTTAAAAGAACATAAACACCCTTATGTACATTGCAGCATTATTTACAATCACCAAGATATGGAAGCAGCCCAAATGTCCATCAGTAGATGAGTGGATAAAACAACTATGGGACGTTTACATGAATGGCATTCTACTCAACCATAAAAAAGAAGATTTTTACTCTGTGTAACAATATGGATGGACGTAGAGAACATTATACTAGGTGAAATAAGCTAGTCAGAGAAAGACAAACGCCATGTAATTTCACTCATATGTGGAATCTAACAAACAAACTGGACTAACAATCAAAACAGAGGCAGACTCTTAGATGGAGAACCTATGACAGCTAGTTGTGGGGTGCAGTTTAGGAGGTGGAGGGATTAAGCAAAAAAGAAAAAGGACTCCTGGACATTGACAACAGTGTGGTGATTGCTGGGGGAAGGGGGTATAAGGTGACTAAATGGTAATGGAGAAGTAGAATAAAGATTATATTTTAAAAAATAAATAAAATGAAATATATATTTTTACTAAATAGTGGTTAAAACAAAAATCTTGACTATCCTTGCCACTAATATCAACTACAGAAGAACATGTTTGTTAGTTAACAGCTTTATAGTTTAGAATCCACCTAAGCTAAAACAACCAGTTTCCTGAAAGTTGAACATAAAACTGCAATAAATCATTTGGCTCATGCTACATTGGATTGAAGTTTATAGGCTAGTGGCAGAAATAGAAACAGAAATTAAGACTCTTGTAGTAAAATGTTTTACCCTTTTTCTTATCAAAAGCTAGCACTAAAATCATATTGGTGTATAAATCAGATATGAACAGGTAATGCAGCATTGGATAATTTTTGTAAAAGTCAGAATATAATACATTTTTGGTAGTAGAGAGTAAAACATTCTGTACAAGTGACAATCAACCTTTTTAGAAATGTCATAAGTAGATTAATATTTTTGATACATGTAAATGACCAATCCCTAATTGTCAATTCAATTTACTCATTCATTCATGAAAAGCTATTAATTTTAGAGTATGTTCAATAATTGTGCAAGACAGGGTACCCATGAAGAAAATAATATGTGCAATCATATGGAAGTTTCACAGTTGAGGATATGCAAATAGTTTTGTGAAGTTTTACAGGATTGGATGTGGAACATGGAGAGAAATGAAAGATAAGGGCAAATGAGATCCTGATCATAATGTATTCTGCATGTCATTTTGGTAGTTGGAAATTTATCCTGAATATGCTAAAATGAATTGAGAATTTTTAATTAAGAAAATGTCATGATTAAATTTTATTTCAGAAATATAGCTATTAGTGATATGGAATATAGGGAGAACAGAGGAACATGGATGTAAAAAAGCAAAACTTTTCCCCATGTAGATAATTTTAAGAAATGGAGATAAAATATTCAGAACCAACAAGAGGAAATAGGAAGCCTTTTGTAATAGAACCAATAGAGGAGGATCTAAACTCTGTTTTCTGCTGTTTCCAGAAATTATAGCTACTGTTCAAGTATAATGTAAATATAACTATTCATTGGTTTTAATTGCTGTATATGTGTTGAGTTCTATGTATCAATTCTAAGATCCTATAAATTATACTCAACCATGATTTTGGGCTGCTATTTAAGAAAAATAAATTTCTAGCTTAATTATTACATAGAGCTAAGTTGCATTGATTGTAGAAGGAATCTAATTTCACAGATAATAAAATGAGAAAAAATGTACACCTTAGAATTGATAAAATGTTTTAATTACATAATATTAGTTCAGATATCCTAAAAAAATTTTAGTTTTCATATAGTTGATTTGAAAAAACACACATATTTGGAATTAATAAAGGATGTTATAGGTTTGGGTAGATCCAAGGAATTTTCAGACCAAATGTTCAGGGCAGGCCCCCTAAGAATATGAGAGCTGTAGCATCCACAGGATGCAGAAGCAGAAATGGTCCTGCTAATTATTACCACCTCTGTTTGTGAAAGGCATTTAGATGTTTAATAATTTCTATTTCTCACTGAAAATGTTTGCTCTCTTATACTTCTTCTAATTTTGCTCAATAATTTTCAGGTTGAGATCATACACTTGTTTTCATGGGCCCCAGTGTATTACACAATGACTTTAGTCATCTCTCAGAAATGGCCTGTTGAATAAATTAACGACTTCTATTCCTGTGACTACTACCAGACCCTTGAGAAGACTCAGCAAGAACAGCTGTCTAATCATAAGGTTGACGTTTTCCTTCTAACATAAACCAGTGCCTCTTCCCTGTGTCTGTGGTGTGCTGGTTCATGGAACAGGTTATTGTCCTGACCTGGTCAAGCATATGAGGCATTTTTCCATACCTGGGAATGTACGAGTACTCTGGTCCAGTTTGCCCTGTCAAGCAGTGCAGACTATATCCATTGTGTCTTGCAGCCTCCCAAGACTTGCATTATACATATGTTTTCCTTAATAAACTGTCAATTGCCAGACTGGAATGTCCAGTTTCTATTTTGGTCTTTCTCAGCCTTCCACTTATGGAGGTAGATTTTCAGTCTGGGTGCTTTATTCTGTGTTCACTAACATAGCCATTTCAAATAATTTGTGGAATAAAGCAAAAGAGATTAGAAGTGTAAAATCTATATTATAAACCTCAAATTTCAATAACTGCTCTCAAGTTAGTATTTTTTATTTTTTCTTTATTTTTAAATTAATTACATTTTATTGATTATGCTATTACAATTGTCCTGATTTCCCCCCATTTCCTCCCTCCACCCATCATCCCCCTACTCAGACAATGCCTACAGCGTTGTTCATGTTCATAGATCATATGTATAAGTTCTTTGGCTACTACATATCCTATGCTTTACATCCCCATGGCTCTTCTGTAACTACCTAATTATACTTCTTAATACCCTTCTTCACCCATTCCCTGACACCCTCCTCCCGTCTGGCAACCATGACAACACTGTCTGTATGCATTATTCTATCTCTGTTCTTCTTCTTCGCTCAGTGTGTTTTTTAGATTCAATTGTTGATATATATATATATATATATATATATATATATATATATATTTTACTATTTCATTGTTCATAGTTTTGATCTTTCTCTTAAATAAGTCCCTTTAACATTTCATATAATAATGGCTTGGTGATGATGAACTCTTTATCTGCCCTTTGACTCTAAATGATAGCTTTGCTGGGTACAGCAATCTTGCTGTAGGTCCCTGCTTTTCATGACTTTGAATATTTTGTGCCAGCCCCTTCTAGCCCGCAAAGTTTCTTTTGATAAATCAGCTGACAGTCTTATTGGCACTCCACTGTAGGTAACTAACTTCTTTTCTCTTGCTGCTTTAAAGATTCTCTCTTTATCTTTAACCTTTGGCATTTTACTTACGATGTGTCTTGAAGTGGGCCTCTTTGCATCCGTCTTGTTTGGTACTCTTTCTGCTCCCTGGACTTGCATATCTATTTCCTTCACCAAATCAGGGAAGTTTACTTTCATTATTTCTTCAAATAGATTTCCAGTTTCTTGTTCTTTCTCTTCTCCTTCTGGCACCCCTACGATACAAATGTTGGAATTCTTGAAGTTGTCCCAGAGGCTGCTTAGACTATCCTCATATTTTTTTGTATTATTTTTCTTCTTATTGTTGTGATTGGTTGTTTTTTGCTTCCCTGTATTCCACATAATTGTTTTCATTCTTTTTTTAATTAATTAGTTTTTTTTTAATATATTAGCAATTGTGCCCTTACAGTTGTCCCTTTTTTTCTCCCCTTTATTTCCCACCTCCCTGAATCTCCCTCCCCCCAGCATTCCCCACCCACCTTAGTTCCTGCCTGTGTTACAGCCTCCCTAGGCTGGGCAGGTCCACTCAAGACTCAGGTAGATGGAAGAAGATGCATGGAGCCATGGGGATGCTTAACATGCCTTTATTCTGGAGAATCACACAGGCCACAAGCCTGTACCCAAGTCTGTACCCCGACTCCTTCCCTCATCCAAAGCTCCTACCCCTTAAGTACTAGCCCCAAACAAAGCAGACTGCAGGCCAGAAAGCAAAGTAACCTAGCATGAGCTGCACATGTGAGCCTGTTCAAGGCTATGGGGCAGTTTTTTCACACCCTGTCCCAAGGCTGTGAGACCCAGGCTCAAGGCTGTGAGAACACTGCTTTATCAGACTCCTTCAAGGTTGCCAGAAGCTACTCCCTCTAGTTACCCACACATCTGGATGAGGGAGCCAGACCACCTCCATTTACCCTACAATGTCCATGGGTCATACGTATAAGTTCTTTGGCTTCTCCATTTCCTATACTATTATTAACTCCCCCCCCCCTATTTTTTTGTACCTACTATTGATGCGTCTTATTCCTTGTATCTTTTCCCCCATTCTCTCCCCCCTCCTGATTTCCATTTCTATGATCGTGTACCTCTTCTAGTTGTTTGCTTAGTTTGCTTTTGTTTTTTAGGTTCAGTTGTTGATAGTTGAGTTTGTTGTCATTTTACTTTTCATAGTTTTGATCATCTTTTTCTTAGGTAAGTCCCTCTAATATTTCATATAACAAGGGTTTGGTGATGATGAACTCCTTTAACTTTATCTTATCTGGGAGGCACTTTATCTGCCCTTCTATTCTAAATGATAGCTTTCCTGGATAGAGACATCTTGGTTATAGGTTCTTGTCTTTCATGACTTTGAGTACCTCTTGCCAGCCGCATCTTGCTTGCTAGGTTTCTTTTATGAAATCAGCTGATAGTTTTATGGGCACTCCTTTGTAGGTAACTGTCTCCTTTTCTCTTGCTGCTCTTAAGATTCTCTCCTTATCTTTAATCTTGGGTATTGTAACTAGGATGTGCCTTGGTGTGTGCTTCCTTGGGTCCAAGTTCTTTGGGATTCTCTGAGCTTCCTGGATCTCTTAGAAGTCTATTTCTTTGGCTAGATTGGGGAAGTTTTCCTACATTATTTTTTTCAAAAATGTTTTCAATTTCTTGCTCTTTCTCTTCTCCTTCTGGCACTCCTATGATTCAGATGTTAGGATATTTAAAATTGTCCCAGAGGTTCCTAAGCGTCTCCTCATTTTTTTGGATTCTTGTTTCTTCATTCTGTTCTGGTTGAATGTTTATCACTTCTTTCTGCTCCCAATCATTGACCTGAGTCCCAATTTCATTCCCTTTATTGTTGGTTCCCTGTATATATTTCTTTGTTTCATTTTGCATACCTTTGCTTTTTCCTCCATTTTGCAACCATACTCAACCAATTGAGTGAACATCCAGATTACCAGTGTTTTGAACTGTGTATCTGATAGGTTGGCTATCTGTTCATCCCTTAGTTCTATTTTTGGAGCTTTGATTCGTTCTTTCATTTGGGTCATATTTCTTAGTCTCAGTGCACGTGTTACATTGGGAGGGGCGGATTGATTTGATTCTTGACTTCATCCACTCTAGTGTTGATTCCCTGTAAATTATTTTTTATTTCAATTAATGACTCATTCGTTTCTGACTGGATCATTTTTATACTGCTGAGGTCCTTACTAAGTTTCTTTTTTTTTTTTTTTAATTAATTTATTTACTTTTTAAATACATTTGTCTCTGCCTTCCCCCCCCTCTTTCCCTTGCCCCCTCCCACCTTCCCTCCCTCAGCTCTTCCCCTTTGGTTTTGTCCATGAGTCCTTGCTATATGTTCCTTGACTTTCCCCTTCCCTTCCCTTTCCCTGCCCCCCCTTCCCTCTTGTCTCTGTTGATTTCTTTTCCTTTCAGTGTTGCTGGTCATATTTGCCTTGCATCTTTGCATTGTTGGTTAGGTTCCGCTTATAGGTGAGATCATATGGTATTTGTCTTTCGCCCCCTGGCTTATTTCGCTTAGCATGATGCTATCCAGTTTCATCCATGCTGTTGCGAAGTTTAGTAGTTCTTTTTTTCTTTCTGCTGCGTAGTATTCCATTGTGTATATGTACCATCATTTTTTGATCCGATCATCTACTGATGGGCATTTAGGTTGCTTCCAACACTTGGCTATTGTAAATTGTGCTGCTATGAACATTGGGGTGCATAGGTTCTTTTGTATTGGCGTTTTGGTGTTCTCAGGGTATAGTCCCAGCAGGGGAATCGCTGGATCATAAGGCAGTTCCATTTTCAGCTTTCTGAGGAAATTCCACACTGCTTTCCATAGTGGCTGCACCAGTCTGCATTCCCACCAACAGTGGACTAGAGTTCCCTTTTCTCCACAGCCTCGCCAGCACCTGTTGTTTGTGGATCTGTTTATGATGGCCATTCTGACCGGTGTGAGGTGGTCCCTCATGGTGGTTTTGATCTGCATTTCTCTAATGGCTAGTGATGCAGAGCATCCTTTCAAATGCCTCTGGGCCCTCTGTATCTCCTCCTTAGAAAAGCGTCTGCCCAGGTCCTTTGCCCATTTTTTGATTGGATCGTTTGTCTTCTTGGAGTAAAGACGAGTGAGTTCTTTGTATATCTTGGAGATCAAACCTCTATCTGATGTATCATTAGCAAATATATTTTCCCAAATGGTTGGCTCCCTTTTCATTTTGCTGATGTTTTCTTTAGCCGTGCAGAAGCTTCTTATTTTGATGAGGTCCCACTTGTTTATTCTTTCCTTTATGTCCCTTGCTTTAGGAGACATATCAGTGAAAAAATTGCTGCGTGGGATATCTGAGAGTTTCCTGCCAATGTTCTCCTCTAGGACTTTGATGGTGTTGTGACTTATATTTAAGTCTTTTATCCATCTTGAGTTTATTTTAGTGTATGGTGTCAGCTGATGATCCAGTTTCAATTTTTTGCATGTAGCCATCCTGCTCTCCCAACACCATTTGTTGAAGAGGCTGTTATTGCTCCATTTTATGCTTCTGCCCCCTTTGTCAAATATTAGATGTCCATAGAGACCTGGGCTTATTTCTGGGTTTTCTATTCTGTTCCACTGGTCTATGGGTCTGTTCTTGTGCCAGTACCAGATTGTTTTGAGTATAGTGGCTTTGTAGTAGAGTTTGATGTCCGGTATTGTGATCCCTCCTACTTTGTGTTTCTTTCTCAAAATTGCTGCAGCTATTCGAGGTCGTTTATGGTTCCATATAAATTTTTGAAATGTCTGTTCTATTTCTGTGAAATACGTCATTGGTATCTTAATAGGGATTGCGTTGAATCTATAGATTGCTTTTGGTAGTATGGACATTTTAAGGATATTAATTCTTCCAATCCATGTGCACGGTATATGCTTCCATTTATTTGTGTCTTCCTTAATTTCTTTTTTCAATGTTGTATAGTTTTCTGCATACAGGTCTTTTGTGTCTTTGGTTAAATTTATCCCTAGGTACTTTATCTTTTTTCGTGCTATATCGAATGGTATATTTTTCCTGATTTCTTCTTCTTCTATTGCATTGCTGGTGTACAAAAACGCCTTTGATTTCTGAATGTTGACTTTGTATCCTGCTGTTTTGCCAAATTCACTTATTAGGTTGAGGAGTTTTTTGGTAGAGTCTACAGGGTTCTCTATGTACACTATCATGTCATCTGCAAACAATGATAGTTTTACTTCCTCCTTTCCTATTTGGATGCCTTTTATCTCTTTCTCTTGTCTGACCGCTGTGGCTAGGACTTCCAATACGATGTTGAAAAGAAGCGGTGAGAGCGGACATCCTTGTCGTGTTCCCGATCTTAGTGGGAAAGCTTTCAGTTTTTGCCCGTTGAGTATGATATTGGCTATAGGTTTTTCATATATGGCCTTTATTACGTTGAGGAATGCCCCATTGATTCCCATTTTGCTGAGTGTTTTGATCATAAATGGGTGCTGTACCTTGTCAAATGCTTTTTCTGCATCTATCGAGATGATCATGTGGTTTTTGTCTTTTCTTTGATTTATATGGTGTATCACGTTTACTGCTTTGCGTATATTGAACCATCCCTGCATCCCTGGGATGAATCCCACTTGATCGTGATGGATAATCTTTTGAATGTATTGCTGGATGCGGTTTGCCAATATTTTGTTGAGGATTTTAGCATCTATGTTCATCAGCGAAATTGGCCTGTAGTTTTCTTTCTTTGTAGGGTCTTTATCTGGTTTTGGGATCAGGGTGATGCTGGCCTCATAGAAGGAGTCTGGCAGTCTTCCCTCCTCTTGGATTTTTTGGAATAGTCTGAGAAGGACAGGGGTTAGCTCTTCCTTAAATGTTTTGTAAAATTCTCCTGGGAAACCGTCTGGCCCTGGGCTTTTGTGTGCTGGGAGTTTCTTGATGACTGCTTCAATTTCCCCAACTGTTATCGGTCTGTTCAAGCTTTCTGTTTCTTCCTCCTTCAGTGTTGGAAGATTATACTTTTCTAAAAATTTGTCCATTTCATCCAGATTTTCAAATTTCTTGGCATATAATTGTTCATAATAGTTTCTGATGATCATTTGTATTTCTGTGGTATCAGTTGTTATTTCTCCTCTTTCATTTCTGATATTATTAATTTGGGTCCTCTCCCTTTTTTTCTTGATGAGTCTGCTCAAAGGTTTGTCCACTTTATGAATCTTTTCAAAGAACCAGCTTCTGGATTGGTTGATCCTCTGAATTGTTCTTTTTGTCTCTATGTCATTCAGTTCTGCTCTAATCTTGACTATTTCCTTCCTTCTACTTGCTCTGGGATTTATTTGTTGTTGTTTCTCCAGTTCTTCAAGTTGTAGTGTTAGGTCTTTTATTTGAAATGTTTCTATCTTTTTAAGGTAAGCCTGTATTGCTATGAACTTCCCTCTCAGGACCGCCTTTGCTGTGTCCCATAGGTTTTGGACAGTTGTCTGTTCATTTTCATTTGTTTCCAGAAATTTTTTTATTTCTTCTCTTATCTCATTATTGACCCATTCATTGTTTAAAAGTGTACTGTTCAGTCTCCATGAGTTTCCAAGTTTTTGAAGTTTCTCTTTGAGTTTGATTTCGAGTTTCAAGGCCTTGTGGTCTGAGAAAAAGTTTGGTATTATTTCAATTTTCCTGAATTTGCTGAGGCTTGCTTTGTGTCCTATCATGTGGTCTATCTTTGAAAAACTGCCATGAGCATTTGAAAAGAATGTGTATTTTTCTTCTTTGGGATGTAAGATTCTATATATGTCAGTTAAGTCTCTTTGATTCAGTGTTTCATTCAGCGCCACGATATGTTTATTAATGTTTTGTTTGGAAGATCTGTCCATTTTGGACAGTGGGGTGTTGAAATCCCCTACTATCAGTGTGTTGCTATCTATATCTTTTTTGAAGTCATCCAACAATTTCCTTATAAACTTGGGGGCTCCTATATTGGGAGCATATAAGTTGACAATGTTGATGTCTTCTTGATAGATTCTTCCTTTAAGTATGATAAAGTGCCCCTCTGGGTCTCTCTTTATGGCCTTTGCTTTGAAATCGACTTTGTCTGATACAAGTATGGCAACGCCAGCCTTTTTCTCATGTCCATTTGCTTGGAATATTCTTTTCCATCCCTTTACTTTCAATCTGTGTAGGTCTTTTGCTCTGAGGTGGGTCTCTTGTAGGCAGCATATGTGTGGGTCATGTTTTCTTATCCATTCAGCTACCCTGTGTCTTTTGATTGGGGCATTTAGTCCATTCACATTGAGAGATATTACTGATAGAAACTTACTCATCTTTTCTCTTTGTACTTGTGTTCCTCTCTGTCTCATTCTTTTCCTTCATCTGCTTAAACCAGTCCCCTTAGCATATCTTGGAGTGCTGGTTTGGTAGAGATGTATTCTTTTAGCTTTCTTTTGTCTGGGAAACTCCGTATTTCTCCTTCTATTTTAATGGAGAGCCTAGCTGGGTAGAGCAGCCTTGGCTGTAGGCCCTTGCTTTTCATGGCTTGGAATATTTGTTGCCATTCCCTTCTGGCTTGGAGTGTTTCTGTTGAGAAGTCAGCTCCTAGGCGTATCGGGGCCCCCCTTGTATGTTACTTTCTCCTTCTCCCTTGCTGCCTTGAGGATTCTCTCTTTGTCTTTGACATTTGCCATTTTAATGATGATGTGTCTTGGAGTGGACCTCCTTGGGTCCTTCTTGAGTGGGGTCCTCTGTGCCTCCTGGATCCATGAGAGCCTTTCTCTCCTCAAATTAGGGAAATTTTCCATCATTACTTTTTCGAGGAGGTTCTCTATTCCTTGCTCCTCTTCTTCTCCTTCTGGTATCCCTATTATACGGATATTATTGCGTTTCAGGTTGTCCTGCATTTCCCTAAATGCTTCTTCATTCTTTTTGAGCCGTTTTTCCATTTCTTGCTCTTTCTGGGAGCTTTTTTCTACCTTATCCTCCATCTCACTGATTCGATCCTCAGCTTCATCCAGCCTGCTTTGGATTCCTTCTACTGTGTTCTTCAATTCAGAAATGGTATTCTTCATATCCTCTTGTGTCTTCTTGATAGTTTCTATGTCCTTTTCCAGGCTGATATAGTTTGCTGTAAGATCCTGATAGTTTCTCTGCAGTTTCTCATAGTTCTCTTTGAGCTGGCTGAGCTCATTGAGCTTCCTTAGAACCATTGTTTTAAATTCAATATCTGATAGTTCCCTTGCCTCTATTTCATTGAGCTCTCTCTGTGGGGAGTCCCCTTTTCCACTCATTTGGGGGGAACTTCTTTTTCTTCCCATTTTTGTGAGAGTCTGTTAAGTATTTTTGTCCTTTACTTTTCTTTCTGGGCTTGCCTCTGATGATGTCAGTTGTTGACCTTATAGGGCCTTGGGTTGTTTGTTTGAGCCTTTCAGGAGTCTAATGCCTGTGTCTGACTCCTGCTTGGAGCAGCTCTGTGACCCCTTCGGTCAGGGCTGGGCTATTTTTTGGGATCTCTCTGCGCTCTCACGAGAGCTCCTTGAGCACGTTCCCAGCGCGGCAGGGGCCCCCACCTGCCTGGGCTCGCATGTGTTTGCCCCAGACCAGGGGGCTTATTCGCGACCTCCCGTGCTCATCTGAACTCCCTGGCACGCGAGCTTCGCGGCACTGGTCAGTTTAGAGTCTTCTATTGTGTGTTTTCCCCGCTTTTGGCTCTTTGGGTGCGTTGCTTGCCCTCGCCAAATGGGGGCTACAGAAATGGGAGGAAATCAGCTCTCCGGTTAATCCTGTTTCTGGTCTCTCCTCCAGGGACTCTGGGCAGCTCTACTTATTTTGTGGGCTGCTCCGCAATCGCGGCGGGTAGGTCAATTTGTGCCTGCCCTTGCCCCTCTGTGCAATCCCTCGCAGGCCGTATGGGTGCCAGTCTGTGTGAGGCCTTGCCGGCAGGTGCAAGCGTTCGCCAGCCCGCGTGGGTCACACACACGCTCGCCAATCCTCACCAGTCACTCGGCGCAAGTGTGCGCGCCTGCTCTGGGTGTTTTGGGGGTGTCTATGTTTGCTTTTCGGCTTTTGGCTCTTTGGGGGTGTGGCCTCTTCCCGCGCAATGGAGACTTCGGCAAGGAGAAGGAGTCAGGACTCCCCGGTTCCTCCTCCCGTTCTTTCCCCAATGCCTCCGTTTCTAGTCTCCCCTCAGGGGCCTCTGGGCAGTTCTGTGACCCCTTCGGCTGAGGATCCAACCCCTGTGCGGACTGCGTTTCAATCGCAGGCAGTCTGGTTCATGCGTGCCCCGCTTCTGCCTCTTTGGGGTCGCGCCTTTCCAGCCCACAATGGAGACTACCGAACGGGGAGGGAGTCGGGACTCCCCGGTTCCTCCTCCCGTTCTTTCCCCAACGCCACTGTCTCCAGTCTCTCCTCAAGGCTCTCCCAGACAGTCTGCACTCAGCCCCGCAGGTCACAGGCGCACAAGCTGTGTGCGGAGCGCACAAAAGGCAGGTTAATGGATTCCCTTATGCCTGAGCGAGATGGTAGCTGCAGAGTGGGAAGTGCGCCATCACCCGGGCTCCACCGGCCGCAGAGTCAGTTCTCCTCACAAAGTTTTCCTCACCAGTCTTTTCCCAGGCACCAGCCCACCCTGCTGCCGCCTGTACCCAGCGATCAAGGAGGGTGGCTGCCGCTGCAACTTTTGCGTTTGCCCTTTAAATGTCTTTTTGCATCCCCAGCCACCTGTCTCTGGCAGAGAGTGCCCCTAAGCTTTTTGGGGTTGTGTTTTGTCTGTATTTTCTCGGCTTTAGCGGCTGTAGTTTAGGGGTTCCTGTTTATGATTCAGACCCCGTTCTTCCCGGGGGGACGCTAACTGGCCGTTTCAATGTCCCTCTGGTGCCAGTGCCCGTGCGCACCCAGCCCACCCTCTTGAGCCTCCACCGCAATTCTCACCCGTTGGGATGTGTGAGAGTCGAATCCGCTGTCCGCGGCACCAAGGCTCCTCTCCCACGATCGCTCCACTGCTTTCCAGGTGATTACTCCATTATTTAGTTGCAATTCCAGTTTGGTTTTGGGAGGAGGTCAGCGTGACTCCCTTTCACTCCTCCGCCATCTTTTCCCTCCTTACTAAGTTTCTTGAGCATCCTTACAATCAGTGTTTTGAACTCTGCACCTGGAGATAGATTGTTTATCTCCATTTTGATTAGTTATTTTTCTGGAGTTTTGATGTGTTCTTTCATTTGGGCCATATTTCTTTTTCTCCTTTTCTTTTTTTTTCCAGCCTCCCTGTGTTTGTTTCTATGTATTAGAGCTGCTTTGGCTCTGTGTCTTGGTAGTGTGGTTTAATGTAGTAATATAGTAGGTGTCCTGTAGGGTCCAGTGGCACAGCCTCTCCTATTACCCAAGCTGGGTGCTTCATGTGGGCTGTGTACACTGTCCTCTTGTAGTTGAGCCTTGGCTACTATTGTCAAATAAATGGGAGGGATGTACGCAAGCCAGTCAGCTGCAAGGTTCGGCTGTCACAACTTAGCACCAAACTCTGTCCACCCTGGAGGACCAGCTGTGTAGGGACAGAGTGGTGGGTCTCTGTGGTCTGTAGCTGTTCACTGGGTGTGCTGGCCCTAAAGTTTCCCTGGTAGTTCAGGCCAAGGTCAGCCCCAATCTCTGTTTTGCCCAGAGATATAAAGGAATATGAGATGGCTGCTACTTGTGCTGGGCATGGAGATTCCCAGGTGAAGCCAAGCTGTGAATCTAATCTGGCTGCTGCTAGTGTTGGACCCAGGGCTCGCTGAGGCCATCTGTTGCTTGCTTGAGAGGATTTAGGAAGTTGCAAATCATGAGAAAAGACCAGTCATTCATGTGGACAATCAGCTTCAGTGAGCCCATAAATTGGGTGGGGTGGAGTCTCTAGGGATTTCCAAAGTGAGTCAGTGTTAGCCAGGTTGATGAAGTCTCAGATGTGGCAGCAGCCTGCTGGCTCTGTTGGGGGAGGTTTAGAAAAGGGGCAATGGCCTCTGCTCGCCTTGATTCCAGACACTTTAGTTTCTCCCAGCTTGCCATTGGTGCCTTTCAAGCTGCTACCTTGGTGTTGGAGCTCAGAGGGGGTGATTCTGAGTAGGTAAATCCATGCATGGGTTCTTTAAGAGGAACTACTCTTTAAGAGTTTCTTACACTGACTTAATCCGCTGGTTTTTCAGTCAGAAGTTGTGGGGACTTATCTTCTTTGTACTAGAACCCTGGCCTTGGGGACCTGTTGTGGGGCTGGGACTCCTTGCTCCTGAGGTATCTCTCCCAAATTTTTATCCATCACACGTGTGTGAGGGACCAAACCATTCCTCATCTGTGCCCCTCCTTCTAGTCTGGATGGATGTGGTTTCTTTAATTCTGTGGTTGTTAGACTTCCATTCATCTCAATTGCTGATGATTCTAAGTGATGGTTGTTCTATATTTTAGTTGTAATTTTGATGTAGTTGTGTGAAGAGGCAAGCCATGTTTGCCTATGCTGACCTCTTGACCAGATGTCTTTTTTTGTTTTTTGTTCAGTCCCTCCACAACCCCCACCCAGCACCACCCCCTCAGTTGTCAGCCTACACTCTATGAGTCTCTCCTTTTTGCTTGTTCATTCATTTTGTTCATTAGATTTCACATATGAATTAAATCATATAGTATTTGTCTTTCTCTGACTGGTTTATTTCACTTAGCATAATAATTTCCAGGTTCACCCATAATACTGCAAAGGGTAAGATTTCCTTCTTTTTTTACTGCCGAGAAGTATTCAGTTGAGTAAATGTACCACAGCTTTTTTATCCACTCATCTACTAATGAACAATTGGGCTACTTCCAAATTTTGGATATTGTAAATAATGCTGCAATGAATTCTTTGACATTCACGTGTTGGGTTTCTTTGGATAAATTCCCAGAATTGGCATTTCTGGATCATAAGATAGTTCCATTTTTGATTTTTGAAGTAACTTCATACTGCTTTCCACAATGGTTGCACCAGTCTGCATTCCTATCAACAGTGCATGAGGGTTCCCTTTTTCTAATATAATGTAGTAGCAATTATATATATCGAGGGTTATTCATAGCATATATATATACTTAATGGGAAATGATGAGACAATGTGACCAGTGACGTTTTGGGAAACCAAAGATAATTGCAATAAGATTCTCAAGTCTTATATTATTAATGATTCAGGAAAACAAGGTTTTTATACCTTAAACAATAAAGATTCCAGAAATTAATATCTAGATTATTTCCAGGCATATAATTCTTCTAGCTTTAAGGCAATATATATATTTATGAACTTAAATCTTTCAGATCAGTTATTCTAGATCTGCAAACCATTCTGACATTTGTAAAAAAAAAAAAAAAAAAAAAAAAAACCTTTTAAATTTCTTTCTCTAGTTCACCAATATACTGTTTCCTCAACCACAGTTTCCTGACAATTAGCCTAGTATTTACAGTTATATATTCAAACTCACCTATAATTATAGGAATTTTCACAGTGGAAAACAACACTGATTTCATTCTCACATCTGCGAAAAGACGTAAGTTTCCATGTGAATTTATTTCCATGATATCTCATTTCAAGGTGGACCCTGCAGTACATTTTACTTTTACTTTGAGCAGCAGAATATACCACTGATGAAAGGGGATTTATCCAATTACTGTGAGCAAAGTAGCTTTAACTTCCTTTAGATATCTGCTAGCAAGATATAAAATGACACTTCCCGAACACATCAGTAGCACAATAGGGTCTTTATTGATTTTCATATCATGTTCTTCAGTCTGAGATGGCTCTCTTGAGGACTCCACTTCCCAGCAGGAAAAAATTGCCTTTTCTATGTTTAAATTCTCAGGTCTATTAATGCATCCCTAGCTGGAGACAGTGTCATTTTAGTTCTATATCTTTGTAGTTGATGTGTCGACACCTTGCTATTGCAGTGCCCTAATGGATCCTATGGTTGTAGGTCAAAGTATGAAAACAAAAAATGAAATTGCTTAGCCTGTGAATCAATAAAAAAGACTCTTAACACTTTTTCTAAGTATAAAATGTGTAACCAATGAACCATGATAAGTGCATTCAACCTTGTACTAAAACTATAGAGTTTTTCTCACAGCCATATATGTATGAAAAATGAAGATAAATGGTTACTATTATTGTTCAATGTGTAATATCTAGAAGATCAAGAAGAACAACCTAAGAGCATTTGTTATGTTGACTAAAATGTTCTATTACAATCTTCTCAAAAGTTACCTCAAAATCACATTGAATACCCTATTATCATTCTCTTTAAAAAATCTAATTTAAAATAAAATTCTGTGGAAAAAATAGCATGAAGTGGAACTATCCTCATCTTTTAATATGACCTCCCTAAAATTATCTTTTTGATGGTTAAAATCCCTTTTAGTGATTTCTATATAAATAAATAAATTTCATTATGAAATTAATTGAGATCATATATGCAGAATAAAAGTAGCACTATGGTATTGAAAGAAAGCAAAATGTTTTATATTTGTCTTCAAATTTATACCTGGTAATTAAACTTTTATAGCTTTTGACATTTTATTATCTAATATTTTTTCTATATGTTAATTTATCATTTAACCAGTTTATCCCTAGATATGGCCTACACATTATTACTAAAGAGGCAACTATGCTAAATATTTCAGAAAAATCTATTTTTAGTCAATTCTAGTTGCATATTAACCTTTTTTAGAATAGTTATTAAAGTGTATATTAAATAATTTTTATTTCTAGTCTTTTATACTAACCTAACTAGTTATCTTAGTTTAGATATCAGATTAGAGATAAATCTCTTAGAAATGTGAAATAAACCTCTTTCATGCTTTAAAAAAAAGTTTTGTATGGCTCCTTACAACGATAACCATATAAATCATTTTGCCTTTTAATACCTGAATCTTCATTGACCACCATACAAACTTTTTTAATGAAATGATAATAAAAATTACAGTCTTACATGATTGTTTTAGTGATGCTTACCAACCACCAAAGCCCATGAAATGTTATAGATGACTTTTTAAATTAATGACTCAAAACAGTAGCTTTTTAAATAAAATATGATCTTTTATCAGCTTCTAGTTAATTATTTAATTTTCAAAGTTATTTTATAATAATGTTTAGTTTAAAGAATGGAATTGATGTTTTTGTCCAGAATAGGTCACATAAAACTGTACCTAGAGCATAAGTGTCTGCTTATAATATAACCACACTAGAAAACATCACTTAGATGTCTAGAATGAATTTTTAATACCACTCTTCTAACTGTAAAACTTATGGAAAGAAAATATATTTGGGAACCTCAAGAAGAAGTAAACAGAGAAAAAACATTTTTTATTAAGGAACATATAGATTAGATATTATTCCATTAGAATTTCATTTTTCTTCTAAGAGAAATATAAATAAATGTAAAAATAACTTGATTGGCAGCTAAAATATTTATAACTCTTCAGATATAAAAGTAAGTTTTATTTGAATACCCAGGAAAGAGTCATAGATCTTCAAAACAAATTGCAAAAAGGCAAATAAACACCAAATTTCTCTAGCTTATATTCACTGAGAAATCAAAATGTATCAAGATGTGATGCTGACCACAATAACTGCAGAAGAAAGGACCGTAGAATTAGAACACATTACTCAAATCATTATTGGCCAAGGGCTTAAGCAATCAACTTACAATTCTGTGATAACTTTCAATACTAATAGTACTTAGCCTTTTTAGGAGACATTTAAAGTAAAGAAAACATCATGGTTTCAAATATGCATCTTATTAACGTTGAAAAGCATCAGTGATCCCGTAAATTAAAAAATATTAAAAAATGATTTTCTAAAACAGTGATTTTTCTTCCTACAAGTATACATATAATAAAGCCTCCAGCCAGCCATGATCATTACAGTGTATTGGCTACAACTCTTATTTTAATTGAACTGCGTATCAATAATATGTCTGTCAATAATATGTCCTCCAATATTACTTACATTGAGATTGCCTACATTGGAAATAGTATTTTCCTTGTTATTATGTTCCAAGTTCATTTAAATCTCAGATTCTTACTTGAGATTTGTCATTAAAACAGGTACCTAGTATGTCACAAATATTGGAGGTAATGATCCTGTTTTTTTTTAATTCTCATCCAATGATATGGAGAAAGAGAAACAGACAGACAGACAGACTTCGAAGTGAGAGAGAAACATCAATTGGTTCCCTTCTCTATGTGCCTCAACTGGGATCAAACCTGTGAACTTTTGGTGCACAGGAAAGTGCTCCAACCAACTGAGCTACCTGGCCAGTCCATAACCACTTTTTAACATGTTTCTTAAATATATGTGTGTACACATCACTAAATTATATGCTTTAATTAAAATCACCTAGTGAACATATTTGTTTCCTGTCATTACTAATATTTGAAAAGTTGACCTGAATTATTTTCTATAACTTCAATATCATCATTCAAAAGAACGATTAATACATTCTAGCATCGGTGAGACATAAGAATATCCTCTGTAAGCTAAAAGACCAACACATTAGCAAATGATTTCATACATTAAGCCTTTTAAAATATGTTATAAAAGTGGTACTAATATTATAAAAATAGCTATGTTAATTTAATAAAACTTTCCAACAACCAAATTTTAGTTAATAAATTCCATACACTTTCCCCATTTTTTAGTTAATTGAAAAATGTTTATATAGGTGATTTTACTTAATTTAATATTATCATACTAACACACAGAGATATTAGATAAATATAAGCTCATGTTTTAATAATGTATGTTTTAGTACCTTAAACTATTTTAGGAGAAATAAAATATAGTATCCTCTATTATCAAATGCCTGCTTTTCATTGTAGTAGATATTGAATCCAAACATATAAACTTTAGTTACAATAGCTTAACCAGAAGCCATGAAATCATATTAAATCACATAATGCACAGTTTTTATCTTTTTCAAACACATACCACCACCACCACACATACAAAAAGAAACTAGCTTTTATAATCAGAGTTCCATTTTCCAAAAGTGCTGTCTGTATTATAGCTTCAAGAGAGAGTTTGAAACTCAATATGAACAATTTGTCTTTATTGTTATATATAATCTCTCACCTTGAAGCTAGTGGATAAAGAGGGAACTTACTGCTGCATGAAAAAGTGGAGAAAGAATAATCAATAAAAAATTAACAGGACAAAGAAACCTCTTTTACTATCTCAAAATAGTATTTACTATATCTGTAGAGACAGATCACAGAAAATAAAGAGACTAGTTGCAAAGGATGACACTGATAAATTGGTCCCAGGTTATGCAAGGTCTGGCAAAAATAACACCCATTTTTATTACAAAATCATAAATCATAAGCATGTAATTCTGTAACATAACAATATCATACTCATGAATACCATATGACATTTTAGGTGAAGTGTTCAAATTAAAACTATAAATTATTACACCCATATTATTACTCTACCAACCATCCACAAGCAAGCCTTACTTCTGCTGGGCACTGTACTATAAAGTGTCTTGTAAGTTAACATAAAGCATTCTAGCTTTACTATCAGCATTTTTAGAATCTATGTACTTTAAGTAAAGTAGTGAGATTTATACTGTAGAAGTACAATTTTCTCTCCCATTTAGGGGATATAATTACAGGAGAATAAGACATAACTATGTTGCTCAAACCTTGCCTCAGTAATTCAAGTGTAGGATAATTATGACTTGTTAATAAGAGTCTATGGCAATGGGAGAAGTTATAAAATTAGAGATTTGTTTAGAAAATAGACTAGATAGGACTTAGTAATTGATTGAATAAGAGTTGATATGTAAGGAAAAGTGGTCAAGAATAATGAAGATTTCAGACCTTCATAAATGAAATGATGATACCATTTACTAGATAGACAGCAATGAGAGAATTGCAATAGTACAGGATGAAGTGAGGACATTATAATTGAACATATTGATTTAAAGTTCCTATAAAACAACTACATAAAATAAATATTTTAAGTATTTTGATACATTGTCCTATAATTTCAAAGACAAGTCAGTGATGAAGTGAAAATCGTGAGGATCTAAGTGGCAGCTGTAATGAGCTTTCCCAAGGAAATTGTGTGGAAAGAGAAGAGGACAGTCAGTACTAAAATAACAATAGAGCTAGAGTGATTTAAAAACTGATGTTGGAAATTATTTCAGATGAAAAGAAACTAAATAAATAGCTCAAGGTATGTGGAATTAGATATCTGATATTTTTAAAGGTATTAATCATGTTTTCAAGGGACAATGGTAATACACACACAGAATGTGGTGCAAAGAAGTTACTCAAGTTATCATATGCAGCCCTCTATAATCAAGACATTAGATGACCAAATGTTTTCTGCCATAAAATAATTTAATAAAATTAGATAACTCAGTGTAATGGAGTTGTCTGGTGAACTTCAAGTGCGCTGGAGAATTTAGGCAAAGAAAATGAGTATATTGCTTTAAATTACAAGCTCAAGATTTGCACAACAAAGGTAAAAGCTTCTATGACCGACTATAAAACAAAACAAAACAAAAACAAAAACAAAAAATACAGCAACAAAACAACCCTGAACTACTGTAGCTTTAGGATGTGATTTCTTAAAATCAAGTCCATAGTATATTGATGTTGGTAGATAACATACAAAGCAAATTTATTTTTAATCTCAGAGTGTTTTATTTTAAGTGTTAAAATCTTTGGAAGAAGAGAGACACTAAAAACTAGGGTAAAGTTATCTGAGCCAAATCAGATGGTTGGGATTGGCTACAATGAAACTGTTATACATTGCTGATCCTCCTTTGCTACTAGAAGCATCCCTTCCTTAAGTGTGTGAAGAGTTTAGTTTCCCCTGGCCTGTAGAATCTAGGGTGATCTCCGTTGAAGTAGCTTCCTTGCAAGGAACTGCTGTCAACATCCATGCTGAGTTCTATGGTGGCTTTTCTCCATTGGTCAGTTCTCTTCTAACATCAAACTCTGCTTCCTAAATTCAATGGGCATGATGCAATCCTGAGCTTTCTTTTCTGGATGTTTAGTTTTTAAGTCCTATTGCTTTGGAAGCTCTCTGAGGAATTTCAACAGATGACATTTTAAATAATTTTATGTATCATACTTAGTTGCTCTTACTGGGAGCTTTGGTCTGCTACAAAAATCCTTGCCATAGCTGAAAGGGAATATTTTGTTTAGTTCTAATTTACATCTTCACAGTTCACAGCCTTTTTAGTTGTACCTGATATTCAGAGCAGAAACAAGTCACAGTATTAGATTCCTCACCTGTATCAAAAAGTTTAACATAAAAATCCATTCATATTTATGATATAAACCTTAAGTGTAATAGCTTGACTTTTATTTTTCCTCTATTAATATCTGGTGTTTTTATTTTTCTAGTTTCCTTTACCATTCTAATAAATTGTATATATACCATTAATGATAATTACCAATTAACATTTTCATTTATATAGTTGTAGGGTTTTTATATGTATCATAGGTAAGATAAGTTTTATTCTTTTACTCACACATCAAACACTTTACCTTACCCTATTTATTATAGACCTAATGTGTAAAGTGGTAACCATTTCCAACATTATTTTCCTCTCTATGCACCATTAATTTATCAGTTCCTCATACTAATACTTGAAAGCCTATTTCTAGGCTAGATTCCAAATAAGAACACTTAAATTATAAGGTACTGGAATATATAGGTATGTTAAAAGGAATTCCATTTGACTTGTACATACAGTTAAAGAACTTATAGTTACCTTTAAATGCTCTGAGAATAGAAGAAAATCCATTATTAACTCAAAAATAAGGAAATAAAATTTGAGAAGGTATCAGGAAGTAGCATTCATCATCCAAGTGTAACAATAAAGTATGAATTGGTTGGTTAATATTTATGCAAATTAATTTTTATCAAATGTACAATTGTTTTAAGTTACCAAGCTTCTTCCTAGTAAATTATTCATATTTTAATCTTTGATTATATTCAACGCTCAAAATACTCATCAGGACATTGCAAAAATAATCTTTGAAAACAGTAACAATAATTTTTTCTTTTCTTTAAATTTTTGAACACTTTTAAATCTATATACATGACAAAGCAAAGATGTTCTTTGAAAAAATATGTTCTTTTCCTCCACATTTGAGAGAAAAATGTAGCACGGCATTTTATGTCAGTGTAACAGAAAATTGGTGGTGTAAATTTTGTAATATCGACATATTCTTTTCCAGGACTTTCAAGTTCTACCATCACACCAATTCTCCTGACTCAGGGGCTTGGTGTCAGTCCTTGATTGTGTTTTCACATTTTTGCAAATCAACAAACTGAGTTCAATTTTCAGCAGTCAAAACAGGCCTTTGTCATTGTGTTTGCATTCAATTTTCCGTGGCACCCTGCCCACTTAATCATGCAGGTAGGGGAATTATTGGCAATGCAAGAGGGGCCAAGACAAGCTGTTGTGACCTGGCAAGAATCATGTCACATGTAATTACCATAATTTATAAGGATCACTCCACGCTCACTGGTGGTGTTGCTGCACTTCAATTTGACTTGCTAGAACGTTAAGTAAATATTTGCACGCAACCCAAAACTGTTGAGAATTTTCACTTCAGCTTGAGCCTCCTTCTTATGAAATATTCAGTACATGAAATGTCTCCAGTGGTGCAGAGTGGTGGGTTTTCTCTCTGATTTGATTAGCAGTGATGATTCTTTCATGAGCTGTGAATGTCCTTCTAGATTAGCATCATCCAGATTCTTTGGTCTTGTCACGGAAGAAGAGGCCTGGGAGTACTGATGCTTATGAATGTGTTTAAAGCATGTCTTGAACAATCTATGAATTGTTTTAAAAATAATTCAAATTTAAGTTGAGCCCATTCTAACTGATCATGTGTTATTACAAATCTGAAACCTAATGATGTATTAGAAGCACATAGAAACTCAAGACAGAAATGCAAATTATGGCACTGGTATAATTCATTTAACGGGTGGATGATTATTAAACATCTTGCACAACTGTAAAAAAATTTGTGAGTTGTAGTGCTTTGTTCTTGGTAATTTAAGGATTATTATCTAAAATAATCCTGAAATTAAAAGGAACAAACCCTTTAATGGAAATCACAAATATTCTTTATAAAATGTCTAGAATGAATACCAAATAAACTATATTTTATCATCCAAAATCTTACATGCATACATAAATAAATATGCATATAAATATAAATTATAAATATATATGCTTTTATAAATTTGTTTTTAATAGTGTAGAAAACACAAATATATACAGGATTAATGTACCAAATACTCATAGTGTCAGAATTATTTGTGCTTCCTTATCTCTGCTTCTCTCATTCTTAAATAAAGAAAATTTATCTCTTTAGTTAATGGGAGAAGACTTTCACTAAAGTTACAATTTATAATTTTGAGTACTTCATTCAATTTGTATTTTGTGCATTTTTACTTATAAAGCAAAAAACTACCAGAGCTAAGAGTAATTATAAATTTTTTTTAAAAAAAGGATATTTGGTTGTTTAAATGAATTGTTCACATGATGTGAAATTAGTTCTTTATCAAATTCCTCTCAGTTAATGAATGTTTTCCCTTAGCAGAATAACAGGTCAATTGCATATGTTATGTATATAAGACAGTATACTGAGGAATTAAATTCTGTCAGCACTTATTACATTTATATTTGTAAAATATAAAATATTATTTAATTTAAAACATACTAAAAATTACTTCTTTGCTCTGTCTTGTAGAAATTTAGAAATCTAAATTAACTTAGATTTCTACATCATAATTAAATTAAAATACATCCTTCCAAAGTCTGTTTCATAATTTATTAGAGTTTTTTCCAAATATCAGCTATAAAAATGTTGTGCTGTATTTACTTACATTAATTTAGCATGTGTTTCATTAACACATTTTCAAATTGTAGTAATTCTTAATCTCATAACATTAGGTTTTCTCTGTACAGAGTGAGAGATCTTCCATACAGAGACAATTTTAAAGACCTGCCTTAACTGCTACTAAGTTAGTAATAACTAACTGCTTGGAGATCATTTTGGAAATACTGTTAACAGAGTTTTTAAAACAGAATTTATTTACTTGAATAATGATTAAGAAACACAAAGTTTAGTAACTTTTTTAAAAAATATATTTTATTGATTATGCTATTACAGTTGTCCCATTTTTTTTTATCCCCTTCATTCCTTTCCACTCTGCAACCCTCCTCCCCCCAGCATTCCCCCACCTTAGTTCATGTCCATGGGTCATACATGTAAGTTCTTTCGCTTCTCCATTTCCTGTACTACTCTTAACTTCCTCCTATTTTGTACCTACTATATTTATGCTTCTTATTCCCTGTACAAAGTTTAGTAACTTTTAAACACAGGTAATATATTTGTAGTAACCACATTAATTGAATTATTTTTGTCTCCTTCAAGAAAATTATTTTCATCTATATGTTTTTTCAGTATAGCAGTGTATTTTATAAGGTTTTCAAGGATGTAGTGCATACTTACTTAGGACCATGACCACCGAAGTTGGAAAAGCTGTGAAGAATAAAGCATGGGCCCTCAGCAAAAATTATATACAGGTTATTCAAGTTTTTATATTTTCTATTAAAGTATATTTGGTATATACCATTATACTAGTTTCAGGTTTACAACACAATGTTTTGACATTTATATATGTTATGTTGTGATCACCATGATAAGGCTAGCAACCATCAGTCACTGTACAAAGTTGTAATAATATTACTATGTTCCCTGTGCTGTTCCTTATATCTCTATGACTTATTTATTTTAAAGCTTAAGTTTGTAATTCTTTTTCTCCATCACTTTTCCTACTAATCTCCACACACTTTCTCTTCTGGCAACTCTCAGTTTATTCTCTGTATCTATGAGTCTTTTCTCTTTTATTGTGTGTTTTTGATTGTTTTGTTCTTCTTAGATTCCACATATAGGTGAAATTATATGCTATTCCTCTGTGTCTTATGAATTTTGATTAGCATAGTACCATCAGGCCCATAGGTGTTGCTGCAAATGGCAAGATTTTATTCTTTTTTTTTATTGCTGAGTAATATAATATGCAGACCCCTTTGTTCATTACAATAGCCAAGGTTTAGATACAACCTTGGTGTTCATCAATAGATGAATGCATAAAGAAGATGTGGTAATATATATATGATGGAATATTATCAACAAATTTTTATATTTTCAAAATAAGTCTTTGATTTTGATTAGATCATGAAGTATATATGTAAGTGTATTAGTTTTCTATTTCCGCCATAACAAATTACCACAAGTTAAGTCCATGAAGGCTTAACTGGTTTCCCTGCACTGGGTATCACAGGCTAAAATAAAGGTATGAGAGTCAGCACTCTTTTCAGGAGGCTCTTGGGGAGCCTCCTGTTTCCAGTTCATTCAGGCTGTTGGCAGAATTTGGTTCCATGCAGTTATAGTATTGATGTCCCCTTTCTGGCCAGAAATCACCGTTAACTTCTAAGTTTTCCAGACTTATAAACTGGTTCATCTTCAAGGCCAGTGACAGGGGTAAGCTCTTCTCACACTACAAATCTTTCTAAAACCTCCCCCAGTCTCCTCTCCCATGCCCCTAACCTAAGAAAGTTCTCTGCTTTAAAAAGAGTACATGTGTCATGTAATATACATCTGAAACTAATAGGATATCGTATGTCAGTTATACATCAATTTAAAAGTTAGATAAATAAATACGTTGTGCCCTCTTGGAAGGTCCAAGATAAAGTCTCCATTTTAAAAGTCCAAGATTTAACTGCATCTGCAACACCCCTTTTGTCATGTAATGTAAAGTATTCACAGGATCCAGGAATCAGGGCATAGTTACATTGTAGGGGGGCGGGGGGGGGGAATTCTTCCAATCATAGTAAGGGAGGATAAAGATTTATTTTACATATGTGTTTGTAGTGATTTGTTGATAAATATTGAAATACTATCTCTCATAATAGGAGAAAGAATTTATTTGTAATGTTTGCCTGTTTTTGTGATGTAAATGTCTTCAACATGGCAGATTTCAAGCTCCCAATGTGAATTTCAAAAGCTCACCAACCTCTAAAAATGTAATCCAGCTCTGATGAACTGTTATCAGCCATCTCTATAATATTGTTAGTAGAATTTATAAAAGAAAATTTTGTACCCTAATAGAAAAATGGTGATTCCAGTGATAGTGGCAGTAAAATGACAATGTTGTTGATGACATGTTATATATACATATATATGTCAAAATACAATGAAATTTAAAAAGTAAAAAAGAATGTATGTTCCCACGTTTATCTTCTTAAAGCTTGGCTTGTAAAAATATATGTTCTAGCTTAAAATAAAGGGGATAAAGAATATTTATTTCTAAATATGTGATTGAAGAAACTATTCTAGCTTAAAATAAAGGAGATAACATGAAATATTTATTTCTAAATATGTGGTTGAAGATACAATTTTTATAATGTCTCTATTATATATTATAAATAATCTTTCAATATCATTAGAGATGCAGGTATAAACTGAAGAATAATTGTAAATACTGCACACATTTTGTAATAAAGTTCAAGTTTGCCATTAAACTGCTATTGTAATAACTTTATAGTAACAGATGGTAATGACTTATCATGAGAATCATTGTTAATGTACATAAATATCAAATCACTATGCTATACTCCTGAAACTAACAAAATATTGTATGTCAATCACACATGAATTAAAAAATTAAATAAATACAATAAAAAATATACCACATACAATAGTGACATGCCATGCCTGTTTGTTTCTAAAATTTAACATGCCAGAGTATTTGATAATTACCTAAACAGATCAATTAATGAGCAGATAATTTAATATGGCAATAATCTAACTGATAACTATAAATTTTTGAGGTATCCAAGATGGCAGAGGAGTAAGTGGAAGCTACACAAACTGCCTCCCAGGACCAAGCTCAAATTACAACTAAATCATAGAGAAATAATCCTGAATAACCAACTGAACACTAGTTGGAAAGAAGCATTATAACCTAGGATGGACAGAAGAAACCACTTCACTACAACAAGACTGTTCGGGAGAGTGGAGGAGGTGCGAGAGTGTTGACTGGGCTCCCACAGGTGGCAGCTGAAGTTCTGGAGGGGTATTTCAGTGTCTGAAAGGCTTCCCCATGAGAAATGTGGTGTCTAAACTCCAAACTTGGCTTCCTAGCCAACAGCACCAAAGCTGGAAAGGATCCCAGATAACATCTAGATATGAAAAGCAGCAGTGTCATGAACATTGAGGAGCATAGGTTCCTTTAAATTGGTGTTTCAGGATTCTTAGGGTATAATTCCAGCAGCGGAAGTGCTGGGTCAAAAAGCAGTTCTATTTCTAGTTTTCTGAGGAAATTCTATACTGTTGTAGGATTGAGGGTGTGAGTTAGGGATGGGTGGAGTGGTGGAATATGGTGGTGGGAAAATGGAGGCAACTGTACTTGAATAATAATAAAAAAAAATTTTAAAGGAAAAACAAAAGCAGCAGTGTTTCTGTCTGCCAGAGAAAGATAGCTGGAGAGAGAATGGAGACAGAGCCACTTAAAGGGCCAACACACAAAATTTCATTTGCTGCCACTTACCCTGGGCTCCAGCAGGAAGAGGGTAGAGTGGACTAGAGATACTTGAGGAGAATCTGGGGTTGGTGGCTCTGGGAAGAAAACTGAATGGGCAGCCACCACAATTCCTGTGCTGAGTCATTCCCCAGGCTGCAGAAGCCATCTTTCTCAGGCAGAAAACTCCCCTCCAAGTGGCATCAGCCTGAGGGGAAGCAGTAGCTCTACCCACAGGAATTGCTAATCATCACTAATCAATGTCACTAATCGTCAGAGAAATGCATATTAAAACCACAATGAGATATCATCTCACACCTGTCAGAATGGCCATCATCAAATCAGCAAACAACAAGAGCTGGCAAGGATGTAGAGAAAGGGGGACTTTTTGCACTATTAGTAGGAACACAGATTTGTGTAGCCACTGTGAAAAGGAGTATGGAGATTCCTCAAAAAATTAAAAGTGGATGTACATTTCCGACCAGGTCTCCCGCTTCTGGGAATATATCCGAAGGAACCCAAAACACTAATTCAAAAGAACATAAACATCCCTATGTTCATTGCAGCATTATTTACACTCTCAAAATATGGAAGCAACCCAAGTGTCCATCAGTAGACAAGTGGATGAAACAACTATGGGACATTTACACTATGAGATGCTACTTGGCCGTAAAAAAGAATAGTTTTTTATCTTTTACGACAGTATGGATGGACCTGGAGAACATACGCAAAGTTCTCCATAATAAGCCAGACAAAGAAAGACAAGTACCATATGATTTCACTCGTATGTGGAATCTGATGAATAAACTGATTTAACTAGGGAAATAGAGACATACTCACAAATGGAGAGCAGGATGACAGCTAATGGTGGAGGCAGAGAGGTGCAGGGCTGGAGGGACTGAGAAAAAAGGAACAAGGACTCATGAATATGAGTAACAGTGTGGGGGTTGCTTGGAAATGGTAAGTGTAATAGGACTAAATGATAATGGAAAAAAAAATACGATAAAAATTAAATTAAAAAATAAAATAAAATCCTAGCCTCCCAGGGCACCCACCCAAAAATAACTGTAAAGTTTCTTTATCTACTCTTTGTGTAATAAGTTTGCCTGTAAAGAAAGGCCTATTTCATGTCGTGGTAAATAAATTGTCAGAGTTGTTTTAAATACCTTGGAATCAGCTTCATATCACATATATGCTGTAAAGTTATATCTACATCTTCAGGGAAATATAGCTGTTTTTTTAAATAAAGATGACCCTGGATCTGTTTGATTTTTTGTTGCCTATTTTACTTCTACGTGCTAGTAAAATTAATAAGTTAAAGTATTATATTTATTGAACATTTAAAAATTTCTAATGAGTTATGTACAATGAACCAAAGTAAGCTCTTATATATGATTTGAACAGGTAAAAAAAAAAAAAAGCCATACCTTGTTGACACAGCTCTCTTTTATTTTAAAACACCAACTGTGGAAGACTTGGTGGCTAGAATGATTACTTGCTCTCAATAGACAAAAGTATATTTTCCATTTTGTCAGATACCAGCTATTTTTAGTTGTAGTGCCATTATTTTTGTTGAGTTGATTTTTTCTGTAATGAGCACATACAACTACTAACAGTAACGTGAGATAATAAATGTGGTCATCAGATCACAGTTGATTTCAGTCATGAACTTATTCCCTCAAATTATTTTTCTATGTGTGACCTAAATAAAAGATGCAAATAATGTACTTCTTTTCCAAACTGACTTGATTTTGGACAAATGGTTATGTTGTCATTCTGAAGTGTTAATAAAATAACATGAAAGACAAAATTGACATTTTTTACATATGGCAAATTCTATGTGTATATATTATGAAAAAATTAAACTTCTGGGTCATTTTTTTCTTTCAATGTTACAATGTATATGTCTATGCATAATCAGTCAATTTCTCCAAAGGTATGATTTGCCACTGGAGAGAGGGCTGACAATGTGGGAAGGCACATTCGCGTGGCGGAGTTAATACAGCATCCCAGTGCACATAACTCACTCCCAGGGAGTAATTCTAGCTGGAGGAGAATAGTTTCATTATATCCTAACATGAATTAGGTGACATTTTCAAGTAATTTATTTTATCTTAACTGTTTCTGTGACTGCTATTGCAGATACTTCCTTAGGAGCGGAAATGGCTACTCTTCTTTCTCATAATAACTTAAAAATTTTACACTTATTGAAAGGATTTTATTACGTTTTTGTTGTCAGATCCACAGTTTGCTAATTGCATGTCTATCATTCTCTAGATTTCTTCACAGCTATACTCTGGCACTTTCCTTTTTTTCTCCGTCTGCTGAATTCAGTATTGGCTACTCAGCACAGGATCATCCGAGGGAATTGCTCGCAAAGATGGAAGCAGTGGGGTACACCACTATTAGGGAAGCAAACAGACCAGCCAATCACATAGCAGTGCCAAACAATTGTATTAGAAATAGGTCTATGCCTCCCATCTTACTCTAGCCTTTCCCCACAACATGCCCTTAGACAAAATCCAAAATATGATTTTGGTAACAAACTCTAAAAGTTCTTTATTATAATATTGTATATAATATTATATATAATATAGTTGAGACCCAATTGTGTTTTGGCAGGAAGTATGTAAGTATTTTGAGATTCCTCTGATAGGACAGAAATAGTTTAAATGTGACTCAAACTTTAACATACTGAATATAGCTATTTTGTCCCTTGCAATACAAAAAGAAACAGTGTTTTTCATTAAAAAAAAATTAAGTTTTCATAGCTGAAATTAAAAAGTCATGTGGAAAAAGAATGAAGTTTGATATTTGTAAAGGCAAATATTAGGAATAATAGCAAAAATATCTAACATTTATAGAGTGCTTGTATAAGACAGACTCAGTACTACATGCCTATCATAGATTATTTAATATAAGCAAGATGACAGCACTGCAAAGGAGAAGACAGCACTCCAGGAGGAGAAACCAGGCAGAGCTTAGTGGTCTCCCTGAAATGTAGAGATAGAGCTGGAAGTCTAGGGAGAGCATTACAAATGGAGTACACAGGGTACTAAAGATAAATAGATAAATAAATAGATGATGGTGATGTTGATGATGATAGATGATAGAGAGATTGATAGACTGATAGACTGATAGATTGATAGGTAGATAGGGAAGAAACCCTGGACCTCCACGGAGAATCCCTGATAAGTATGCTGCAGAATATCATAGTGCATGTGAAGAAACTACCTGTGACAGGGCAAAGAATTATTATCCATAAATGACCAGCAGAAATTCTAAGTGGCACTCACACAAGCAAGAAACTGTGCTTGTCTCTAGAGCTGTAGTAGAAAACTTCACAACTCGCAAGATACTGGGTAAAGTAATGAGGAGAGTCTTGCCTCAACGGTGGTGAACAGTGAACCTACACTAAACACTACTCTGATCTCACTTAATGAATTAAAAGAACTCAAATGTTCAAAGGAGTTCCAATAAACTGTCTCCAAAAATAAAGCTCAAGATTGTTTTAAGAAAACAAACATGTTTAGTTCCCATTATTGTAAAATTTACAATATCCAGAATCATATCCAAGATTATCAGGCATTCAGAAATGCAGAAGCATATAATTATTAATGAGGAAAAAAGACAACTGAATTAACTGAATTCCATTGTTAACTAACTGAAACTTACTCATAATGGCCGCAACGATAGAATAATTTGACAAGAACAATAACATGGCTATAATGACTATATTCCATGTGCTCACAAATTTAAAGGGTCGTGGAAAATATAAGAAGTACCTTAATTGAAATTTGTGTTGAAAACTACAACATATAGAATGCAATATACTCTGAAAGGTTTAATAGATTAGACATTGCAGAAGAAAATCTTGAGGAAATGAAAACATAGCAATAAGAAAATCCACTTAGCATAATATTCTCCAGCTCTGTTTATGCTGTTGCAAAACATAAGAGTTTTTTCTTTCTCACCGCGGCATAGTACTCCATTGTGTAAATGCACAACTTTTTCACCCACTCATCTACTAATGGGCACTCACTTTGGCTGTTTCTAAACCTTAGCTATTGTGTAAGAAAAAAAAAAAAAAACAGCACTGCCATGAACATAGTGGTGCTTATATTCTTTCAAATTAGTGTTTTGGGTTTCTTCAGATAAATTCCCAGAAGTGAAATTACTGGGTCATAAGACAGTTCCATTTTTAATTTTTTGAGGCAACTCCATGCTGCTTTTCACAGTGGCTCTACTAATCTGCATTCCCACCAGTAGTACACAATGGTTCCCTTTTCACCACATCCTAGCCAGCACTTGTCATTTATTGATTTATTGCTGGTAGCCATTCTGACACATGTAAGGTGATATCTCATTGAGGTTTTAATTTGCATTTCTCTGATGATTAGTTATGATGAGCATTTTTTCATATGTCTATGGGCCTTCTGTATGTCTTCTTTGGAGAAGTATCTATTCAGGTCTTTTGCCCATTTCTTAATTGGGTTGTTTGTCTTCCTGGTGTTCAGTTATATTAGTTCTTTGTATATTTTGGAGATTAAACCCTTATCAGATGTATCATTGTCGATGTTCTTGCACATAAACTCACTTAAATGTGGAATCTTATGAACATGATAATCTAACAAAATAGTAACAAGCTTAGATACATGAAATAGACTGACAGCTGCCAGAAAGGAGGCAGGGAATAAAATGAAAGTTGGTGAAAGGATTAACCAAAGAACATTTTATGCACAATCCATGGACATTTTATGCACAATCCATGGACATTGACTACAATATGGGGATTTAATTAGAGAAGGGGAGAGGATGGGGTAGGGTGGCAGTGGGCAAAGCAGAAAAAGCGGGAATAACTGTAATAGAAAAAATAATGAAAATAATTACATTTTTAAAAATACAAAAGTTAAAAAATCCAAAATGAAGTACAAAGAGAAAAAAATTAAAAATGTAATGGTATCACTGAGTTTAGGGACAACATCAAGCAGCTTCAAATGTATGTAATCGCTATTCCTGAAGGAGAAGGGACAGAGGCATTTTAGAAAAACTATTTGAATAATAATGGCCAGATAATTCCCAAATTAGATGAAAAACATCAACACAGAGAACAAAAAGCTCAGTAACTACAGCACAAGATAAGTGAAGAAAAAACACCCCAAAATTTAAATCAATGCACACATACTCAAATTTAAGAAAATCAAGAATAAAGACAACAACCTTTAAAGGCATACAAGTAGAAAGACATTAGATACAGAGAATCAAAATAAACATTACACGGACTTCACTTCAGAAACAAGATAGGTGAGAATACATAAACTATAGCCAAAAAATTAAAGTAAAATGTCGACTGAGAACTTATTTCTAGAGAAAATCTCTTTAAAAAATGTACATGAAATAAAAATGATTCAAACATATATAAGTGAAATTTCTGTGTTTTAAGATGTGTTAAAAGAAATTCTTCAGACTTTGAAAAACTATACTAGATTGAAACATAGATCAATACAAAAGAATGAAAAATACAAAAATAATAAATACTTTGGTAAACATATATTATTATTTTGTGTTATTTAATTATTTAAAAAGATTATTATAATTGATTGTTAAAACAAATAGAACAATAAGTTTGGAATTCACAGTATTTGTAAAAATAAGATGTTTGGCAAAATACCATATGGTCTGAGAGGAAAAAACACAATTATACATTATACTTTTTATCCTTAATTTATGTACACATTGGTAAATATTAGATTACTTAAAGTTGAACTTTGCTAAGTAAAAAAGGTGTATTATATACAATGAACACTGAAGCATCCACCAAAATAACAACAAAAAGTATAGTTTGTGATCCCACAAAAGCAATAAAAATAAATTACAAAATCATTCAGTTGTGCCCTGACTGGTATGGCCCAGCTAATTGAGTGTTGTCCCACAAAGCAAAAGCTCATCAGTTCGATTCCCAGTCAGGGCACACGCTGGCTATAGGTGGTCCCAGGTTGGGTCATGTGTAAGAAGCAACCAATCAATGTTTCCTTCACATATTGATGTTTCTCTCTCTAGTTTCCTCTCTCTCTCAAAATAAATAAAATCTTTAAAAAATAATTACTCAATCCATCCAAATTTCTGTAAATGAAGTGTTAAAACAAAAATATTGGTGAGACCAATAAAAAGCAAATTGCAAGATCATATAATTAAACCAAACTACATCAATAATCACATTAAGTACAAATGAAGGTGATGCGTATATTCACTGTCTTTATTATGTTGGTATTTTCATAGATTTGTATATATGTGAAATGTATCAAATTGTACACTTAACATAAGTGTAATTTATTATATATATTTACAGCTCAATAACAAAATGAACTACACTACATATTTTTGCAGACATACAAACATAACAGAAGTACAAGCAGCCCTGCAATAGGAAGTGTTACGTGAATTCTTCAAGTAGGAGGAAGATATCAGGTGGCAATGTGGACATATACAAAAGAATTAATAGCATCAGAAATGGTAGCTCTTTGGATAAATATAAAATATATTTTATTATTGAATTTATTTTAAAAAATTGCTTAACAAAAATGATAAAAATAAATTTTGTAAAAGAATACATGTATGACAAAAATAAGTACACAAGAAGAAAAGATATAGAAGTTTATTGTTGGAAAGTTCTTATATCGTACATGAAGTATACTATACTTGATGTTTAAGCCACAGTAAATTAAAAAATCTTAAAGAGGCTTCTAGAATAATAATAGTTAAGCTACAAATCCAATAAAGAAGAAAAATTGAATGATTAAAAATACTTAATTGTATTTTGAGGGGCTTTTTTGTGTTTAATTTTATTAAAACCTTATCAGATGTATCAGTGGGTATGTTGTCCCACTAAGCGGGTTGTTTTTTCATTTTGTTGATGGTTTCCTTCAAGGTTTGGAAGCAGCCCAAGTACCCATCAATAGAGGAGTGGATAAAAAAGCTGTGCCATATTTACACAATAGAATACTACTTAGGCTTGTGCCCTAGCTGGTATGGCTCGGTGGTTCGAGTGCCAGTCTGCTAACCAATGAATCACTGGTTCGATTCCCAGTGCATGGCACATGCCTGGACTGCAGAACAGGTCCCCAGTAAGGGGCTCAAGAGATGCAACCTCACATTGATATTTCCCTCTCTTTTTCCCTCCCTTCCTTTCTCTAAAATAAAAAATGTAAAAAAAAAAATAAATCTCAAGCCCCCCCCAAAAAATACTAAGAAGAAAATCTTACCTATTGTGATAGATCAGATGGACTTGTACAGTATTCCACTAAGTAAGATAAGCCAGTCAGAAAAAGACAAGTACCATATGATTTCACTTATATGTGGAAACTAATAAACATAATTAACTTATTGGAGACAGATTCATGTATACAGAGAACAGACTGACATCTGTCACTGGAGAAAGGTTGGGGGCTGGTGAGAAGGCTGAAGGGATTAAGCAAAGGAAAAAAAGAAAAACTCATTGACACAGACAAAAATATGGTGATTGCCAAGGGAAAGGGGAGTGCAAGAGGTAGAAGGGGGTAAAGGGACCAAAAATGGTGATGGAAGGAGACTTGACCAGGGGTGGTAAACGCACAATACAATATACAGATGATGTATTGTAGAATTGTATACCTGAAATCTATATAATTTTATTAGCCAATGTCACCCTAATAAATTCTATAATAAATAAATATAAATACTTAATATACTATGATTGAAGCATAAAAATGAAATGAAAAAGAAACAGATGAGACTTATAGAAAAAAATATAGCATGATATATATAAAACCCATAATATCAACAATATCACTAAAAGCATATAGTTTATATATCCAAATTAATGGCAGACAATGCCTGATTATGAAACAAAAAGACCCTATCATAGACTAACTACAAAAACCACACTTAACATAAATATGAATACGGGTTACAAGTAAATGGATGGAAAAAATACACCAAGGTAACATTAACCACAAGAGAGCTGAAAAGATCGATATTAGATGAAGATTCCAAAGCAAAGAACTTTGAATAAAAGAGATTATCTATTAAAAACATTTAATTTTTAAAAAGAGAATTTTAAAACCCTAAACATCTACATCTTAAAACAAAGCAAAAGTCTGTATATAGGAAGTAAATACTTATGGTATTGATTATGAAGGGGAAATAGATAAGTCCAAAATTATAGTCAGAAATGTCCACACCCCTCTCTCAATAGCTGATAGAACAAATAGACCGCAGTCACCAAGGATATATTAGACATAAACAACACTGTCAACAAACTTGACTTAATTGGTATATATTGAAAAATTTCAAATCAATTATTTTAGCTTGTACCTTAAGAAACTTGAAAAAGAGGAAAAAATTAAAACAAACAGAAAGGAAAGAAATACTGTAACATCAGGAAGAAAAAAATTCAATCCATACAATCAAAGACTAGATTATAAGAGAATGTTATACACAGCTCCATATACATATTCACTTAAATGAAATGTTCAAATTTATTACAAACTCAAACTATCAATATCACTAATGAAAAAATATTATCTAATTATCTCTATATCTCTTAAAGAAACTGAGTTTGTAACACCTTCAATTCACTAGTGAATTTTTATTAAACATTTAAATAAAATATAAAACAATATAAAAACTATTAAAAACATTTTAGAGGAGAAAATGATATATAATTTATTTTATAAGGCCTGCATTAACTTCATAACAAAAGCCAAAAAAAGAAAATACATTACAGGAAGAGAAAATTAAAGACCAATATCCATTATTCATCTAAATACTAAAATCCTCGACAAGATACTAACAAACTTAATATGACAACAAATAAAAAGATAATAAATCATAATTAAGTTAGCTTCATCCCAGGTATTCAGGGTTGCTTTAACATTCTAATATAAAACAATGTAATTAATCGTATTCGCATATAAAGGAAAAATACGGTAATGTTAATTGGTACAGAAAAGGCATTTGATAAATCCAACAGAATATCCAAATAAAACTGAAAGTAAAAAGGAATTTCCTCAACCTGATAAAGGGCATCTATTGAAACTTCCAGCTAACTTAATACTTAACAATGAAACAATAATTTCCTCCTAAGATTCAAAACAAGGTATTGTAATAGAAATTCTAATCAGTACAACAGAGGAAAAAAATAGGCATTCAGATATGATCAAAAGATAAAAATTCCTTTATAAATGACATGATTAGCAACTTAAAAATCTAAAGGTGGGGGGAAGATTAGAACAAATCAGTGAATTTAGCTAGCTTGAAGCATGCATATCAATATATGAAAGTCAGCTATATTACTATATACCAGAAACTTAATTAATATTAAAATATTTACATTAAATGCAAAGCTATTTACAATAAAACTTGATAATATGAATTAACTGGAGATAGATCTTACAATGTATAGCACTTGTAAGCTGAAAATATAAAATATTGTGGACATAAATTAATGTTCATTAAAGACTTCTTTGTCAGTTAAAAAATGCATCAAAAGCTAAATGATAAACAGGTTGCGAAGAATTTATATAATGAAGTACTACTCAACATTAAAAGTAAGTGAACTGTTAATATATGTAAAAACATGAATATCAAAATAGTTATGAGTCCAAAAATAAAAAAAAGTAAGAGTAAATATTATTTTTTCACATCAATACTAAATGCTAAGCAAACTTCTTTTAATGCTATAACAGTGTTTAGAAAAAATGTCCTAAGAATTTATGTAGAAACTTTCAATATACTGTCCTTTGCACTAAACTTTGCTTAATATACCAGCAACCATTTTTGATCAACATTCTTTAATTGTTAATACTAACAAGTGGAGAGTCACCCTGAAAGTTCTTTATCTCCACATTCAGTTAGTAATCAATATTTTTTTGGCTAAATATTTTTATTGTCTTATTTTTTTATCCTTTAACTTTTACTTCATTCTGGTTCTTATTATTCACTGGGCAATGTTAGCTCCAAATATGTGGATTTTCTATGATTAATTACCAAAATTCTATCAGATTAATTTTCTAAAACATGAATCTGATGTTGTTACTTTCCACTTAATACTTTTTAAGAAACTTGCCAAGACTACAATATAAAATTGAAGAGCATTAGTATGATAAGTTCCTTTATAATATAGTAACTGCCTTTTCCATTTTTATTCACTCCCTTTTCATCAAATATTTGTTGAGCAATGTGGTAGGTAAAATTTTATTTCTATATCCTGTATATATCTTGTATAACCCACCACACTTTGACTGTCAGTGGGACAAGTAGGAATTCTGGCCAATAGAATTTGGTAAAAAACAAAAACAAAAACAAGGAATTTTGCAGATGTAATTCAGGTTTCAAGTTCATTGAGTCTGAGTTATTGAAGAGGGAGATAATCCTTGATGTGCATGACTTAAGTGAAAATCTTAAAAGAAAGACATGGTTCAGCTGAAGTTAAAGAAACAAATCACCATGAGTTCTACAACCATGAAAAACTGTTATGCCAGCAACCTGAATGTGACTGGAAGTGGGTAATTCCCTACCTGAGTCTCCAGATAAAAATGAATTCCTGTTAACACTTTGACCTCAAGACTTGACAGGCTTTATGCAAAGAATACAGTTAAGCCATGCCTGGACTTCTGACCTGCAAAAACTGAGATAATAAATAGGTGTTGTTTAAACCAATAAATATTTTGGTAATTTGTTGCACAGAAATAAGAAGCTACTGTGCCCCTTACACTATATTATAGAATCTATAAAAACAAAAAAGGGGGAAATGTTTAGAATACTTAAAGAGTGAGTGCAGATGGTTAGAGAGAGAAAAGAGAAAAAGACCAACCAAATATTACATCATGGATCACTCCAAACCTTAGGACGAGGTTGAGGTAAAAGATGAAGGAACAGTTAAAAGTAAGATAAAGTGGAAAATCTACCAACAATGAATTAAAAGTAGGAGATATTGAGTTACTAACAAACAAGTTTAGCTGTGTTTCAGAATCTATATGAGATATATTTTACTAAAAACAATTAAAAAACTGTTTCAAAATTCTACTGAGAAGTCAAGAAAGATGAGCAGTTTTGAAATGTGAACATAGTGACAGAGTAGAGCTTTTAAAATGAATTGAGGAGGATTAAATCCTGATTAGATTGGGTTCAAAGAAAGAAGAGGAGTAGACAGAGAATGTAAAAAAAAAAAAAAAAAAATACATGCAAGTCCTTTCAGGTATATTAAATGCATTCATTTTTGTAAATTTTACTATAAGGAATTATTGGAAAGTTTCTTCCTTTTTAGCATAATGATGAATTTATTCAAAAGTGTAACATAAAAGTGTGTTACCTCATAATTTAATGTACACCTGATTCATCCTTCAAATATGAAAGCAAACTAAAAAAAAATTTAGTTAAATAAAAATTGAATTTATTGCTAGTAGATCCCCAATACAAAAATATACTACATCATGTTTGTAGCTTGAAAAGAAATGACTAGAGATGAAAATTCAAGTTTTCAGGAAGTAATGAATAACAAAAATGAAAAATTTGAAGGCAAATATGACTGCTCATTGTTCTTCCCTTGTATTTTAAAGCACATATAACTCTTTAAAACAAAAGCTGAAACACTATTAGAAGATTTATAATATATAGAGATGAAATATATGATACTAGCACAAAGTACAGAATGGGTGAATGAAACTATACTATTGCAAATTTTTCATATTTTATATGAAGCAGAATGATATTAAGTGCAAACACAATCATATTAAAATAATAAACAGCCAAAATATAATTAAGGGATTATTACAAAATATTGGGGGAAAGTTGTGATTAATATAAACACATGAAATTAGGGGAAAAGATGAAAAGCTAATGGTAGAATGGGAGAAAAATAACAAAATAAACAAATCCAATTTTATAAAATACTACATTTACTATGAATTTACTTCTATTAAATGAAGAGATTATGAAAGGGATAAAAACACAAGAACTTGTTATGGAATATCAACAAAAGATAAATTTATAGTAAAAGAACACAAAAATTTTGAAAGAGTTCAACAAATTGACTTTAGAGTAATAAATGTGTTTTTTTTTAAAAACAGAGCTTTAAAATATAAGATGCAATAAGATATCTATTTGGAAACAAATGAGTTTCAACTCTAAGATTTAATTTTGTTATGAGTTAATTATTGAATAAAGTGCATTTAATCTATAGAACTTAGAGAAGGCAACATGAAAAAAATCAGGGTTTATAAAATAAATAAATGAATATAAAAATAAATATAAATAATAAAGTATAATATATTAATATATAACAGCATATTCATAATGCTTTGAATATATAATATAAATATAATTATAATAAAATACAATATACTTATATTTTATAATATAAATAACTTATAAATAACTCTTGTTCTCAATAGTTAGATGACAAGTCAATTAAAAGGGCAATAGCTTGAAAAATTTACAAAAGAAGATATTCAAATATGTAAAATATACATAAATTCTCAACAACTCTAAGCATCACAAAAATAAAAATTACTTCTACATGAGGCACTAACATATACATATTAGAAATGCCAAAATTTAAAACAGGTAAAAATTCAAATGTTGGTCAGTATATGAAGCAACTGTGAATTTCACACATTGCAAATGAAAATCAACAATGTGGTGAATGTTGAGGGAAAGGGGCTATAAGGGGACTGAACAGTAGTGGGAAAAAGTACAATAAAGATTAAATAAAAAACCAAGAATTAACTGTCAAAAAGAAAATGAAGTTTTATTCTATTAACATGTCAAAAAATGGCACAACCATTTAAGAAAAAGAGTTTCATGAGATTATAAAGTTAATTATTCACCTATATTTTTATGTTAGCATGTCATTATGTATTTATACTTTTAAGTGTTTTTACGTCTTTATCAAAGAAAAACAAAATATATTTCCCCAAAGACTTACACATAAATTTTATAGTAACTGTGTGTGTATATATATACACTATACTATATATATACTATATATACACACACAAATTAAATATATACACACACAAATATACACACAAATTTAAAAAAACACAAAGTAATACAGTCTATATCATTCCACTTTTATAAAATTATAGAATAAGAAAAACAAATGCATTAAAAGCACAACACCTTGAAGCCTTGGTTTAGTAGGTGTGGATGTGATAGAAAGGAAAGGGAAGCAAGCTGTTTGTGATTATGAACATGTTCTACACCTTGGATGAGGTAGTGGTTATGTGACACGTCATATCTTCATCAAACTGTATATCCAAATGAGTGCATTTTATTATGCATATATTATATAGCAATACATATAATTAAGCAATCTCAGTGCCCATCAGTAAATGAGTGGATCAAAAAACTATGGTGCATTTTCACAATGGAATACTATGCAGCAGAAAGAAAGAAGGAACTCCTGCCCTTCGTGACAGCATGGATGGAACTAGAGAGCATTATGCTAAGTGAAATAAGCCAGGCGGTGAAAGACAAATACCATATGATCTTACCTATAAGTGGAACCTAATCAACAAAACAAACAAATGAGCAAAATATAACTGGAGACATTGAAATAAAGAACAAACTGACAGTAACCAGAGGGGAGGGGGGAAGGGGAGAGGGATGAAGAAAGGGAAGGGTTGTGAAGGAACATGCATAAAGGATCCATGGACAAAGACAAAGGGGGTTAGGGTTGAGGGTGAGAGATGGGGTGGGGGAGAGTGGTAGTGGGAAAATAGAGACAACTGTACTTGAGCAACAATAAAAAATTAAAATATTAAAAATATTTCAATAAAAATACACATAAATAAATGAAGGAATATACAAACACACAAACACAGAAATTTTAGTACCCCTTCCTCCATAATTGATAAAAAATTAGCCAAGAAAATTAGTAAGAATTTACATACACTATACATCTCCATGAACACATTTACCTAATTAGTTTTTATACTACAACTAACAATAGAATTCTTTTCAACTATTTATGAAATAATAAACATTGTTTTGGGCCATAAAATGCATTAATAAATTTATAAAAATTAAAATATAGAAATAATATCTGCTAGCAAAATAAACTACTAATCAATAATTCTAAAATGCTTAGAAAATGCCAAAGTATCTAGAAAAAGCATGTGAAAATTATAAGGTTGACTTAGTAATAAATGGATCAAAAAAACACACAAGAAAGATTTGAAAATATTTTCAATTGAATTTATTGGGATGTAATTGATTAATAAAATTATAGATTCATCATATGTATATGGTATTGTGTACTCACCACCCCAAGTAAAGTTTCCTTTAAATAAGGAAATGTTTTGAACTGCGTCATTAAGAAAATATGACCAATCTAAATTTGTGCTAAGAAGTTACCACTGTGCTTGGAGATAAATTTACAGACACTTCTTAAAAGAGAAATCAGTGATGGATATTCCCGCTTTAGCAAGAAAAATATTAAAGAATACATTAAAATAAAATTAATTACTATTTTCTTGGAGAATCATTTTCTACACTATCACATTTAGTCTATAGTTGTCTTTGCAGCTTAGATATTTTTCCTGAATGGAGTGGATGGCTGAGTTTTGATTTTTGATCCAACCTGCTACTATGTGCCTTTTTTCTTGGTGAATTTAGCCTATTTACATTTTGGGTAATTATTAATAAATTAGGATTCCTTTAAACCATAAAAAAAACTATTGGAAACAATAAACAATTAATACAGTAAATTTGAAAAATACAAAAATCAATGTACAAAAATCGGCTGCATTCCTATATACTAAAAATAAAATTTCAGAAAAAATGACAAAGACAATTCTTTTTGCAATTGCAACAAAAAGAATAAAATGCTAGGAGTAAACAAAGAATATGAAGGACCTATATATTAAAGACTACAAAGTATTATTAAAACAGACTGAAGAAGACAGAATGAAATTGAAAGATATTCTGTGTTTATGGATTAGAAGAATCAACATAGTTAAAATGGCCATATTACCCAAAGCAATCAGATTTAATGCAATCCCAATAAAATTCCCAATGACGTTTTTTAAAGAAGTAGAACAAAAAATTAACATACTTTTATGGAACCACAAAATACCCCAGAAAGCCAAAGCAATCCTAAGAAAAGAACAAAATCAGAGGTATCACACTCCCCTACTTTAAATTATACTACAGAGCTATGATAATCAAAACAAGATGGTATTGGCAGAGAAGTAGACATACAGACCAATGGAACAGAATTAAGAGCCCAGAATAAACCTACATGTATATGGGCAAATATTATTTTACAAAAGAGCCAAAAACATATAATGAAGGAAAGAAAGTGTCTTTAATAAATGATGCAGAAAAATTGGAAAGCCACATGCAAAAGAATGAAATACAGTTTTTCCCCATGTACAAAAGTTAATTCAAAATGGATAAAAAAAACTAAATATAACAACTGAAACAATAAAGTACATGCAAGAAAACATAGGTACTAACCTTGGTCTTAGAAAAAATGATTTTATGAATGACCCCCAAAGGCAAGAGAAGACTTGAGTCATTAAGAAATGCAGTAAAAAGCTTCTGCATAGTAAAAAATAAACAAAAAACAAAAACAAAACAAAAAAGCACCAGGAAAACAAAGAGGCAACCAACCAAATGAAAGATATTTGCAAACAATAGCTCCGACAAGGGGATAATATTCAAAATATATGAAGAACATACAACCAACAAAAAAAACATACACCAAACAAAAAAAAAATCCAATTGAAAAATGAACAGAAGACCTGAACAGACAAATCTCCTAGCAAAACATATAAATGGCAACAGATATATGAAAATATGCTCACTTCACTACCTATTAGTGAAATGGGAATCAAAACTACAATGAGATACCACCTCTCATACCTGTTAGAATAGCTATTATCAACAAGAAAAATAACAATTATTGGAGAGGCTATGGAGTGAAAGGGAACACTCGTTTACTGTTGGTGGGAAAGTAAACTGGTACAGCCAGTACGAAAAACAGTATGGAGCATCCTCAAAAATTTAAGAATAGTTTCCGTATGACCCAGTAATCCCTCTTCTGGGTATCTACCCCCAAATTCTGAAAACATTCATTTAGAAGGATATATGCAACCCGATGTACATTGCAACATTATTCACTGTGGACAAGACATGAAAACATCCTGTGTCCTTTGATAGGTTATTGGATAAAAAGAAGTGGTATATATATACAATGAAATACTACTCATTCATAAGCAAAGATGAAATATTACCATTTGGAACATCATGGGTGGATCCTGAAAGTACTTATTTCTAAATGAAGTAAGTCAGACAGAAAAAAGTTAAGGAGCATATGATTTTGTCATATGTGTGATATAAAACTGAAAGCAACAAATGAGCAAACAAACAAAAAAATCTCATAGACACAGGCAACAGTATGGTGGTTACCATAGAGAAGGGAGTTAGTTGGTGGGCTAGTGAAGGTGAAGGGAGGTCAAATATATGGTGACAGTAGATGATTTGACTTTGGGTGGTACACACGCAATGCAATATGAAGACCATATATCATAAAAATATACACTTTAAACCTATATAATTTTATTAACCAATGTCACCCCAATAAATTTAATAAAAAGGAAAGATTAAAATCAAATATTAAAAAATATATAAAACATGGCTAAGGCCATGAGAAAACTTTCTAGGCTGATAGAAAATTCTTTATCTTGAATATACACCAAATTCTTCTTCATCAAAATTCATTGAAGTGTACCTTCTCATGCCTGTGTTTCACTATGTAAATTTTAAAAATAACTATTTAGAGACAGAACCCAGAGGTTGCTAAAGTTTTAGGGAAAATCAGAGATAAATTTTTTATTCAGTAAATTTAAATGGTCATTTTTTTCTTTATTCTATACAGGTATCTCTCAGTTAATATTAAAAATTGGAAGATTATTATACACAGCTAGCTCTCAGTTAATAAAAATATTAGGCCTTAAATAATTTTATGTTATTGTAAAAACATAATAAACTCCAGAGTTCAAATCTAATTAAAATAGTGGATTTCATTTTCTCTTGCTAACTTTATTTTTGAGTTGGTCAAAAGAATATATGTTATAAATATAGTGCATCCATACTATGCAGTGTAGCAAAGTATTAATTCAACAAATATTTATTATCAAACAAAACATATTTAAAATTTTTCCTTTCAAGGATAAAGGATCATTTAAAAGAATCTATTTTCTTTCAAATGAAGTAGCTATTACAATTAGCACCTTTGTATATGCCTAATATATATCCACAACTTGATTACTAGCTGTGGATATATTCCTGTACTCAAAAGCATGTCTGCATGCACACACAAACACACACACAGTGACTGGAAATATTTAAATGCAGTATTTTCATCTAGCTTCACCACTGAGACTGAATCAATAATTTAATAGTGAATTATAGGAAGCCCTAAATACTATATTAAATATATAGTCATCTCACAGTTTCACATTTTTAATGTTAAAAACATTTATATATTTTTTTTATGGTTGGCACTATTACAAATGTTCCCCATTCCGCCATTTTCCCCCACCACCCAGCCTCCACCTCCTCCCTGGCCTTCACCACATTGTTGTCTGTGTCCATTGGCCCTGTGTGTGTGTGTGTGTGTGAGTGTGTGTGTTCATATATATTTTCTGGCTCTATATATATATATATATATATATATATATATATATATATTCCCTGGTTAATCTCTTCCAGTCCCCCCACACCCCTCCCCTCTGAGCCTCTGAGATCTATGTATTCTTTTGTGATTCAGTGCAGATCTGATGTACTATGGTGTTGGTTAGTGGCATTTAATATAGAAAACCTGGAACACTGTTATATAGAAAACTTAAGTGGTTACTAAAACAGCCTGATGTTTCCAATTTTACCAAACTTTGATATTGATTCAGATTTAAAATGTTTAAATTACAGAAATGTCCAGAGACTGCTACATAAATATCCTTGGGAAGTATTGAAAGGAAATAGTAGAGAAATGTTGGGGGAGGTTTAGATAATCTACTATTCTAAAAGCCCACATACATTAGCAGGAAAGTAATAAACATATTCAGGGTAATAGGACCATTGTACAGAGGTTGGCTAAATGATGCTGAAATGATTGACTGAAACAAGCAATAAATAATGAGCCAAAAAATTAAGCCCAATGGAATTAACCTGAAAATTTAATCAATGACTCATTCACTAAGGAATAAATGAGATTCTCTGTGTAGTTTCATGATAGACATGAGAGCTTTATATCATGAGTATTGTGTAGATTGCATATATACATAATAAACTTTAGCAAACAAAATTGAGGTTTGTGGTAAAATTTAAGACAAAAGAAAACTAGTAGATTGACATTGTATTGGGAAATGGCATGCCACAATATAATAAAGATATGTCATTAATTTTTCTATGTGCATGTATTATTTTACTATTTATTAAACAATTAACTTTTTTATTGTTCAATTACAGTTGTCCCCATTTCCCCCCCATTACTTTCCCCTGCCCTACCCACCCCCACTGCCCACTTTCAGTCCTCCACCTCATTGATTGTGTTCATGGGTCCTTTATACATATTTCTTGACCACTTTTCCTCTTTTATACCCTGTTATCCCCCTCCTCATTCTCATGTGATTATTGTCAGTTTGTTCTTTATTTCCATGTTTCTGGTTCTTTTTTGCTCGCTTGTTTTTTGTTGATTATATTCCATTCTAGGTGAGGTTATTTGGTATTTGTCTTTCACTGCCTGGTTTATCTCACTTAGCATAACGCCCTCCAGTTACATCCATGATGTCACAAAGGGTAGGAATTCCTTCTTTCTTTCTGCTGTGTAATATTCCATTGTATAAATGTACCACAATTTTTTGATCCACTCATTAACTGATGGACATTTAGGCTGTTTCCAGCACTTGGCTATTTTAAATTGCACATTGGGGTGCATAGGTTCTTTTGAATTGGTGTTTTGGGATTCTTAAGGTATAATCCCAGCAGTGGAATTGCTGGATCAAAAGGCAGTTCCATTTTTAGTTTTTTCAGGAAATTACATGTTGTCATCTACAGGGACTACACTAGTCTGCATTCTCACCAACAGTGTATTAGGGTTCCCTTTTCTCCACAATCTTGCCAGCACTTGTTTGTTGATTGGTTTATGATGGCCATTCCGACCAGTGTGAAGTGGTAAACAACTTTTTAAAAACTGTTACTACTCATAAGAAACTTAGTGATAACAATTCTGAAAAATAATTTTGAACATATCTTCAGAAAGATTAAATTTTTTGAAGTGGAAACTTATTTGTAAAAACAAACAAAATGAAAAATTTCAACTTAATTATGTAATAACATAATTATATGGTTATATAACAACTATGCAATTAAATTTCTGAATTGGAAATATACAACCACATCATTACTTTACATGTGGTAAAATTTTATATTAACAAAATAAAATATGGCATGCTCTTTAATTTTTCACCTATTAACTCTTCTTAGATGCTACATAAAATGTTGAATAACAGTTTACTAATAATTCATATTGTAGTTCAGTTTAAAATATTTAATATGTAAAAACAAAGGTATAATATTTATTAAGTATTCCGTATGAGTGCATAACATGAAGTTTTATGAACAGAGAAATCTCATAGTACATTCAAAGACCACTATAAATATAATCAAAGCAACAGTGTAACCATGATTACATTCCAAATGAACTGTAAACTGACAGCTGGTGGTACATTTAGTTAAATACCGTCTATCATATAAATTTTATTTGCTCATTAGTTTTATCCTTTAATGCTAAACTATTCATTTAAGGACAACAGGGTAAATCCATTTATGTGTAACTATTGAACCTATTGAGTCAAGTAAATATTAAGTATCTTGGTCTTTACTATCAGTTACTTTTCATTTTTAAAAAATATGTCATTTTGATGATACGATTTCTCTAGGTAATTTATCTTCTCTTCTTAGTTCAGCTCTTTCATCATTTCTCTAAAACTAAAAGCATTCCCTTCAATTAAACTTAGTCGAAAACCCCTGAATTAAGTTAAGTAAAAGTTAATATCCAGTTACCACATCCAACCTGTTCCATTTTGAAAAATGAGGCTGATACAAATTTATCAATTTTTCCCACTTCTTTAATTCCACTGGTTAGTGAGTTGTGTTCATTTTTCTTATCATAAGGAATGTCAAGTAACCTGGTTATGTTTTCCTTATTAACTTTAAAAAGTGTATTGTCCTTTCATCTACTGATGGGCACCTGGGCTGTTTTCAGATGTTGGTTATTATAAATAATGGTGCTATGAACACCGGGGTGCATTTATTCTTCCTGATTGGTGTTTCGGGACTCTTAGGATATATTCCCAAAAGTAGGCCCACCTGGTAAAAAGTTTTTAGTGTTTTGAGAAAAGTCCATACTGTTTTCCATACTGGCTACACAATTCTGCATTTCCACCAACAGTTACAAAGGGTTCCCTTTTCTTCACAACATCACCAGCACTTGTTGTTTGTTGATTTATTAATGATAGTCATTCTAACAGGTATGAGATGATACCTCATCGTAGATTCAGTTTTCAACTGTCTGATGACTAGCGATGTTGAGCATTTTTTCATATGTCTATTGATCATAACCATAGACAGAAACAACAATGTGGTGAAGGCCAGACTGGGGGTGGGGGCTGGGTGGGAGGAGACCAAGGTGAGAAAACTGGGGATATCTGTAATGGTGTCAACAATAAATTTAAAAAGTGTATTGCCAATCTGTTTTACTAAAGTCACAGCTAGCTTACAATACTGTCCATCTACTGAAATTCATATGTTGCTGAATTTAGCAGTCTTGAATTATGCATGATACATTAAATCATTTTGGAATATATTGCTTTGTCCAGATACCAGGAGTTATTCTATTGGAAAATTGCTCTTACAGTTATATGCCAGTTTTTCTTTTTCTTATCAAGTTTATTGCCAGCTTGATTAAGACACATATATTCCTCTTTGAGGATCTCTTTGAATTGACCTCCATGTTTCTGTGTGAATTTCCTATTACTTCTTACTACTGTAATACTGTAGACAAATTTTGACAGATGAAGTTATGCCTAAAAACTCTGTCAATTTGTAAAGTAAATTCATTATTATAAAAAATATTCTTTAAAAGTAATTTTTCTCTTGTGACCCAGTGTTTCTACACATGTTTGGGGTATAATTAAATGCTTCCATAGTGACTTGGCCCCTACTATCAAGTGAGATAATTTTATTCTTTTGTTGTTGTTTTTTTCCCCAAAACTTTATTTTTGGAGCTATTTTAGTTTTGCAACAAAATTAAGAAGAAGGTGCCTAAGTTTTCCATATGCTCCCTGCCAATATATGCGTATAGCCTCCCTCATTATCAACATTAATCACCAGAACAGCACATTCTTTACCAAGGATAAACTACATTGACAGACCTATAATCGCCAAGGTCCATGGTTTACTTTAGGGTTCACTCTTGGTGTTTTTTACATTCTAAGGATTTTGTACAAATATGCAACAAAATATATCCATCATATAATATCATATTAACTGTTTTCACTTCCCTAAAAGTCCTCCGTGTTCCACCTATTCACCCCTCTTCTCCATCCACTCCTGTTAAGGTTTACATTTCCCAGAAAGTTGTGTAGTTGGAATTACAGTCATATATCCATACTCATCAGCTTCAGACCTCATCAAACCTGGTACTTGTTGCATTTTGATGAGAAAAAAAAATACTTCAGCACTGGGCACTTGCTTGGGACCCCTCCTTAGAACTTGTAGGCATCGTTCCCCTTAAGAGAAAATGTCTCATCCCTTACCATTTGTTCACCATTGGGCACTTCTCTCATGCGGCAAAATAGAAGTCCATACCTCAGTTTCATAATAGCTTGGATCAGTGCAGAATCCCCACGTATTCATCATTACTGTCTTATACTTTTGTGCATTTTAAGTTCTAATAATGAGTCTCAAAAAGATTAAGAGTGATACCACGTAAAACTAAAAGGCAGTTAATAAGAACCACGATAGAAAAGAAGAAAGACATGGTAGCTGAGCATGAGAGTGGTGTAGGTGTGACTGATAGTGCTCTTATGTTCAAGATGCCAAGAATGATGATCTTGACAATAGTGAGATATAAGGAAATAATTAAAGCAGCAAGTGTTGCTAAAGGTGTAAAGTCTGTGAGTAAGCAATGTTCACAGACATTGGAAGAAGTTGAAAAATTACTTTACATCTGGATTAATGAAAAACAGTTAGCAAGTGACAGCATTCCTGAGGTAATAATTTGTGGGAAAGCTAGGCAGTTGCATGCTGATTTGTTGAAAGACAAGCAGAGAAGCCAGGAATAAGTGGTGAGATCCCTGAAGTGGTTAAAGTCAATCATGGATGGTTTGTTACATTTAAAAAGAGAATGGGTATTCATAGAGTGGTGAGGCATGGAGAGGCAACCAGTGCCAGCAAAGGAGCTGCCAAAAGCTATGTCAACGAGTTTAGGGAGTATGTAGAGGCTGAGGATTTTGTCCCTCACACGTGTTTAACTGAGATGAGACTAGTTTGTTCTGGGAAAAAAATGCCTAATGGGACCTCCATCACTCAAGAGAAGGTGGCGTTGCCAGGGCACAAGCCAATGAAGGACAGGCTAACTCTGTTGCTATGTAGGGAAACTAGTGAGGATTGAAAATTTAAGCCTCTACTAGTGTAGCACAGTAAAAATCTGCAATTTTTCATGGGAGAAAATGTGGTAAGAAGCAAGTTAAGTGTGACGTGGAGGGCCAATACTAAAGCTTAGGTGATGAGGCAGCTCTTTATTGAGTGGATGAACAAAATTTTGGCCCCAGTGTGAAAAATTATTTGCAGGAAAACCAACTGCCTCTGAGGGCTTTGTTAACTACGGACAGTGCTCCTGCTTACCCTCCAGGTTCAGAGCATGACTTCCTAGAGGAATTCAATTTCATCACCATGAAGTTCTTGCCCCTAACACAGCACCTCTGCTCCAGCCCATGGACCAGCAGGTCATTTCCAACTGCAAACAATCTATATGAAGGGCCTTTTCCAGGGGTGTTTTAAAGTAACCTTGGATACACAGTTGACACTCAGAGAGTTCTGAAAGGATCATTTTAATATCCTCCATTGTTACTCTCATAGATGAGGCCTGGCGTGAAGTCTCTTACAAGAACGTGAATTCTGCCAGGAAGAAATTGTGGCCAGAAGCTGTAACTCTAAGGGACTTTGAAGGCTCTGGGGATGATCCTGGTAGCCCAATAGTGGAGCATACTGTGTCTCTGGACAACTCCTTGAACCCAGAGGTCAATGATGAAGATTTCGAAGAGTTAGTGAAAGAGCACAGAGCACAGCACAGCACGGAGGAGCTGCAGGAACTTCAAAAGGAGCAGCAACAGATAGTGGCTGAGGAAATTTCCTTAGGTGAGGAGGAGGGAAGGGAGGAAGTGCCTAAAGCACTGATAAAAGAAATGTGTGGTAAAAGGGTTAAAGTTCAAAACTTTGTGGAAAAGTATCACCCAGATAAAACTCTAGCAAGCCTAAAAGTGGGCTTGCTCAATGAACAATGTTACAGTTTAGAAACATTTTGAAACATAGGCTGAGCCAGTTTTTCTTGATAGGTTTTTTTTTTAATATATATATATATTTTTTTTGTATTGCTCAAATACATGTCTCCATTTTCCTGTCACCACTTTCCCCTGCCCATCTCCCTCTCCTCCCTCCCAAACTCCCTAAATCTGAGTCTCCAACAGTGTTCAGTGAAGCCAAGAGATAGAAAACAGAAAAAAACCCCTGAGAAATTGCCTGAAATTTTCTTAAAAGTGGACTCTTCTTCCAACAATTAACCTCTTTCCTCCTCCTCTAACTCACCACCATCCTACTATGCCAGGAACTCCTCTAGTACAAGTAAAATGAAGTTACTTTTTATTTTATTTTTATGTAATTAATTGCTTTTTTATCTATGTCTGTATAGTTTTAAGATTCTGTATCACAAAACAACCTCATTACTTAATATTAGTCCAGTAAAATGTGAAAGTTCTGGGGAACTTTCATAAATTATTTCTAATTATTTCTTATGGGAAAAATTTGTTTGGTACTCATCAGTTTTGGCACTCATCATGAGTTCTGGAACTAATTAACAATGAGTAAATTACCACTCCATATAGTATGTAGCCTTTTCAGATTGGCTTCTTTCACTTATTAATATGCATTTAAGTCTCTTTTGTGTTTTTTCATAGCTTGATAATTCATTTCCTTTTAACACCAAATAATATTCCATTGTGTGAATGTACCAAAGATTATTTATCCATTCACCTATAGAGGGACATCTTGCTTTATTGTAAAAGTATGTTTAGTCTTGTAAGAAACTGTAGAAGTGCCTTCCAAAGCGGCTGTACCATTTTGGATTCCCACCTGCAATGTATGTGAGTTTTGTTACTGCGTAACTTCACCAGCATTTGATACTGTGAATGTTCTGAATTTGGGATATTCTCAAAGGTGTGCAGTGCTATTATTTTTTTAATTTGTATTTCCTTGATGACATAAAATGTTGATCATCTCATTATATGCTTATTTGCCACTTCTATATCTTCTTCACTGAGATGTCAATTGGGCCCATTTTTTTAATCGGTTTTTTGTTATCCATTGTTGCATTTCAAGAGTTTTTTTGTCTATTTTAGAAAATAGTTTTTTATCAGATGTTCTTTTTCAAATATTTTCTCCTAGCCTTTGAGTTGTCCTCTCATTCACTTGATATTATTTATAAAATATTTAAAAGGTGGTCAATTCATGGAAACAACTGATGTGTCTCTCAGTAGATGATTGGATAAAGAAGATGTGGCACATATATTCAGTGGTATATTACTCAGCTATAAAAAGAGATGTCATGTGCTACAGTATGGATAGATCTTGAGAATACCATGCTAAGTGAAATGTCAGATGGAAAAAGTCAAGAACCATATGATTTCACTCACATGTGGGATATAAAACTGAAAGAAACAAATGAGCATAGTTTTTCACTTCTTTAAGATAAATACCTAGAGCGTAAGTGCTGGGTGGTATGATAAATATTTCTTTAACATGATAAGAAACTGAAAAACTGTTTACAGAGTGGCTGTACTATTTTATATTCCCATTATCCCTTTATAAGAGATGCAGTTGCTCTACATCTTTATCATATTTCATATTCAATATTTTGATTTTGAGATATCTCCATGTTGTTTTAATTGTATATGTTTAGTGCTTCTAACCATATACCATACTACTCTATGGTAGAATCTACCATATTTTACTTGTTTGTTTTCAAAAGGTGGTCTACTAAAAAAGTATGCATGCTCTCTAAAATATGTGTACAAAAATTTTAATATATATCACTAGTAAGGAGTTCATAGAATATGTGTAATGTTAACAAATAGTGCCAGACATATATATACAATTTGCAAATAGCTCTACCTGTGTACCTTATCAGGAAAGCAAACTTAATTCCTTTCTACTAATCAAACCTTTATTACCTAATGTTAACATGCTAATAGTTATAAATTAGCATTTCTTTGTTATTTTAATTTAAGCATCTCTGATTGCTAGTGAGTTTGACAATATCTTTATTATAATCACCTACACATCAGATTACCCTTAGATGAATTGTGCAGACTCATACTTAACTGTATTTCCCCTGGGGTTTTTATTTTTTTTCTTTTATTTTAAAGAAAAACATAAAATAAAATAAATTCTTGGAACAGTCTGACTACAATCCCCTTGTCTCCTTCAGACATTGCAAGTATATTCTTTTTTTAATTTATTTTTAAATTTTTGTTCAAGTACAGTTGTCTCCATTTTCCTGCCACCACTTTCCCCTGCCCCACCCACCCCCACCTCCCACCCTCAATCCTTCCCCATTTTGGCTTTGTCCATGGGTCCTTTATACATGTTCCTTGACTTGACACTTCCCCTTCTTTTCTCCCATTACCCTCTTTCCTATGGTTACTGTCAGTTGTTTTTTATTTCAATGTTGCTGGTTATATTTACATTGCAAATATTTTCTTCCTAAAATATGTCTCCTCTCTACAATTTCTTTTATTTTAAACAAATCTCTTGGTTTGCATATAATTAAAACCATTCTTTTTCATACAGAAAAAAAAAAGAACACAACAATTTGGATATTAATCAGTAAGTTTTCCTACAACTTAGCTACAAAACATTCTTTCTGTCTGCATAATTGGGTCTATATAAAGGGAGTATAATTAGTGAATGAGAATTATTTTGTGGAACTCTTAAGTGTTCTTGGTACTATGAGCTCTACCTTTCAGAGGATTCAGAAATATTGGCATGCTTACTTAAAAAGATTTTGACACCTCTACTTTATTATGTTTTTTGCATTCTTAATCATTTTTATAGATGCATGAAAATTGAATTATATTTTCCTATTCTTATTTTTATGTCTGATTTTCAAGTGTGAACCAGTAGTCTTGAAACTTTATGTCACATACATTATATTGTGAAAAGCTGAATTGATATCAACAAGAAAAAAGTTGTTTTTCTTTTTAGCAAATAACCTTTCTCCATAAATATCTGACCCAAGATGACACATTATGTGGTATGTTTTGTTACAAGAGCAAAGTTGTGATATAAAATACAATATTACAACTTGCTCCTCTTATAAAAGGTCTTCATAATCACCGGTAATACTTAGCTTAGAGAGATAGAAAGGAAAATAAACAGGTATGTCAGTAAATAAAGCAACACTTTTTTTTCCTTTTTGAAATCCTGTGGAAACAAGTTTTTCTAGGCAGAGCATCCCTAAACTGCGCTAACTTTGAGGGAGGAAACAAAAGATGAAAGGCAACCGCTGTAGTCTTCAGGATATTTTCAATATTCTCTAGAAATTCCAAGTATAAGATGTAAGTCACAACTATGCTTTCATATATCTGAATTTTCAGGTTAGTCACTTTATACTTGCAACAAAGCCATTCAAAAACAGTAACTGAGAGGACCCATTTTACTTCCTAACTCTCTCATGGAGTATACAAGAGGTCCACGCTGGCCAAATGCTCATGAAAGGCATAGTAGGGAAAAATACAGTCAGGGCCCTCAGCAACTTGTCTGAATATCATGGTAATGAAATGCCTTAAGTGAGATCATAAGAATGGAGCAGGTCTGGATGGAATTAGCTTCTGCCATTTTAATGTAATTAAAATACTAATACGTATGTTAAAATATTTGATTAGTGCATAAATTAAACAATTGTATTCCAATGTATTCTAAAGCTCTCTCCATCAGTTTCAAAATGCATATGATCATTGTTAAATCTTCTTGGAACTTGCTCTATTAATGAAGCCTGAGGCAGAGGGCTGTTCGCCAAATACGCAGGGTGTATGCAGGTTTCCTAGCCTCCATTTCACCAAGATTAAAGCTATGTTACTATTTCCATCTAGTTGCAGTGACACATGTTTCTTCCAGTGTCCGCTCTTCCTCCTTTTCTCTTTTCCTCTGATGTGAGTAACTTTGGAGCTCTCATGTTCCAGAGGTAAGAAATACAAAACTATGAAAGGCTATTTAATCTGGTTTGGGATTTGTGTGTAAAAAAAAATGCATCTTTGTTTTGTTCATTCCTTAAAATTTTGAAGATTTTTTTGTGTGAGCTACCATTAATAGTTGATTATTAGTGATAACAGTACACTAATTCTATGACCATCACAAATATCCACACTTTCATGGACAGGTTTATGTTACGGTAAACAGCTTCCATATTAGGTTGTATTTTATCAATATTCTCATGAATATGATTATTTGAATTAATAATATTTGGGTATTATTTCCAATGCAAGACTTCACTTTTCACTAGACTAGAGTTCCTCTCAGTAATAGCAATACTCAGCTATTCATATCTTTGAGATCTTAGATCTTTGATGAAGGTTATGAAAATTTATTTGCTTCTACATGCTGGAAATATTACACTCAATTGAAAGATGGGAGGGGAACCAGTGGTTAAGAATGGTCAAATAAAAATATAGATAAAAATTCTCAGAGAATTGATGACTCTTCAGGGAAAGCCAGATTATTGATATAATGACTTGAACAGAAAAAAAATCTGCTTTATAAATTACAATAAATTTATCAATTGAAATACTTTCTTTAAAGTACCAGAGAGAGCTTACTTTCCATGTAGATGATACTGGAAATGTGAATGAGTAAATAAATTACATATACTAATTACGGAAGGTATTAAAAATGATTAATTTAAATTTTTGTTAGTAGAACAATAGCCTTTATATTTACTATTGATATTGAAGCAATCTACCCTTCTAATATCCTAGAAGAGGGAGCAAAATTTACCAGTACAACAAAATATAATGACTGTACCAATTTACAATCTCACCAAGAGTGTACACAAGTTCTTTTTTTTCCAAACCCTTGCAAACACTTTTTGTTCATATATATATATATATATATATATATATATGAATATATATATATATATGAGCCATTTTATTAGGTGTAAGATATCTCTTTGTGGTTTTGATTTGCATTTCTTTTAAAATAGTAATGTTGAGCATTTTTTCATATGCCTGTTGGCCATTTGTATGTCTTTTTTAAAACAATGGCTACTAAATGTGTAAATGTATTTCTGGGTTCTCTGTTCTGTCTCATTGATATAGATATCTGTTTTTATGTCGGTACCATGCTGTTTGATAACTACAGCTTTGTAGTGTATTTTGAAATAAGGTAGTGTGATTCTTTCAACTTTGTTCTTTTTGCTCAGCTGCTTTGGGTATTTGAGTTTTCTGTGTGGTTTTATATGAATTTTAGGATTAAGTTTTCTATTTCCGTGGAAAATGCTAATGGAATTTTAAAAGGAATTGTACTAAATTTATAGATCACTTGGGGAATATAGACATTTTTAAAAAATTAAGCCTTGTTACCCATGAACATGGAATATCTTTCCACCTATTTGTGACTTCCTCAATTTTTTCAATATTTTATAGTTTTCAGTGTAAAGAAAGATCTTTACCTCCTTGGTTAAATTTATTCCTAAACTTAAAAAAAAAAAATTTATTCCTAAGCTGCTTTATGCTATTATAAATGGGATTGTTTTCTTCATATTTTTTAAATCATTTGCTGTTAGTACATATAAATGCTAAGTTTGTATGTTGTTTTTGTGTGCTCTAAATTTACTGCATTAGTTAACTAGTTTTAACAGTTTGTGCTGGAGTCTTTAGAGTTTTCTATATATAAAATGATGTCATCTGCAAACAGAGACAATTTTACTTTTTTCTTTTTGATTTGGATGCCTTCCATTTCTTTTTCTTGCTTAACTGCTCTAACTAGGACTTCCAGTACTCTGTTTTATCTTTAAAAGTGTGATAGATATTGTTTTAATAACTTTTATGTTTCTACTTAATACATTTGAGTTTATGTTTACCTATTTGAACCATTGGAATATAATTTGTAGTGTTTTATATATTTTGTTCAGTTTTCAATTTGTTTTTGCATATGAGGACAAATCCAGTCATTTTTTTGACATCTTGATTAAAAGTAGAAATCTTTGCATGAATCAATTTTTAAATGAATTTGTTTATCATGAAGTTGTTTTACACTAGAATTTATTATTACCATATTATTATGTTTATTGCATTTGTGTTCTCTTAGCTTATCTCTCTTTGAGCTTATGGGCCTTTAGATGAAGCACAGATCATGGTCTGCAGGGAATCTATTAAAATCATATAATAAATCCCTGTCATGATGACAAGCCAGTTACCTTGATGTTTGTATCTATACTTTTTCAGCATCTTCAGACAGCAGCAGATAACATTTTCTAGTGTTATTTACAATGGAAAACAGAATTACCATTAAGGAATTCTTTGTATTTCCAATTAATCTTTATGCTAAAAGATACTTCCAGTTTACTAAGTAACTTATTTAAATCAGAGTAGCCATAACCTTACACATACATGTTTTAGAGGTGGTGTTCTCATTAAAGTACATTTGAGTAATTTATTTGACTTCCCAGGGTTTTTCACCATTCAATTGCGCACACAAACTATTATCTTTTTGCTACAGCTTCATCTAATTCCAAATGGAAATAATCCTTTTGTAAGTTTGACAGGGGCATTTTATTGTTGTTGTTATTAAGTATTGTCAACTATTGCAGAAACATCTTAAGGGAAAGAGTTAATATGAATAAAGACAGTGATGGATGATCAATACACATGAACAAATCTTGAGTTAGAAATCCACTTATGCTTGATAATTTGGTAAAATAATGGAATAAATGTTAAAAATAAAAATGGAGGACTAATATAAAATTATTGAATAGCTTTACAATTAGATTTTAATTTTATTGAGCATGTTAATTCAAGCAAGGATCTAGATTTGTTCATTTTGAAATTGTAGTATCTAGATGGTGATAAAATTAGTATCTGATTAAATCCTTTGTAGCTCAGTAAGCTAAGTAAACACTGAATACAAAGGGTAAACACTGATATGTAAGTTTATGCTTGGGCATGGATACTGAAATAAATTTAACAATTGGAATTGTATTTGTTTCCAGTTGAAAATGTATATTCATAAAAATATACTTATAAAAAATTAATATTTTAACAAAATCACATGAAAATTGTAGATTTAGTAGTAATCTAGACTTCTAGGTTTTAATGTACTATGTAGTCCATAAGCACAAATTTTGACTACTTGCCTGTAAAAAAGAAGAAAATTTTATCCTTTGCAACAGCATAGATGGACTTATAGAGCATTATGCTAAGTGAAATAAGACAGTCTGGAAGAGACAAGAGCCATATGATTTCACTCATATGTGGAATCTAATAAGCAAAATTAACTAAGAAGCAAAGTAGAGACAGCTTCATAGAGAGCATGCCAACAGCTGTCAGGTTAGGGTGTTGGGGAGAGGTGGAGGTGTTAAACAAAAAAAGAAAAAAAGGGAAAGAACTCATGAACACAATGACAATGTGGTGATTTTCAGTAGGAAGGGTGAGGTTGTAGAAGGTATGGGGGGATAAATAGTAATGGAAGGAGACTTGACTTGGGGTGGTAAATGCACAATACATTATACAGATGATGTGTTTTGGAATTGTGCACCTGAAACCTGTATAATTTTGTTAACCAGTGTCACTCCATTAGATTACATAAAAAGTGAAAAAAAAGAATTCAAGTTTAAATGAATATATCTTGAGTTACTGAACCAAGAACTACTTTGTCTATATTCCTTCTTAGAGAGAAGTTCCTAGACATGAAGAAGAATTGAGATAACATTCAAACTGATCTACCTTTATAGAATAGATTTTTTTTTGTTAGTGAAAAGAAAAAACAAAATAACAAATGTATAGATGATAACATTCTGAGAATATTCACATCCTCTTAATAACTGATAAAGTCCACCAATTTTTTTAATATTTAAGGTTATTATCCTAGCAATATGGCATCTCAGGTCTTACAAGCTTTAAGTATGATCAGTCCAATACTAGCTAAACTAGAACCATGGAACATACACTGAAAGTATCCAAAACCAAGAGTTACCAGAAAATCTGCTTGGAATCTAAATCATTGTAAGAAGAATTACTCTTTATCATTTCATATTACTGTGTGTCCAATTTCCTCTTTTAAAGACAAGCCTATGACTTGGCTTATTATAATGCTTCTAGTGCGAGCAATATGAGAGTTAGGGATGGATCTCAGTTGTCATTGTATTCGCAGAGTCTATCATATTAGAAAATGCTACATATTCATTTAAAAATGAGTATTGAGGAATGTTAGCATTCCTTTCCTCCCCAAAACTTTTTATCAGCTTCTATCATTTTGCAGCTACCCCTTCCTGCCTACTCTATTTCCTACACTATCAGTGCTATTTCTCTGAAATAAACAATAAAAGCACAACCAGTTTCTTTAAAATCCATTTTCAAGATGCAGTAACACTACTTAGAGTGCAGCTAAACATACATAAGTAAAAGGAGCACATTTGACAGTGCAATAAGTACTCAATTTTTTAAAACGGACATGAAAGCCCTGATATTTCTAACTTGATATGTGATAATAACCACCCAATTTAAAATCTGTGAATCTCATATTTATCAATTTTTAAATGAAAGAAATAACATCTGACAAATCTAACACATGAAAAAACTGTTGTAATTCTAATTAGTGGATCATTTTAAGGATTTTTAAATTTTTATAAAATTTAACTGTTTTATTAAATATTGTATCATGTTTATTTTATCCTCAATGATGATTAGCTTAAATTAGGAACAAGGAATTTCCAAAAGATGTACTAAATAGAGTGACACATTTATTTACATTGATCCATTCATGTATTCATTAGAGTCACAAAATAAATAGGTACTTAACTGTCTACCTCCTATACACCAGATTCTACTCACTGAGAATTCAGTCATGAATGTGAGAAAAGAGTACTTTCCCTTTTCCCTCTCTCGTTCTCTCTCTAGCAAAAAGGGTTATGAGGAAAATTAAAGTACTGTTATGGAAGGTAGTGTTTTCTGCTTTTGTGGTTATTATGGAAGATTTACATTAGGTTTGACATTTAAAGTAAACATTTAGGAAGAATCAAATCTTGCAAAATAAAAATCATCTTTTTATTACTTCTATAGCAGAATAATTGGCATTCAGGTTGGAATAGGCTTAAATATTAGAAAAACCAAAATAAAAGCATAGGGTGTCTGTATCTGGACTAGAGTGGGTGGAGGATGTTAAAATAAGACCAGATGGAAGATCTCTGAAGGAGGCAAAACCATATAAGCAAAACTTAGTCTACAGTATTTCATAAATATAAGCAACACTTAGGTTATTTCTTGAAAATGCCACTGATTATCATAAGTGAAACATGTTGAAGTCTTAACCCCCAGTACCTCAGAATGTGACTGTATTTGAAGATAAGGTATAAAAAGAGGTGATTAAGTTAAATGATGTCATTAGAGTAGACCCCTAAGTCAATATGACTGCTTTCCTTAAAAGAGAAAGGTCAAAGACACACTAAGAAAGAGAACACCATGTGAACATCAACATGGCCACCCCCAAGTCAAGGGAACAGAGCTCTGAAGAAACCAACCCTACTGCATCTAAATCTCAGACATTTAGTCTCCAAAATGTTGAGAAAATTGATATAAAGTGTTTAAGCCATGGAGTAGTATAGAAGTTCTAGCAAATTATTACGGTGACTAAGGGGTTTTTATTTTATTCCAAGTGTGAGAGTTAGTCATGGAAGGGCTTTCAGCAAAACACTCTCATAATATAAATCTATCTGATTTATATTATTTTAGGAACATTCTCATTACTATACAATTCATTTCTGTAAGCTGGTAGAGAGGATAGTAGAGAAATCTTAGAGAAAGCTTTTTGCACGCTAGCAGGATATATATACATGTGTGTGTTTTTGTATATGTACATGAAATTGTTTATACCTGACCATAAATTTTAGGTGCTTCAGTAAATACAGTATTTCATGGTATGTGTTAATTTTGGCAGATTTATTACAACTCACAATTATTTGCAAAATTACTATTTTATTTTTCTTAAAGACTTGTTATTAGTATAGTATTTCATAGATAAATGCAGATACTTAGCTAGTTGACCATATTATATTGCCACTCTACTAGTGATAAATCAATTTAAGTAATTTTTTTTTTGGTTTTTGGTAAATATTTTTGCTTTACCCCAAAGACAGGGAAAAGAGCACACTTTTATATCTATCTATCATCTATCTATCTATCTATCTATCTATCATCTATCTATCATCTATCACAAATAAAAAATCAAGTTGTTAATTTATAAAAGGAGACACATATGTTAGAGAGTTTATTATATTGAAACTCACAGTTCTGGGAATGAAGGGACACATCACTTAATTGCCTTGAAGTACATAACTTAATAACTCCCTTTCCATGAATCTATGTATTAATGGAACCTATCAGAAATGTTAAATTCATGATAAAGAAAGTAATTTAAAGGCAGTCAAACAAAAACTATTACAGCTATTAAATACCTGGTATAAATTAATTGCTTAGTTAACCAAAATCCAAGGTATAAATAACAACTCCCTCTTTAAAATGAGATATCCCATTTTAAAGCACATTATTCACATCTAATTTATTTTCCAAAATTATATCAAATTGGAATGTATAGTCAGTGAACAGCATTCCTTATAGAGATAAAACATATGTTAGCAAGAATAGTTGTCTGACAAAGCTTTATTATTCAGTTCAAAAAAGTTGAAGCTGTAATCATTAGACACATGTCAAAGACACAGAGGGCTAACAGCTCTCATGTAAGAGAATTAAGTTGGGAGAATGGAATATAAAAAATTGTAATAGAGACACAAAAAGAATTAGGTATCTAATTATAATCATGTTTTATTATCAGCTATTCAAGATTCTCTTCACATCCTTTAATAAGAGTAAATGAGTAACAGCCAGAACCACTTTACAAAGGGCTATTTAAAACAATATTTTCTAAGAAAGTTGATGATTTCTTCAATTTACATTTACTGCTTCCACCCAGAAAACAATTATAGAACTAGAAATAATAGAAGATCCACTTTTATGTCTTCACATTATAGTTACTAATGTATATAAAGAGAATGTGAACTGGGTTCTCTGAAAGCCAACTCTGAGATAGGGATTGAGGTGTCAGATTCGATATTAGGACTCAACATCCATGTAAAGAAGAAGGAAGTCACAGAATGAAGAAGAGGAACAAGTCAAATTGTGGTGCCGATTGGGCGAAGCCTTGGCCAGCCTGGGAAAGGCGGTCTTAAGAGAGTGCCAGCTGCCAGAGTTTTACCTGATGGACCAAAAAGGCCAAGCCTTTGTAGCCCTGCCTTGCTTTATCACTGGAAGTAGACTTCCCTGAGAAAGTGGGACTTCAGCCAGTGCCAATCTCGCAGCTGGATAGCCTCTGAAGAAGCTGATAGCTGGAGACAACCTGTAGACCTCATTCCTCAGCACTAGGACTTAAGCCCTTTCTTGAATTTGGATATTGGAGAGAACTCCTGCTTCTTTGCACCACTTGTGCTAGCTGGATCCACTTCTCCATATATATGTGTAGAGCAACTCCCTCAGGATTCCTTTGACCATTTATTTCTGATAAGAGATTTAACAGAGGGATTTAGTGGGATGAACCTCAACTCTTATCAATGCAGTTGTTCTTGGTACTTCAATTGATACTCATTGTCAGCATCCTTCACTATTTATTCCAGATTCCCCTTGGCCTCAGCTCCTGCCTGTTTTGATCCTGATGACTTACATATTGGTGTGACCCAGAACCTCATCCCAAGGTGCTTGAGCCCTGAGTGACTATGACCTATTAAAGATAGATTTATTCTACTTTTCCAATTCACAGTTGGGCAAGGGAGTATCATAAATTCCTTCATTATCTATATTCTTCCCTGCATTTATTGACTATCTTACCATGTAAACAGTGTCAAATGTTCATTATTCCTGCAAAGAACAGTGACTTTCTTTGTCACTTGCTCTTTCCTGGATATAAAATGCCCAAAGTGTCCAAGCAGGAGGTTTAGATGAAAAGGGTTCTTGCATTTCTTCTGAAAATAGTGTGTTCCTTTTACAGGACTTTCCTACAGTGCCCAGACATGTGGAAATTTCTATCATAAGTTCCATGGTGGGTCATTAGAGGTGATAACTGAGAATACTCTTGTTTCCATGTCTTGCTTCCCAAACTCATATCTTCTTCACTTAAAAATAGTGCAAAATATATATTTTTGTTCAGTGCATATTTTGCATCTTGGATAATGCATGCTATTTTTACATAGTATTTCCTTAGATTTGTTGTGTCAAATTCTCCTCAGCAAGTCAGTGGCTTCTAGGTGATGCCATATGTGACAGAAATATTGAATCTTGTGGACATGGACTCATTCCCACAATATCTTTGATTTATATGTGACCTCTGGTCTGATACAATATTGGGGGGAGTCCATATCACTAGATCAAGTGCTCCATAAGCTTGTTGATGTACAAACTAGTCAATGCCCTGCTGACCAAAATGGCTAACCCATTCTTAGAATATTTGTCTGTGCATATAAAAACAAACTCCTGACCTGAACAGCATGGAAGGGATACAATGTAATAAGTTTGTCACCAAGAATCTAATAGGTCTCCTCTCAGAATGACGCAATTTGGAGTTCATTGTCAGCTTCTGTTGTTGGCAGTCAGATCATCTTGGTAGTTCTGAGTTTCTTTAGTTAGCCTTCAGTCTCTGCCACCAAGGCCACTTCTGTTATATCCTTTCATGCCAACAAAGCCCTTGCTTTTGACAGAACCTGACCAACACCAACTATTCAGGTAGTTTTATTTACTTAATAGTTTAGTGCCTTTTCTATGGTAAAATCTTTTTTGTGGGAAAAGACATATGATAGAAAGCTCTGCACACTTTATGCTTACTCCAGTATGTCCATCCACATACATTCACCTCAAAATACTTATCCTCCAATTTCCTCATCTTTTTTCTTTCCATTTTCTGATGAGCTTTCCAAGATATTTATCTATATTGTTGAAATTGTTTACATTTTTAACCCTGATTCATTGTTTTCTACAATATTGGAAAAACAGGGAAACTGTCCAATTAATTTTCTGAGAAGCCGATTTTCAAGCTCACCCTTAGTGGGCTACAACATAACTGTTGTCCATTTTTTTATGTGTGCCCATATATGAACTAAGGTGAGATATTTTCCTCCTTATTCAGAAGATCAAATGGAATTTCCCAATTCTATAATACATTATCTGTATTTTGTATTGCTGCTTACCACCCAAAATAAGGTCTCCATTCAACAAAATGTATCTCCTGTTTACCATCTTCTACCTGCTCCCTCCCCACTTTCCTTGTGGTAATCACCATGCTTTTCTTTGGGTCCATGAGTTTTTTATGTTGTTTTGCTTAGTCCTTTCACCTTTCTAACCCAGCCCTGCAAAACCCTCCACTCTAACAGCTGTTAGTCTGTTCTCTGTATCTATGAGTCTGTTTCTATTTTGCATTAGTATATTTTGTTCATCAGATTCCACATATAAGTGAAATCATATTGTATTCTCTTTCTGTGACTGGCTTATTTCACTTAGCACCATCCCTGCTATTCCAAAAGGTAAGATTTCTTTCTTTGTACAGATGAGTAGTATTCCATTGTGTAAATGTACCACAACTTTTTTATCCACTCATCTATTGAAAGGCACTTGGCTAGTCTTTAGATCTTGGCCATTGTAAATAACACTGCAGTGAACACAACGGTGCATATGCCTCTGGTCTGTCCAGAAAAAGTCCAGCCATTGTTAATATAACAAGAATGGTTTGCATGCCATCAATGTAACCTGGCAGCCAATAAAAGTGGACTGGAATAATGCCCATGCATGTACAATGATAACTTCACTGTACTTGTCAGTGGGGATAGTAGATGCCTTTCTAGATGCCACATACTAGAGTAAGCATGTGACTTTCAAAACAACTGAGTGAGTAGGACACTGAATCTGCATTAAATTTTACATTAAGCTTGAACATTCCTCCATGGAAACAGTTCAGATGACTCAGAAGGATTTCAGGAATAATAAAATGAGTTAAATACAAATAAAAGTGTGGCACAAATACTTCAAAGATGATTGAGAGTCTGTTGAAAGTGATCCATGTTTTGGAAGGCCTACAATAAGCAGAACACGTGAAAATGTTGAACATGTATAGTGTGCAATCAGCAAAGACCAGAGACTGACAGTGTGATATCTAGAAGCTGATCTGGGGATTCCAAAAATTACTGTGTCTGTGATTTTGACACAGGATCTTGGCATAAAATGTGTTGTGCCAAAATTCATTCCATGGCTTCTGCTACAAGAGCAGGAGGAACATTGTGCTGTAGCTGCTAATGACTTGACTCAAACCACTACCAATGTAGCATATCTCCTCCAGCAGATCATGTTGTGGGTTTACAGCTATGATCTGGAAACGAAGGCACAGTCATTCATTAGAAGTTGCCTGGTTTTCCAAACTCAAATAAAGTATGGCAAAGTTGCAGCAAGATTAATACCATATTAACCGTGTTTTTTGATTGGGAAGGTGTTGTCCCTCAGGATTACTCTCCCCCAGGCCCAACAGTTAATTTAATAAGGAGTACTACCTCAGTGTTCTTCATTGGTTGAGAGATGCAATACTACAAAAACAGCCACAGTTATGGGCAACCAGTGATTGACAACTTCATCATGACAAGGTCCTGCTCATGCATCGTGACTCATGCAAAGTTTTTTGGTGAAACATCAAATCACCCAGGTGACTCAGCCCCTTAAGACCCAGGTTTGAGGCCCTGAGACTTCTGGCTTTTCCTCAGACTAAAATCACCTTTGAAAGGAAAGAGATTTCAGACCTTTAATGAGATTCAGAAAAACATGGCAGGGCATCTGATGGTGATTCCAACAAAAGATTTTGCAGACTGTTTCAAACAGTGGAAGAGACGCTGAAAGAACTGTGTAAGGTCCCAAGGTGCCTACTTTGAGGGAGACTGAGGCATCATTGTCCTATGTACAATGTTTCCTGTATCTTGTATCTTCTTAAGTAAATATCTCTATTTTTCATATTACATCACTGGATACTTTCTGGACAGACCCCATATTCTTTCAAAACAATGTTTCATGTTTCTTCACATATAGGCCCAGAAGTGGAATCACTGGGTCATATGGAGTTCCATTTTAAATTTATTGAGGTACCTCCATACTGCTTTACACAGTGGCTGCATCAATCTACATTCCCACCAATAGGAACAAGAGTGTTCTCTTTTTCCCATATCCTCACCAACACTTACTGTTTGTAGATTTATTGAAGATAGCCATTCTGACAGGTGTGAGATAACATCTCAGTGTGGTTTTAATATACATTTTTCTGATGATTAGTGATGTTGAACATTATTTCATATGCCTATTGGCCATCTGTATGTTCTCTTTGGAGAAGTACCTATTCGGGTACTTTGCCCACTTTTTAATTGTATTGTTTGTTTTTTTGGTGCTGAGTTTTAAAAGTTCTTTATAAAATTTGGATATTAACCCCTTATCTGATGTATCATTGGAGAATATCTTCGTAATCTTCTGGTGGGTTTTCCAACTGTACCTGGTACCTTCATTCTAGGACATTGACATTCCAGAACCTTATAATCCTTCTGACATTGCTTTCCTTGAAATTTATAACATTCTAACTTCATATAACATGGATCATTACTTTTTTCATGTTTATGGTACCAATGCTATTAATGTTTTTGTTGCATCTACTTGATCCGAGGTCAGTGACATACAAAGTTTATATACCCTTCTCAAGTACCATCCATTACTTCATTATGGAAATAAGTAATCATACTAATAACATACAATTTATATGTGTGTATACATATATAATGTGCAAGTACATCTTAATTAAAACATATAGAGTACATTATACAAATATTTCTGTGTGTTAAGTGTGTGTATATTATCTGTGTGCAGGCATATCTGCCCATGTGGATATGGGTAGATAGATGGAGAGTTAAAGAAGAAAAACCTCTCCAAAAAAATTATTCAGCTGATGTAAACTTTCACACACTTATTTCAAGAGTAAAACCATACACACACACACATACACACACACACACACATATATAATCCCCAGCAGCAAGCACTTGATTTATACTGTTATTTTTCTTTTCTTGAAATAAACTGTTCTATTAAGCAAACAGAGTTCCTCTGTTATAAAAGAAGTACAGAATATTTATTTGCCTGTGAAAGTGTGGATCGAGAGAGCAATGAATAGAAACTATTGCTATCTATTTAGTCACCGGCATTTTAAGTCAAATTCTTGTGCGCTAAAATGATAAAGTGTTTGGCACATAAGAAATCCATCATATAAATATAGTTTTGATGCAAGTTGAAGCAGGGAAATTATTATGCTGTTGTAAGAAATATTACTATCCAGTAAAATGAGGATGAAATATAAAACTACAAAGTAATAAAATACAAAAACAGGAGGATATTCTTACCATACTTTTCAATAGATGATGAAGAAAACAAATCTCAATGCTAAAAATAAATCATGATTTGAGGACTGGAACCATAGGAACTGGAAAGTTTCCAAATTAAAAAAAAACAAAACAAAACCAAAGATTTTCATTAATAAGAAAAAAGCCTTCTGCTTTTATAATTATATACCAAAATTTTAATTTGAACTACAAATGTGCATTTTTCTGATTGCTATTGCTGCATAGTAACTACTCAAAATTAGTAGCATAAAATAACAGTTTGATTAGTATTAAAAATTCTGTTGATCAAGAACTTAAACATAAAATAGCAGGAATAATTTACATCTCTTGCATGTTTGTGGCCTCATGAGAACACTGAATGACTGAGATTGACTCCAATAGTTGAGGATGTCCTAAAAGGCTAGAAGCTATAAAAGCTGAGACGAGGGCTTCAATTTCCAGATAAATTCTGCTCTTGCATATCTACCTCTTGGCTGATGAGATTCAGAAGGTGAAGAGTGTGGACTCTCCAATGTCTTGGTGTTTTCAGCACAATGACTAGGTTCCAGAAAGAAGCTTTCTAAGAGAGTGATCATTCTAGAAGTACTAGGGAGAAGATATAGTCTATTCTCAAATTGTTTTGGATGGAAATCATCATCAATTATGCCATACTCTATTACATATGACGTTCATAGTCTTGTCCAGATTCAAAGTGAGAGGATATAGACTTCACCTCTGAAGAGAGGAATTTCAAAATTTTTATGCCATTTTTTAAAAATTGCCACATGCAGAGTTAAAATAATAGAAGCTGATTTTTGTGGTTTCTAGGGTTAATCCAGATGAATAAAATGAGCAATCAGTTTATTATTGAGTGTTATAAGAAAGATGTATTATAATTTTCATTTGAGAAAAGTTTCTGAAAGATAAATGAAAAACAAATTCAAATCTTTCAATATACCCCAATACAAGTGTAATGATTTTATGACTCAAATAGTACTCCAAATGTGAATATCATGGCTTTTTTACCTAACTAATGTCAAATAAAACAATGCTATCAGTATTCTGATATTCAAATTATTCTGTTTTTATTAAATAATATCATGACATTTAAAAAGTATTAGAAGTTATCAATAACAAAATATGTCAATTCTGCTAATAAAAAGACTGTGTTTGTGTAATGTTGCAACAATTTGACTTTTATTTTATAATGTCTAGTTTTAAATAGTCTTATTAATACCAGTGACTCTCCAGCAAAGAAAATGTCAAACCCAAAACATTTCCAAAATTATATGATTAGTATTACAAGATATCTGAACCCCATCTTCCAAAAGTAGAGGGCAACAGGAGGAATATTCATGAGATAAGGGTGAGTTCTATGACCCATAAGTGTTATTGCTGAGATATTTCTTTAAACTTGAAAAAATCGTAAGATCATGAATTGGAAATTTTCAATGTTCCCACCCCCTTCTCATGTTATATATGCAAACATATCTATGGAGTAGAATAACAGCTCATGAGAAGCAATAAATAGTTTTATAAAATAAAATTTTACTTGTTGCATTTCAGAATCATAATATTTAATATTTTTTCTTCTACATTGGGCCACTTTAAACTTCCACATGATTTTTTACCCATGACTCAATCTTATCCAATGATATGAAATCATTAATCAGGTAGAAAAAGGAAAGAGGGGTCCTAAAAGATGCTTTCAGCTGTTTCTATATTCTCTATGAAAAGCAAAATTCATGTAAAAATGTTTAAATAAAAGTTTCAAAATGAATCTATTAATTATGCAAAGATATGTTTAGAACATAATTTGAAAGAAACAGGCTGAAGCAATGAGACGATAAACTGTTGTGAATAATAAAGATAAATGGTTGTTTTATTTGTTGTGTGCTGGGCATAATAAAATCTCAGAGTTGCATTAAACATCCTCAAAATTGATATTGATCCAACACAACAGGTTTTGAACCTCTAGCAATTCCAACAGTCTATACATTATTTTTGGCTGCAGAGTCAAGAACCTCAGCACTCCTGTTACCAGTGTATAAGTTAGTAGAGTGCAGAGTTTTTCATTTTATCTCTAGTCCTGAACACAAAAACTGATCCAATGGGCATTTATTCAATATGCACCATAGTACTTTTCTTAAGAAATAAATCTTCAGGTCATATAGTTCTGCCAAAAGAGTTAATTTAGCATAGAAATAAAGCCATCTAAATTCAACCTAATTATTTGTAATAATATCTGTGTCTAGACTAGTGACAAAATATATTTTAAAGCATATATAACACGCTTTAAGTAGAATATCAAATATTCATATATATATAAAATATAGCGTTTAAAAAGCCATCATGTTGATGTACATATAATATCCATACGAATATGCATGTGATTTTTTTTATATCTTAAAACCTGGCCCACAGGAAATTACCCAAAATAAAAACTTAGTTGCAAATAAACAAGAAGAATAATGTAGCATTTCAATTTTATGTTTATGTTATAAAATTAAATTAATATTCACAAAGACATGATTCGATTATTATATATTATAAAATTAAAATGCTTTAATACTTACTTTTGCTCTCTTTTTTTGTTGTCAGTTACAGTTGTCCCACCTTTTTCCCCCTTGCTCACCCCTAGCCCATCCCCCGCTCCCACAGTCAATTCTCTCCATTGTCCATGACCATTAGTCCTCTATTCATGTTTCTTGGCTTGTCCCTTCCCCTTCTCTGCCTGTTATCCCCCTCCCTATGCCTCTCTGGTCACTCTCTGTCCTTTATTTCCATGTCTCTGGCTCTGTTTTGCTCATTTCTTTGTTTTGTTGATTAGGTTCCACTTATAGGTGAGATCATATGGTGTTTGTCTTTCACTGCCTGGCTTATTTCGCTTAGCATAATGCTCTCAAGGTCCATCCAGGCTGTCACATAGAGCAAGAGCCTTTCTCTCTTTCTGTCTCTCTTGCTGTCTCTCTTGCTGTCTCTCTCTCTTGCTGTCTCTCTTGCTGTCTCTCTCTCTTTCTTTCTTTCTTTCTTTCTTTCTTTCTTTCTTTCTTTTTCTTTCTTGTCTTTCTTTCTTCTCTTCCTTTCTTCTCTTTCTTTTTCTCTCTTTCTCTTTCCTTCCTTTTCTTCCTTCCTTCCTTCCTGTCTTTCTTTCTTCTTTTTTTTTCTGCTGCATAGCGTTCCATTGTATAAAGGTACCAGTTTTTTAATCCACTCACTTACTCATAGGCACTTAGGCTTTTTCCAGCACTTGGCTATTGTAAATGCTGCTCTGAGCATGGTGGTGCATAGGTTCCTCTGAACTGATGATTCAGGATTCTTAGGGTATAGCCCCAACAGTGGGATCATTGGATCAAAAGGCCGTTCCATTAGTTTTCTGAGAAAATTCCTAACTGTTTTCCACAGTGGCTGCACCACTCTCCATTCCCACCAACAGTGCACTAGGGTTCCCTTTTCTCCACAGCCTCGCCAGCACTTGTTGTTTGTCGATTTATTAATGATGGCCATTCTGAATGGTGTGAAGTGGTATCTCATTGTGGTTTTAATTGGCATCTCTTTGATGGCTAGTGATGTTGAGCACTATTTTCATGTGTCTCTGGCCTCTCTATATGTCCTCCTTGGAGAAGTGTCTGTTCAGGTCCTTTGACTATGTTTTAATTGGATTGTTTGTCTTCCTGGAATGGAGTTGTGTGCGTTCTTTATATATTTTGAAGATCAAACCTTTGTCTGAGGTATCACTGGCAAATATGTTTTCCCATACAGTTGGCTTCCTTTCCATTTTGTTGATGTGTTCTTTAGCTGTGCAGAAGCTTTTTAATTTGATATAGTCTTATTTGTTTACTCTTTCCTTTATATCCCTTGTCCTAGGGGATATATTGGTGAAAATTTTACAGCATGGGATATCTGAAATTTTCCTGTCTACATTTTCCTCTAGGATTTTTATGGTGTCACACCTTATATTTAAGTTTTTTTATTTATCTCAAATTTATTTTTTGTATGATATAAATATATAGTATAAAAATAAAAAAATAAAATACATAGTATATTTTTGTGTCTCATAGTCTTACGGAAATAATTGGAGGTTTAATTCTTGTTAATACCAACAACACTTATTTCAAGTCACTATTGCCTTTAGTCACTTTTACCTTTAGGTAAAAAGATAGCGACTTGAAATAATTAAACCTCAAATTGTTTCCATAAGACTGCAAGAAATAAAAATATGTTATATATTTTATTTGTTATATTTATACTATAATTTGAAGAAATATTCTATTGTTAATATGATTTAATTGTAAGAATAGTGATGGGTGAAAGAAAGAGAAAACAAAATGATAACACAGAATAATAAGAATAAATAAATTAGTAAGACAACAAAGCTTTGAAAAAGTATGTACATAAACATTTCAAAAATATTTTTAAAGTACACATAAAACTGATAATTGAAGTTATATCATTTTTTTCAGTTCTTCATTTTACTCTTTTTTGTGGCTCATTTCTTCAGCTTGAATGCATGTTTATATCATACTATTATACAGGCATACCTCAGAGATGTGACAAATTTAGTTCCAGACCTTTTACAATAAAGTAAATATCTCAATAAAGCAAGTCACATGAGTATTTTGGTTTCCCAGTGCATATAAAAGTTATGTTTACACTATGCTATAGTTTATTAAATGTACAATAGCATCATGTCTAAAAAATTGTACATACCTTAATTTAAAAATACCTCTTGCTAAAAAAAATGCTAAAATCATCTGAATTTTCAGCAAGTGGTAATCTTTTTACCAGTGAGGTTCTTGCCTTAGTAAATTCAAAAATCACTGATCACAGTTTAGCATAACAAATATAATAATAGTGAAAAAGTTTGAGATATTGTGAAAATTACCAGACTGTGACACTGAGATAAGAAGGGAGCAAATACTATTGGGAAAAAAAATGGTGCCATTAGTGTTGCTTGTCACAGGGTTGCAACAAACCTACACTTGTAAAAAGTGCAATATCTACAAGGCACAATAAAGCAAAGTGCAATAAAAAGAGGTATGTCTATACGTTAAATAATATACTGAATTTTTCTGGTATACATATGTTTTTATGAGGTGGTTTTTTATTTCAGTAAGTTTTTCATGTGGCTATATTTGAATTTCTCTCTGTGTTTCATTGTATTTTATTCAAGTTGTTTTTATTTTCCTCTAACAGTAGGGATGTAAAGAGCTGCCAGTTCTGTTGTTGTTTTGTTGTGTTTTTGTTTGGCCTATTTATTTCGTTCACATCCATGTGAGTAGTGGCCATGCATTAAATGTTAGGAGATGTGGAAAACCATCTGATAGTTCCCAGTCCTCATAACTGAGCACTAGAAGGAAATTTGTCTTTCAACAGACTCCCATTAGCACTCACAATCATAGGAGTGGAAGCAAGTAAGTACAATACATCTTTTGGATCCAATTAGTTTAGGGGAGTATTCTTTTTCCAACTCTGTCTGTACCCGACTAGAAAGAGCCCAGCACCTTGTGAGTCTCACATGTTTGGATATTAGTTAGCTCTTTACTATATCTATAAAAGATATAGAAGATGGTAATATGGGAACTGAGAATGGAAAGCCATAGAAATGGACACATTTTACCATCTACTACTATTATTTACTGTCTAGAAACTACTCTTGGTAGATTCATGTTAAATATTGCTTATCATTTATGTTGATTTAGGGTATGCATAGACAGCTAAGCCTATTTTCCACATTTGAATAAAACATCTATTAAAAAGGTGTTTAAAAAATTAGCAGTGGAATGTAAAAATGAATTAAAAACATGTATTTACCCACAAAAGCCTAAATCCACATGTGATAGATAGAAGCATAAATAATTTTACAAGGCAAAGATAGCAAGCATGAAATGGAAATAAATCTTTAAGAAACCCAAAGAAGAGTGTATGAGAGTGTGTGTGTGTGTGCACGCCCATGTGTGTGTATTTACAACCAGAAAGACTAGAGTGGTTTTAGAGGATCTACACTCCACAGGGGGAGGAGGACATCAATATGTTTAGAGTGTGGACCAGGTGGAATTAAAGAGACCTCCATTTCAAGGAAACAACTCTTCAATACTATGGAAAATTAAGGGGAAACGTATGATAAATTCAAATAATAATTAGCTCTATCAGAATGAGTTTTAGAATATCTGCAGAGGAATGGTAGCTGATAAGCTTTTAAATGCCTAAGTCAAATCTGGAAGGGAGTGAGCATTTATCAAATACCATATATCAAAATATTCACCAGATTATTTGCATGCATACAATCAATTTATTCCTTACTCCAGCTGAAGGAGATTGCTGGTATTATAATTTCCATTCTGTTTAAGAATACACTGAGAGTCTAATTTATTTGGCTAAGGTCAAAATGTTGGTATGAACTCAAGTAACTGCAAAATCTGCCAGTCATTTTAAGGAGTTAAGTACTAAAGAAGATGAGTTAATTATATCCTTCATTTCAGAATGTATATACTTAGTTATGATGATATAATAAAAAAAATTAAAACTCTATATCACCAGAGGTTTCTTTGAATTATAGGCTACATTAAACTCACATCAAATGCTTTCAATTTATTATTTTGTAATCCAGTACATAACAGCAGTATGGTGAGAGCCAGAGGGAAAAGAAGGTGGCGGGAGGTAGAAGTCAGCAAAGGGGGGATAAATGAGGGTGGAAATGGATTTGATGTTGGGTGGTGAGCACACAATGCAGAGTGCAGATTATGTTTTATCAAGTTGTACATTTGAAACCTATATGGCTTTATTAACCTATGTCACCCCCAAAATTCCCAGCACAGTGTACATAATAGGTATTTTTTTAATATAGCGCATTATTTTTCTGGTAAAATAGTAGAAATATATAGGACAATAAACTCCTACTAATTAACTATTCCCTTTATTTATGTAGCCCCAATGTAGCTAAGTGGCTCAGAGAATTATAGGTATTCGATTTCATAAATTATGTTAGGGAGCTTATCCCATAGAAACAATTTCAAATAATAAATATTCCAGTACTTTATATTTTGGTTGAAACTACCTAATATTACACAATATGAATAGCCATTTACATAATGCTGATTTATAATAAAAGTCTTGAGATAACAGCATTTATAACTATATGGAAACTTAGAGTGTTTTGGAGGGTTTTTTGCGTGCTGTGTAATGTTATACTAATTAAAATTTTACTTTAATTTTATCCCAGTGAGACAAGAGCATTTTAAGATGAGGAAAAGTCACACTATATATGAAGATATTTTTAGCCAATTTCCAACTTTTATATTTATACCTTAGAAGGCACTGTAATTTTATGTCATCTCTGGAAAGTGAAAAATAACACATTTTTGCAAGTTGTCAGGTTTTTCTCCAAATTTTTATAGTTTTGAAAAATATAATTTTAGAAATCTATATATCATATTAAGCAGCATTTTCATCTAAAACACTTCTTAATAATGGTAATAATGCAAACAGAAAAAAGATTTTAAAAATGATTTTAGGAAGTAACTTGTTAAAATAAAATTATTCATTATTTATCCAGATTGCTAGTAGTTATAAGTGATTATTTATAGTTCCACATCATTATAATTTATACAGTTCTAACTATGAGACATTTTAAATGACTTTATTTTCTTATCATGGTTTTTATAATTATTAGATTATAACAAGTACTTTTATTTTCATTTTTAAGACTATATAACTGGCAAGAGTTTGCATGTCTCAGAATGAATCAGTATTGTTTCAACTATTTTTTATTTTGTTTTAGCAATTATTTTCTTAAAGATATTATAAACTTAAAATTATATGCTATAAATATTACATAATATTTAATATAATTTTTAAAATATCATATGGTTCCCTCCACATTTATATATTTTCAAATTTATCTAATAGTCTTAGTTCTTCATTAGAAGTTTAAGTTTCTAGTGATCACATATGCATGTGTGTGTGTGTGTGTGTGTGTATGTATGTATATATATACACACGAAGCATTCATTCTCAGAGAAAAAATCCTCTTATGATGATTCACTAACATATTGGATTTGAAGGTCTCGGTAGTGGTTACTGGACTTCATGCAAGGATTGCCTAAACCACTTACGTTTTTAACAAAACAGAATTCGCTCTTCATTCATTATGATTAAATAATTATAACTGTGTTGTTAAAATATGACAAAGTATTATTGTCAGGGTTCCATTTATGTGGAGTTAAGTTTAATGAACTAATAACATAAAAAAATGTGATGGCTTTATTTATAAATATCTGTATTTAAATTGTGACTCAGAAGAGATATCTGAGGATTCTTTTTATTTAGAAAAAAATGCTGTTTTAAGTTCCATGGACATAGAATGCTTAGTTGGCTAAACAAACCTAAAATTCTAGAGAATGGGATGTACATGTTGTCTATATATTTCTCCACCCTCAAGTAAGAAGAATGAGGGTAATGCTTAGGAAGGAGCATAACAATTACATGTGTGTTAGACAAATACAAATTGAAACTGGGATATGTTCCATGAAGAAACAAATACTTCTAGTGTATTTCAATAAACTTAATAAAATAAAAAAATTAAGAAAAAAACAAGTCCTTGAAATTTATTTTTTAATCAAGAAATTCCACCTATACCTATGCTTTTTTGATGTCAGGATTATACAGACCAAGTGAGATTTAAAAAGCAGAAATACTGGAGGTTTCTGTGTAGTAAGGACAAATGAAAATAGCCTCACCGTTGTTCAGAGATTCGATTTCCAAAATACTATGAGAACAGAGTTGTAGAGGGTTCTGTGAGGAAAAGCAGTCTAGGTCTACTCTTATGTAACATCTCAGAACTGTGTAGTGACTGATGCAGTGTCCTGATGACTGAATAATAAGGTCTCATTTGAGAAATGTAACAAATGACCTGGTGATCAAGCATGCTGTGTGAGGACTTGATACTAACAGTTGAGTTGCTCACTGTTATAGATCAAGCAGGTTCATTTAGTGGCAACTACATGACATACCAGAGTCCCATCTTCACATTGCCCCACAGGTCCTCCGTTTCCTCTGCAATGCCTAAGGTAAGTGCCCATATTAAATGACTAAGACTGGCATGCTGAAATCAAAATTACCTGAATCGTATTTTTTACTTACACCTATTAAAGAGTGTGATTTTTACCCTACCTTTACGGAACTTAAACACTCTCAAAAATATAAATTCCTAATGATTAAGTGTGTTTATTATTTTTAAAAATTCTAAATCCTCTTTTACAGGCTCTCCTAATTATGTCTGGTCCACCCATAGTAATTTCCTTCTAATTAACTCAAATTCAATTGATAAGGGAGCATAATCACATCTCCAAAATACCTTTTACCACTTAATAACCAAATCATGGAAGGACTATCCCATTATATTCATTATTCCATACATATTCATGTTCATATTCAAAGTATACAGTGCATGTACACCCAGGAACAGACATCTTGAGAGCCACTTTAGAACTATGCACACCTCAACAGGAATTATTAAAAATGGTTACTGTAATTACAGATTTTTTCCTAGATATTAATGTACATTCAGAAAAAAGAGCACCATGAATATATGAAGAAATCCAAAATAAGAAACTAGTTTCAAGTTTGTTGTCAGAGATGAAAAAGTAAAAGGTGAGACAAATATAACAGGAAGTTGTTGGGAACTTTAGGGCGGATGGGCCGAGGGAGAGCTTAGTACCAGAACAGAGTAAATAGTTTCAGTACGAAGTCTTGTTATACAGAGGCATTAGCACTGAGAAGAAAGTCATCTGGTTGGAGCTGAAGCTAAGGGTCCTCAAAAAAGTGTAGAAACTTGGAACATCAAGGATGGCTACACAGCATGTGAACCCACACTTTTGGCCCAAACTTCCAGGAAAAAAATCTTTCATTTTAATTTTTTAATTCAATTTTTATTTATTTATATTTAGATACTTGTTTTTTGTATCATAAAATAATTTTACACTTATTTTTAACATATTATGGTACAAGAAATCTTATGCAATAAATAATTACAAAACACAAAAACAGATACAAGGTACAAGAAATTTTATGTACTGATAATAAATTTATGCATCATAGAAGGCCAAGAACTCTTCATCACTGTCAATATCAGAAGTATCTTCTTCAATTTCTACATTGCTGGTGTCTTCTGAAGAGTCCCTTTCCTCATCCTGGTAAATTTCATCATCCTCAGTTCCATCCGTAGCATCACTGATGCTCTATTTTTTTAAAAATTTTTTTAAACAACTTAACAAAAACAATCACTTCCTTCCTGACACCATTCTACACTCTTAGGATCCAATCACAAACCTGGGCAATGGATGCTTTCTTGATCCTGCCTGTAGGTGTTAAATCATTACCAGCTGACTGCATCCATGACATCCACTCTTACTTCTTTAGGTCCTTAAAGGGCTTGTTTACTGACACATCAGGAGGATACAGATGGCTGGTAGCCTACCAGGTATCACAGCAAGTTGGGTTTCCAAGTCTGCTGCAATTGCTTTTGCACTTTGAGTAACATGGGCTTTAAAATGATTAAAAACAAGCAAAGCTGTGTTGTTAAGTACCTACTACTGCTCATGTATAATGCACAACCTTATTTTTGCCTCAAAAATTTGGGCAAAAAAATGCACATTATACATAGTAAAATAAGGTATTTTGGTTTTCAGAGGGAGAAAGGGGAAAGTCCTCTGGTCTCTCTTCTTCATTCCCATAGAATTCTCCCCAGTGATATTCATTTTTGAACCCAACCAGAAGACAAGGACTTCCAATAAAAGTAGCATATGGAAGTCAGTCATCTCACTACCAAAGAGTGCAGAGCAGGGAAAAGAAAGTGGGGAATCAGAACAAACAGACAAATGGTAGTCGCACTAGTCTGGATTAGATATAGGTCTTGGGTTAAATATTCTGGTTGGGACTATGCAAAATTAGGGAGGTGAATGTGGAAATATCTTTTAACAATGAGTGACTTTAGTAGATATTAAGGTACTAAGTATATATGTATATTAATTTAATTAATTTATACTTTTATTCAATTATATTTCCTTTCTTACTAAATGTATATATATTTTCGGGTGATGACACAATTAGACCCACAACAAATCACATCCATTTTATGTTTCTTTTTAATAAATTTCCAGATTAGATATGTTCTACAGACCATATTAATTAATATTTTTATGGTATATGATATTTTATAATTACAAAGTTTTAAAGTTTCTCAGTTATAAATAAAATATGTAAGAGCTTTATTTTGTTTCTAAGATGGCTTATGATTTTGTCAGAATTTCATTCATAGAAATGTAAAATTTTGAATTATTCTCTTGGGGATTGGGCAGAAAAGACCTGCCATACATACAAGTTGTTTATTATAAGAAATAAAAAATTTTACCACATAATAAAACAAAGACAGTTGGTTTAGCCTTAAATAAGACAACTCTCTCCCAAAGAATCTTCTCTTTCTTGTGGGTTGAATACACAGTTTAGTCCAAATAAATATCAACCACCTATATTGAAAAAAATTTGCCCCATTAATGAAATGGACCAAATGAAAGATTTATATGGTTTCTATGTTTCCTGACTAATATTTTTTTAGATTAAAGAAATGTACCTACCATAAATAGAATAAAGTATTGGTTATTTTTATAAGAATAGGGAGCTAGATAGTCATGTGTTATCAAAGTTGATGTAGTTAAATAGCAGCTTGTTTTTCAACAGCCTCAAATAAAGGGAATCTGATTTACTAGATTTCTCCTTAATAACAATAAAATTATATAATAGATCAACACATTTTAATGATAAGTGTTTATATTATATATCAGGTAAAGACTCTTCTAAGGTTTTATGCTGCCTGGACATATTGAAATTTTTTTTAATTTACTTATAGCTACTATAATAAAGTTCAATTAAATCATTAGATCAATTAATATTAAAACCAGATAAAAATACATCAATATATTTAGAAAACCCATAGACAAAAATTTATTTAAAAAAATAATCTCAGTCTAAGTATGCTTTTATATTTTATTCAGGTTCTGTCAAATAGATAACTTGTCAATGTTCAAATTAGGGTGTGTCTATGAAAACCATAGGAGAATACAATACTTATATAAAATTTTCAATTTAAAATGAATTTTCATATTCATTGTTTGAAGCTCAATGAGCTGGTGTAAACAATGTTCTAAATGTTGAAAGAGTTCCACTATTCCATTTTTTAAATTTGTTTTCTATTTTGGTTTTAAAAGTAGGTAAAATTTCACAATTAAAATTATAGGAATATCACTGCAATGTGGTAATTTAATAGGACAAAGACTAGACTATGTTGATGTGACATTTGGTTTATAATTGTTGACATTCATATAAGAGTGTTTTTAACTAGGATTCAGGTTTCTTTGAAAACTCTCAAAGAAATTCACAACTAAAGACTTATTAGATGTTGGTGAAATTAACAATATATTAGTTTAATTTTATTTAAAATTGAGATTTCTCTTTCCTCTTGTAACATGAGAAACAATATATTAATAAATTGACATTTTAGGATAATTCTTCAAAAAGATTTTTTAACAAGAGTCAAGATAACAAAGATATACACATGCACTAAAACCATTAAAGAAAAGTGCAGAAAAGCATAATTCTAGAACCTCAATTCACTGGTCAGGAAGAGACAATGTGTCAATATCATACTCAATGGGCAAAAACTAAAAGCTTTCCCACTAAGATCGGGAACACGACAACGATGTCCACTTTACCACTTCTTTTCAACATCGTATTGGAAATCCTAGCCACAACAGTCAGACAAGAAAAAGAAATAAAAGGCATCCAAATAGGAAAGGAGGAAGTAAAGCTATCATTGTTTGCAGATGACATGATAGTGTACATAAAAACCCTGTAGACTCTACCAAAAAACTCCTCAACCTAATAAGTGAATTTGGCAAAACAGCAGGACACAAAGTCAACATTCAGAAATCAAAGGCATTTTTGTACACCAGCAATGAAATAGAAGAAGAAGAATTCAGAAAAAAAAGTACCATTCGATATAGCAAGAAGAAAAATAAAGTACCTAGGAATAAATTTAACCAAAGAGGTAAAAGACCTGTATGCAGAAAACTATACAACATTAAAGAAAGAGATTAAGGACGACACAAATAAATCGAAGCATATACCGTGCTCATGGATTGGAAGGAGTAATATCATCAAAATGTCCATACTACCCAAAGCAATTTATAGATTCAACGCAATCCCTATTAAGATACCAATGACATATTTCACAGAAATAGAACAGACATTTCAAAAATTTATATGGAACCATAACAACCCTGAATAGCCAGAGCAATTTTGAGAAAGAAATACAAAGTAGGAGGGATCACAATACCGGACATCAAACTCTACTACAAAGCCACTATACTCAAAACAATCTGGTGCTGGCACAAGAACAGATCCATAGACCAGTGGAACAGAATAGAAAGCCCAGAAATAAGCCCAGGTCTACATGGGCATCTAATATTTGGCAAAGTGGGCAGAAGCATAAAGTGGAGCAATAATAGCCTCTTCAACAAATGGTGTTGGGAGAGCTGGATGGCTACATGCAAAAAATTGAAATTGAATCATCAGCTGACACCATACACAAAAATAAACTCAAGAAGGATAAAAGACTTAAACATAAGTCGCAACACCATCAAAGTCCTAGAGGAGAACATTGGCAGGAAACTCTCAGATATCCCATGCAGCAATTTTTTCACTGATATGTCTCCTAAAGCAAGGGACATAAAGGAAAGAATAAACAAGTGGGACCAATACCAAAACCTAGGTATGTGCCCTAACCAGGAATCTAATCTGTGACCTTTCTCCCACTATCCGCCTGCCCCCAGTTTGCTTATTTTATTTCATCAAAATAAGAAACTTCTGCATGGCTAAAGCTACAACATCAACAAAATGAAAAGGGAGCCAACCATATGGGAAAATATATTTGCCAATGATTCCTCAGACAAGGTTTGATCTCCAAAATACATAAACAACTCACACAACTCCACTCCAGGAAGACACACAATCCAATTAAAAAATGGGCAAGAGACCTGAACAGACACTTCTCCTAGAAGGACATACACAGGACCTAGAGTCATATGAAAAGATGCTTATCACCACTAGCCATCAGAGAAATACAAATTAAAATCACAATGAGATACCACTTCACACTGGTCAGAATGGCCATCATAAACAGATCCACAAACAACAGGTGCTGGCGAGGCTGTGGAGAAAAGGGAACACTAGTACACTGTTGGTAGGAATGCAGACTGGTGCAGCCATTGTGGAAAACAGTGTGGAATTTCCTCAAAAAGCTGAAAATGGAACTGCCTTTTGATGCAGTGATTCCACGGCTGAGACTATACCCTAAGAATCTCAAAACGCCAATTCAAAAGAACCTATGCACCCCAGTGTTCATAGCAGCACAATTTACAATAGCCAAGTGTTGGAAGCAACCTAAATGCCCATCAGTAGATGATTGGATCAAAAAACTATGGTACATTTACACAATGGAATACTACACAGCAGAAAGAAAGAAAGAACTACTAAACTTCGCGACAGCTTGGTTGGAACTGGAGAGCATTATGCTAAGCGAAATAAGCCAGGGGGCGAAAGACAAATACCATATGATCTCACCTATAAGCGGAACCTAACCAACAATACAAAGATGCAAGGAAAATATGACCAGCAACAGTGAAAGGAAAAGAAATCAACAGAGACAAGAGGGAAGGGGGGGGGGTGGGGGAAAAGGAAGGGAAGGGGAAAGTCAAGGAACATATAGCAAGGACTCATGGACAAAACCAAAGGGGAAGAGCTGAGGGAGGGAGGGAGAGAAGGGGCAAGGGAAAGTGGTGGGGGGTAGGCAGAGACAAATGTATATGAAAAAATAAATAAATTTTTAAAAAATGGAAAAGACAATGTGAAGTCTTAGTCTATACTTCAGACACTGGAGTGCTATGTAGGAGCAAGAGAACACAGCATACAAGTGGGTACACCAGTGAGGGTGTCAGTATGTTAAAGTTCTTGGGATTTAAAATATTTTAAAAGGAGAAAATAGAAAGCTACTCTGTCTGTGTACATATGGAATATTTATTCACTTACATACTTATAATTCTGTGAGGGTCTGTAAGTTGGTAACTTATTAATATTGTGGCTCACACAGCTCTTGAAATATCATCTCCTGAATCTAATTAATAATAAAGAATCATTGCTCCCACACTGTAAACATAATTATTTCTAGCTAGATTTATTTTAGAAAATAGCACTTGGAGTGGCAAAATGCCCAGGGCTAACACTAAAATTTTATAACTCTGATACTAATTAATGCTGTAATACCAAATTAAATAAAGCTAAAATCACTTCTTAGAAAGCAATATTTTATAGTCAGAAATTTATTATAGCTAATATCACTTTGTAATGACTTAGAATTTGTAATTAGTCAGAGTATTTTTCATAATGATAAATGTATTTGCATTCTAATGAAATGAGGTTTGGACCCTTGCTTAGAATGACCATTATTCCTTATACCTTTGGGTTATTTGGAGCCAAGGCTTACTACAACACTAATTTTTTATTTTGCTCAGCATAGAAGTTAATTTGGATCATTAATTTTCTTTATGTACTCAGTGTATAACTTTATATACTCTATATACTCTTACATTGATATTGGCTGAAATATTAAATTAATCCCAGGAGAACTTGTTCCTAAACTATCCAAATCTCTATCTGAGATTATTTATTTTTCCCATTTAACTTCTATTTATTTTTTTCATCTAGCCTCACCTGAGGACATGCTTATTGATTTAGAAACAGGGGTAGGGAAGGAGAAAAAGAGGGAGATAAACATCGATGTGATAGAAACATGAATGAGTTGCCTCTCACACACTCCCAGTTGCCACTCAAACACTCCAAGACCATGGACCAATACCAAAACCTAGGTATGTGCCCTAACCAGGAATCTAATCTGTGACCTTTCTCCCACTATCCGCCTGCCCCCAGTTTGCTTTCAGTTTGTTCTTTGTTTCCAATTCTCTGGTTCTATTTTGCTCATTTATTTGTTTTGTTGATTAGGCTCCACTTATAGGTGAGATCATATGGGATTTGTCTTTCATCACCTAGCTTATTTCACTTAGCATAATGCTCTCCAGTTCCATCCATGCTGTCGGAAAAGGTAGGAGTTCCTTCTTTCTTTCTGCTGAGTAGGAGTCCACTTCTTTTCGTAAAATAAAAGATACATTTTTTTCATTTTCACCAATAACTTTATTAATTTGGATATTTTGAGAACGTCAGCTATATCCCACATGGTATAACATTGATTGTCGTCAGTTAATGTCTCGATTTGATCGCTATTAACTTCAACTGGTCTACATGACTGTGAAGCATCATCCAGTGAGAAATCTCCAGCACAAAACTTCACAAAACACTTTTGACGAGTTTTATCAGTTCACAGCACCTCTTCCTTATACTGCAAAAATCTATTTTTGCATTTCAGTTGTGTTTTTATCTTTCTTGAAATAGTAAAGTATAATGTGCCCAAAATGTTGCATATTTTCTTCCATCTTCAATATTAAAATAGCTACACAAAAATTGACCAGTTTTGATAGGTTTTTTTTTTAATGCACGCTGATATGACAGCTGTCAACAACACAATCTAACAAAACTGTTTCAAATGAAGTTCAAGAAAATTAAGCGCTACTATAACCATCTTACAGAAAAAAAAAATGAACTTTTTTGGCCAACCCAATATATGGTCTTGTATGTGTAATCTTAAAAAAAAACAAAAACAAAAAAAAAAACAAAACCAAAACCAAAAAACACCTAATAGAAAGAGAAAAGAGATTACTGGTTGCCAGAGCAAATGATGCGTGAAATGTGGGAAGGTGGTCAAAAGGTACAGACTTCTAGTTATAAGATAAATAAGTTCCAGGGATATAATGTACAGCATGGTGACATAAAGAATAAAGTTTACCTATGCCCAGTCTAAGGTAAATGAGAGCCTGCTCCTACCACATTGGTGAGATTATCTGATGAGTAGATGTGCTGCAGCTGCCTCACAATCTGGGCATGGGAGGAGGGGTCACTTCCCTAAGGTAGTAACCAACCAACCACTATGTCAAAGGATGCTAACTGACTAAGTATAATTCAGAACCAGTGGTTTCCTTGATCTAAGGTCATTTACTCACAGCAGATTGAGCATTGCAATTATAAAAACATTAACTAACATTTCCTGAGAATTATTGCTTGACAAAAGTTTCCAGTTGTGAATGTTATAATAACATCCACAAGACCCATGAGGTAGGCATTATTATAAACCCTATCATACAAAAGGAGAAACTGAGGCACAAGGTAAGTAAGTCACACTGCTAGCAAATGACAGAGATCAAACCCATGTTCTTAACCTATATGGAAGATTGCCTTGCTTGTCTACATATTTAGATGGTTTACATTAAATATGCATACTCTATATACAAAATATAAACAGTTTATAGATATTTTTATATAAAGTATAAATGAGTTATCTATTTACTGAGGTACAGAAAAACATATAGTAAAATATTTTTGAAATCATGTCAATAAGGTATCATTAGACTGTTTAAACAAAAACAGGGATGAGAACTAGAAAGACTGAAGATCAAGATGGATTCTATGGGAGATTAGTCAAAGGTGTTCAAAGAAATGGTTGGTGTCGTTACAGAAATGAAGTTCTATATTCCTTTCCACCAACAACATGGGCAGTTCACCACATATTTGAATTTCTTGAATTGAAAGTCTCCCCCTTTCTAAATTTGTTCATATTTTTAAGTTATAAGGGTAAATAACTTACTTCTAATAAATTGTAATTTGAACATCCTCCAAGAATAAGTGTAAAAACAGAGCTCTACTTACCTTTCATTTTTATTATATAAATATTAGCAAGTATCCAAGGCAAATTGAAAAAGAAATGACAGCATATGTGAGGGGAGACTCAAAAAAGATATTTATTTATAAAAAAGTTGTGTATTTACTCTTACATGTTCAAACTTCAGTCACCCTCAAATTACTCTCCATTTGATGCAATGCACTTATCAAAACACTTTTTTCCACTGCTCAAAACAGTTTTTGAACTCATCAGTTTTGATGCTTTTTAGTGCTTCAGCCATTTTTGTTTCTCCTTTTCCACATCCACAAACCATATATTTCCCTTTAAGGACTTTTCTCATCTAGGGAAAAATAAAAAAACAACAAAAAGAGGTCACTTAGGGCAAGATGGGGTGGAGCAAGGGGGTCCTGTAATTTTCAGTAAAAATCTTCTGAGCACTCAGTACCATGTGGGCAGGTGCACTCATCATAAATCACCCATCATGAAATGGGAAAAAATGTTGAGTCTTTAAAAAAATTCACTGAAGACAAATGCAGCCTTGTACAATAGCACCAAATGGTACACTGATACAGATAAGTTCCTAGAACACTAAGCTAGTGGGGGAAGCCTGAATACAAAGATCCTGCACTTCAGAAGATAATTCAGGTATTTTGGGGTTTCCCCCATCTCTCAAAGTTGTTTTGCTGGTTATATGTTACATATGTTAATGTATGAGGTATTTTTGAAAGGAAAATATTTGCCTTACCCATATATTTTAGGCAAATAATAAACATATGTGCATATAATATTTGAAGATAGCTTATATGATAAATTTTGCTTTAAAATGCATAAATCCAATGCAATACTTGCATTTTAAAGAGCTAGAACAAAAGATAAGATATTTAATATAGATGAGTATTTCAGGATAAACCATGACTCCCTTATGTCACCACACTACAACATAAAATGTCACACCAAAGATAAATGATGCCTCTTAAAGGTACTTCTTTTATTTAAAATGTATTACAAATTTAATTAAACAGTGCAAGTTTAGTCTAATAAACTTTCAAAAAAAAGTACTAGTATCAGGGCTATAGAGTGTCTATTTTGAACAAATTCACCTTGTTGTTGGGTTTGGCCAAAAAAAATATTAGCTATGAACATTACACCTTTTCAGATGTGAAGGATAAATTTTAACATATCTGTGATACTTACTTTTATTTTCTCTTCTTCTAGAATAACCAGGGTTATGAGTTAAAGTTTCTATTAGACATTTTTTTTCTCTTTTGCTTTCTGCATACTGATTCTCAATGAAATATTTCCTCTTCTTGAATATATAAGCTTGACCACATACATTCTTTCAAATTATATTAATTTTTTAATTTTATCTATTCTTTTCACTAGTTTCACTGAAAATTTCGCTTAATTGAAAGCACTACAGTTATGTACATATATGTGTTCATTTAAGTGATTTGTATTCTTCTAACATTGTATATGACCTGCTGATTTGAATGTTTCTCTCTCTATTATCTATTTCTTACCCTAGTTTTATTGAGACATAATTGACATAAAATATAAATTTATGGTATACAAAACATTGATTTGATAATTATTTATGCAAAATGATTGCCACCCTAAAACTAACACCTCCATCCATCACATAATTAACCTTTTTGTAGTGAAAATATTTAAGATCTAATTTCTCTGAAACTTTCAAGTATATAATACCTTATAATTAGTTATAATCACCATATAGCCATTAGGTTCGCACATTGATAATCTTATAACTAGAAGTTGATACCCTTTGACCAATATGTTACCATTTCCCCAAGCCCCCTGGTAACCACCACTTTACTTTCTGTTTCTCTGAGCTAGGCTTTTTAAGATTTCACATATAGAAAAGACTTCAAGATAGCAGAGGAATGAGTGACAAATTTGTTTTCCAGGTGATTTCTCCACAATTTAGTTGCAATTCTAGTTGCAATTGTTACACAATAGCAAGAGAGGAGCCTTAAAACCTCAGACAGTAAGGAATTGGCTTTAGCACAACCTGATTGGGAAGGAGTGCACTAGAGCCTCAAAAAGGTGGGCTGGGCGCCCATAGGCAGCAGTGCCATAGGGATATTGAAATGGCCAGTTGGATACCCCAGAGAAGAGTGGGGTCTAAACCATAGGCAGAATCTCCAGCCTACAGCACCAGAGCCCAAAAAGCACACAGACAATAGCCAGCTGCAAAAAGTTGCAGGGTTGCTCTCTGCAAGAGACAAGAGGCTGGAGATGCAAAGAGCCATTTAAAGGGCCAAAGGAAAAATTTGTATTGGCAGCCACTTGCCTAGGGCTTTGGCAAAGGTAAGGGAAGATTGGGCTAGAGCCACCTGAGGAGAGACTGGGGAAACAGGCTTTAGGGAAAGAACTGACTAAGGGGCTGGCAAGGTCCTGGTGCTGACTTCTCCCCCATAAGGCAGCAGCCAACTGGCTCAAGCAGACCACTCCCATGAATGGCAGCAGTGTGAGAGGACACAATAGGCCCACCCCCAGGAGGCTTGGACCTGGCCCTGGTGGTTGGCAAGCCTGACTGCTGAGTACAGATCTGAAGTCACAGGGAGTGGATCCCTGGCTAAAGGGGGTGCAGAGTGGTCTTGATACACTCAAGGAGACTTTGGAGATGGAGGCATAGAGGGGAGAACTGAGGGAGTAGCCAGGGGATCCCAGTGCTGACTTCTCCCCTATAAGGCAGGAGCCATCTTTCTCAAGTAACCTATTCCCCTGAGTGGCAGCAGCATGAAAGGACACAATAACCCTGCCCACAGGAGGGACTGTGCCCCTCCCTATGATGCTTAAGCCTGACTGCTGAGAGCACAGTGACTAGATTAACAACCGGAGGAGACAGACACAGACAGTAGGTTTCTGAAAGTCTCTAAAAGACTGCCGAAGGCCAGACAGGGTCAACAGCTGATATCATCGGAGGCAGATCCAGAAAGGAAAAAAAAAAAAAAAGAAAAAGGCAGTTGTCTACAATAGAAGTTCACACCACAAAGACAGGAAGTCAAGACAGATCAATTTAAGAAGCAGAAGCAAAAAAGAAGAGTCTTACAAATAATGGAAAGAAAAAGAAACAACCACCAGTTAAAGGGAAAGGAGGAATCCCCACAAAGAGAACTAAAAGAAATAGAGGCAAGTAAACTATCAGATATTGAATTCAAAACAACAGTTCTAAGGAAGTTCAATGAACTCAGTGAGCTCAGAGAGAATTACAAAAAACTACAGGGAAACTATAAGGAACTTACTGCAAACTATATCAGCATAAAAAAGGACACAGAGACTATCAATAAGAGACAAGAGTAAATGAAGAATACAGTTTCTGAATTGAAGAACACAGTAGAAGGAATCAAAAGCAGGTTTGATAAAGCAGAGGATTGAATCAGAGAGCTGGAGGATAAGGTAGAAAAAAATTCCCAGAAAGAGCACAAAATGAAAAAAGACGCAAAAAGAATGAAGAGGCATTTAGGGAAATGCAGGACAACCTGAAATGTGATAATATCCACATAATAGGAATACCAGAAGGAGAAGAAGAGGAGCAAGTGATAGAGAACCTGTTTGAAAAAGTAATGATGGAAAACTTCCCTAATTGGAGGAGAGAAAAAGTCACACAACTCCAGGAAGCACAGAGGGTACCACTCAAGAGGATCACAGTGAGGCCCATTCCAAGGCACATCATCATTAAAATGGCAAATATCAAATACAAACAGATAATCCTAAACGCTGCAAGGGAGAAACAGGTAGTAACATACAAGGGAACCCCAATACAGCTAGCAGCTGACTTCTCAACAGAAATACTGCAAGCCAGAAGGGAATATTCCAGGTCATCAAAAGCAAAGGCCTGCAACCAAGACTGCTCTACCCAGAAAGTCTCTCAATAAAATGGAAGGCAAAATAAGGAGTTTCCAGACAAAAGAAGGCTAAAAGACACTTCCAACTAACCGGCACTACAGGATATGATAACGGGACTGGTTTAAGAAGATGAAGCAAAAGAGTGAGAAAGAAAAGAACACAGGTACAAAGGGAAAAAAATGAATAAGTACCTATCAATAATAACTTTAATTGTAAATGGATTAAATGCCCCAATCAAAGACTTAGGATAGCTGAATGGATAAGAAAACAAGAGCCACACATATGCTGCCTACAAAAGACACACCTCAGAATGAAGGACCTACACAGACTGAAAGTAAAGGAATGGAAAAATATATTCCAAGCAAATGGACAGGAAAAAAAATCAGGGGTAGCAATACTGATATCAGACAAAATAGATTTCAAAACAAAAGCCATAAAAAGAGACCCAGAAGGACACTTCATACTACTAAAAGCAAGAATCCATAAAGAAGATACAAACATTATAAACCTATTGCACCCAGTATAGGAGCACCCAAATATATAAGGAAAATCTTGGAGCACTTGAAGAAAGATATAGGCAACAACACACTTATAGTAGGGGATTTTACCACTCTACTGTCAAAAATGGATAGATCTTCCAAACAAAACATCAACAAGGATATTGTAAAAATGAGCAACACATTAGGTCATATGGACTTAACTGACATATACAGAACCTTTCATCCCAAAGAAGCAAAATACACATTCCTTCCCAATGCACATGGAACACTTTCAAAGATATACTGCATGACAGTACACAAAACAAGCCTCAACAAATTCAGGAAAATTGAAATAATAACAAGCATTTCCTCAAAGCACAAGGGCTTGAAACTAGAAACCAACCTCAAGGAAAAAACTCAAAAAATTCAAACACATGGAAACTGAATAGCACACTATTGAACAATGAATGGGTCAATAATGAAATCAAAGAAGAAATAAAAAAGATTCTGGAAACAAATGAAAATGAACTCATAACAGTCCAAAATTTTTGGGACACAACAAAGGCAATCCTGAGAGGGAATTTCATAACAATACAGGCTTACCTAAAAAAGGATAGAAACATTTCAAATAAAAGACCTAACACTACAGCTTCAAGAACTGGAGAAACAACAAACAAAGCTCAGAGCAAATAGAAGGAAGGAAATAATCAAGATCAGCGCAGATTTGAATGACATAAAGACTAAAAGAACAATTCAAAGGATCAACAAATCCAGGAGCTAGTTCTTTGAAAAGATTAAAAAAAAGAAAGAAGGAAAAGCCTTTAAGCAGACTCATCAAGAATAAAAGGGAGAGGATCCAAATAAATAATATCAGAAATGAAAGAGGAGAAATAACAACTAATACCACAGAAATACAAAAGACTAAAAGAAATTACTATGAGCAATTATATACCAAAAAATTAGAAAACCTTGATGAAATGGACAAATTTCTAGAAAAATATAACCTTCCAACACTGAATGAAGAAAAAGCAGAAAGCCTGAAAAAACCAATAACAGCTGGGGAAGTTGAAGCAGTAATCAAGAAACTCCCAGCATACAAAAGCTCTAGACCAGATGGTTTCACAAGAAATTTTACAAAACATTTAAGGAAGAGATAACCCCTGTCCTTCTCAGACTATTCCAAAAAATCCAAGAGGAGGAAAAACTCCCAAACTCTTTTTATGAGGTTAGCATCATCCTAATCCCAAAACCAAATAAAGAAAAAACCAAGAAAGAAAACTACAGGCCAATATCACTGATGAACATAGACACTAAAATCCTCAATGAAATATTAGCAAATTGCATCCAGCAATATATTAAAAAAGATCATTCACCATAATCAATTGGGATTCATTGCTGGCATGCAAGGATGGTACATTACTAGCAAGTCAATAAATGTAGTACATCACATAAAAAAACAGGAAAAACAAAAACCACATGGACATCTCAATAGATGTGGAAAAGCATTTGATAAGGTACAGCACCCATTTATGATAAAAACACTCATCAAAGTGGGGAAAAAGGAGGCATACCTCAACATAATGAAGGCCATATATGAAAAACCTACAGCCAAAATCATACTCAATGGGCAAAAACTAAAATCTTTTTCACTAAGATCTGAACCAAGACAAGGATGTCTGTTTTCACCACTTCTATTCAAAATAGTATTGGAAGTCCTAGCCACAACATCAGACAAGAAAAAGAAATAAAAGGCATCCAAATTGGAAAGGAGGAAGGAAAAATATTGTTTGCATATGACATGATAGTGTACACAGAAAACCCCATAGATTCCACCAAAAAACTACTCGATCTAATAAGTGAATTTGGCAAAGCAGCAGGATATAAAGTCAATATTCAGAAACTGAAGGCATTTTTGTACACAAACAATGAAATATCAGAACCAGAAATCAGGAAAAAAATCACATTTACCATAGCAACAAGAAAAATAAAGTACCTAGGAATAAACTTCACCAAGGAGGTAAAAGACCTTTACACAGAAAACTATACAACACTGAAGAAAAAACTTTAGGAAGACAGAAACAAATGGAACCATATACTGTGTTCATGGACTGGAAAAATTAACATTATCAAAATGTCCATACTATCCAAAGCAATTTATAGATTCAACGCAATCCCTATTAAAATACTAATGACGTATTTCATAGACATAGAACAAACATTTAGAAAATTTATATGGAACAATAATGATACCAAATAGCTGCAGCAATTTTGAGAAAGACAAAGTAGGAAGGATCACAATACTTGACATCAAACAATATTACAAGGCCATTGTAATCAAAACAGTCTGGTACTGGCACAAGAACAGACACATAATCAATGGAACAGAATGGAGAGCCCAGAAATAAATCCATGTCTCTATGGCCCACTAATATTTGAAAAAGGGGATAGAAGCATAAACTGGAGTAATAACAGTCTCTTCAACAAATGGTGTTGGGAGAGCTGGATAGCTATATGCAAAAAAATTGAAATTTGATCACCAGCTGATACTACACACAAAAATAAACTCAAGATAGATAAAAGACTTAAATATAACTCGCAACACCATAAAAGTCCTAGAGGAGAATATAAACAGGAAACTCTCAGATATTGCATGCAGCAATATTTTCACTGGTATGTCCCCTAAAGCAAGGGACATAAAGGAAAGAATAAACAAGTGGGACCTCATCAAAATAAGAAGCTTCTGCATGGCTAAAGCTACAACATCAACAAAATGAAAAGGGAACCAACCATATGGGAAAATATATTTGCCAATGATACCTCAGACATGGTTTGATCTCCAAAATATATAAACAACTCACACAACTCCACTCCAGGAAGACACACAATCCAATTAAAAAATGAGCAAGAGACCTGAACAGACACTTCTCCTAGAAGGACATACACAGGACCTAGAGGCATGTGAAAAGATGCTCATCACCACGAGCCATCAGAGAAATGCAAATTAAAATCACAATGAGATACCACTTCACACTGGTCAGAATGGCCATCATAAACAGATCAACAAACAACAGGTGCTGGCGAGGCTGTGGAGAAAAGGGAACCCTAGTACACTGTTGGTAGGAATGCAGACTGGTGCAGCCATTGTGGAAAGCAGTGTGGAATTTCCTCAAAAAGCTAAACATGGAACTGCCTTTTGACCCAGTGATTCCACTGCTGGGATTATACCCTAAGAATCCCAAAACACCAATTTGAAAGAACCTATGCAGCCCAATGTTCATAGCAGCACAATTTACAATAGCCAAGTGTTGGAAGCAACCTAAATGTCCATCAGTAGATGAGTGGATCAAAAAACTATGGTACATTTACACAATGTAATGCTACACAGCAGAAAGAAAAAAGAACTACTACCCTTTGCGACAGCATGGATGGAACTCGAGAGCATTATGCTAAGCAAAATAAGCCAGGGGGCGAAAGATAAATACCATATGATCTTACCTATAAGTGGAAACTAACCAACAAAATGGACAAGCAAGGAAAATGTGACCAGCAACATTGAAAGAAAAAAGAAGCCAACAAAGTCAAGACGGAAGGGGGGGCGGGAAAAGGGAAGGGAAGGGTCAAGTCAAGGAACATGTATAAAGGACCCATGGACAAAGCCAAAGTGGAGAAGGATTGAGGGAGGGAGGTGAGGGAGAGGGGCAGGGGAAAGTGGTGGCGGGAAGATGGAGACAAATGTATTTGAACAAAAAATTAAAGTTAAAAAAAGAAGAAAAGAAACAAAAGAAGTAAAGCAAAAAGCATAAAGACTTTGAAAATAAAAAAATACTAAATTTTGCCATTTGTGACAGCATAGATGGACCTAGAAGGTATGCTAAATAAAATAAATCAGACAGGGAAACACAAATACCAAATGATTCTACTTATATGTGGCATCAATACAAAACGAAACAGAAACAGACTGATAGATTCATAGAACAGGCTGATGTTTTTCAGAGAGGAGGCGGGTAGGGGAATGGAAATTGTAAAAAAAAAAAAAAAGATTATTTTTACTCCATTTTGTGTTCCTATCCACTTTGTCCAATATTAACTGACCATATTGACATGGATTTATTTCTGGGCTTCCTATTCCATTCAATTGGTCTATGTGTCTGCTTATGGCAGTAGGTACTGTTTCGATTACAGCAGCCTTGTAATATAGTTATATCAGGTATAGTGAACTCTCCTACTTCTTTCTTCTTTCTCAACATTGCTGAGGCAATCTGGGGTAGTTTTTAGTTCCGTATAAGTTTTTGAAATATTTGTTCTATATCTGTTAAATATATCATTGGTATTTTTATAAGGATTGCATTGAATCTATAGATTGCTTTGGGTATTATGGACATTTTAATGTTAAATCTTTCAATCCATGAACACAGTATGTACTTCCGTTTATTTGTATCTTCCTTAATTTCTTTCTTCAGTGTTCCATAGTTTTCTGAGTAAAGGTCTTTTACTTCCTTGGTTAAGTTTATTCCCAAGTATTTATTTTTCTTGTTGCTATAGTAAATGGGATTTTTTTCCTAATTTCTGTTTCTGATATTTCATTGTTGGTGTACAATGGCCTTCAATTCCTGTATGTTCACCTTGTATCCCTCTGTTTTGCCAAGTTCATTTATAAGGGGGAATAGATTTTTTTTTTCCGGAGTCCTCTTCAATAAATGGTGTAGGGAGATCCAGACAAGCTCATGAAAAAAATGAAATTAGACCACCAACTTTCACCGTACAGTAAAATAAACTCACGATGGACAAAAGACTTAAATATAAGTCATGACACCATAAAAGTCCTAGAGGAGAACATAGGCAGGAAAATTTCAGATATCCGATGCAGTAATATTTACACTGATACATCCCCTAGGGCAGGAGATACAAAGGAAAGAATAAACAAATGGGACTACATCAAACTAAAATGTTTCTGCAGAACTAAAGAACACATTAACAAAACAGAAAGGGAACCAATTGTATGGGAAAACATATTTGCCAATGATACCTCAGACAAAGGTTTGATCTTCAAAATATATGAAGAACTCACATGACTCCATCCCAGAAGACAAACAATCCAATTTAAACATAGTCAAAGGACCTAAACAGACACTTCTCCAAGGGGGAACATACAGAAGGCCCATAGACATACAAAAAAATGCTCAACATCACTAGCCATTAGAGAGATACAAATTAATACCACAATGAGATGTCACTTCACACCGGTCAGAATGGCTGTCATTAATATTTCAACAAACAACAAGTGCTGGCGAGGCTGTGGAGAAAAGGGAACCCTAGTGCACTATACACAGGAATGCAGACTGGTGCAGCCACTGTGGAAAGCAGTATAGAATTCCCTCAAAAAGCTAAAGATGGAAGTGCCTTCCTTTTGATCCAGTGATCCCACTGCTAGTATTATACCCTAAATATCCTGAATCACCAATTCAAAAGAACCTATGCACCCTAATGTTCAGAGCAGTGTTATTTGCAATATCCAAGTATTGGAAACAGCCTAAGTGCCCATCAGTAAATGAGTGGACCGAAAAACTGGTACATGTACACAATGAAATACTACACAGCAGAAAGAATGAAGGAACTCCTACCTTTCAGGACAACCAGGATGGAACTGGAGAGCATTATGCTAAGTGAAATAAGCCAGGCGGTAAAAGACAAATACCATGTGATCTCACCTATAGGGACAACCTAGTCAACAAAACAAACAAATGAACAAAATATAACTAAAGACACGGAAATAAAGAACAAACTGAGAATGACCAGTGGGGAGAGGACGGGGATAACACAGGAAAGAAGGGGAAAGGGCAAGCCAAGGAACACGAATAGAGGGCTCATGGCCATGGACAATGGCGGGGGGAGGTTGACTGTGGGAAAATGGGGTAGGAGAGAACAGTAGGAAAAAAAGCAAGACAACTGTAACTGAACAACAATAAATATATATCTATATATGGACTTTTTCACCAACCCAATAATATTTGTCTTTGTCCTTTAAACTCCTAAAACATCCTTGAATTGGTATTACCAAGGGACACTTTATTCTCAATTATATATGTTGTTTTAAGATCAATATTAGGAAATATTATATAAACATAGAGAAGATCTAATTTCATATAAATCATTTGGAAAAATGCAAATTCATAAACACCAAATATCACTAAAAGCTTTATTTTAGATCTTTTTTGTAATTAACTCAAAACCTACTATATAGTATCATAATTTAATAGTTCTTTTATTAAACCTCATTCGGCAACATACTATGATTGCTATTATTGCTAAAGATACTTTAAAAATCTTATATTTTCAACTGTTAGAGGAGAAAAACCAATAATAATAATAATAATAACAACAACAACAACAAAAACAGCAACAACAGATTAGGACCCATAATGGTCAATTTAAAGTTCCATGTAAATAAAAATGTTTGTTATCCACTTAATAAAATGCCTAAAGTCTCAAAATTTCTATCTATAAAGTTGTGGTTCTAAGGTATATGTTCACTAGTTGAACTTGATTATCCCTAGTCATAAATTAAGGTATTCAGAGGCTGCCTCTATTCCTTCATACCAGCAAGTAGTATTTAGTGCACTGAAGTAGTGATTTAATATTAACTTGGTGACTTGTAACATCTAGTGCAATTTTCAAAGGTAAGTAATTTCCAAATAGACAGTATTTTATTATTAAGCAAGTACTGCTTCCATAAACTACATTATACCTTGATGGCCAAAAACAGCTAATACTCTGTCTAAATGACTGGGGGTAAATGAGAATAGAACAATAGTGTTTTTCACCAAGTCATAATATACATATGACTACACACTACTACCTTGATGATATTAACAAAATGTAAAACATTCTTAAATAAATCTTAAAATCATTTTATATGAACCAAGTTTACGATAATATAAAAATTCTACCTCAGCTTTCGGAATAGATAAATATATGTTTCTTGGCTAATTTAAAATACAATCAAACTTACATCTTCTCATAAGAATGACATTATACTGAATCCACTAAGTTACACCAGCCAGGAAAGGGGTAAGTCAAGGGACATATAGCGAGGACTTATGGACAAAACCAAAGTGGGGAAGGATTGAGGGAGGGAGGGGGGAAGGGGACAGTGGTGGGGGGGAAGGTAGAAACAAATGCATTTGGAAAAATAAATTAATTAATAAAAAAATTTTCTAATTAAAAAAATTGCAATAAAAAAAGAATAACATTATAAACTTCAAGTTTCAAGTGCAAGGAATTTATAATTTCTAAATTCATTCTCTTTCTCTTTTCTGCATTACCTAATATATGGTTTTTAGTTTTTACTATTACTTTTTATTAACAGAAACAAATTTAAAATTACAGTGTTGGAAAAGATTTTACTTTAGTTTTGTATATTCATATTAAGATCTAATAATGTATCTCAGTTAACCATAATTTACATCAATAGTTTGAATAATTATATATTATATAAGTGAAATAACTTTATAAATAATTTCTGTAACCCACATGTAGTTAAACCTGAGACCAGAGACTGATGCTCAAGTTGTTCCAGTCTCGTTTGCTTATTCCTGCAACAACGTGTCAGATGTGTACACAAACAACCACCAGACTCCTTAATCTCCCCTCCTTATGTCTAGACCTTCAATTTTTCTGCAAACATAGTCATGGTTTATTTGAGCTATAAAGTCTTAATGTTACCAATATACTTTACTCTTCTTATTTTATTCCTTGAAATGTCTCTCTGATTGTCTTTCAAACATTGCTATTCACATTACATTAAAAAAAAACCCCCAAAAACAAGAGAATTCAATATACAGATATCATACTCACAGGTGTCAGTTTTTGGTCAACAGAGCACTTTGTGTGTATGCATGACTATTTCAAAAGATACTCATGAAGTCTTGGTTAGGTGGCTCAGTTGGTGGGAGCATCGTCCCATGCACCAACAAGTTGTGGGTTTGATCCCCGCACAGGGCACATACCTACGTTAGGGTTTGATCCCAGATCAGGGCAGCTACAGGAAAAAACTTATCGATGTTTCTCTCTCACACTAATGTTTCTCTCTCCATCTCTCTCTAAAATCAATTAATATGTCCTCAGATGAGGATTAAAAATGAAAACCATTCATGAAATGTTTGGGTCCCCATAACAAGATATTTTTATAAATAGCGATTAATTAAATATTATCCTCCAAAAACTTTACAGGGTTTTTTTTCCCCCTCTCACCATTATCTCATTCTCATAGAGTAGTATTATCAGTGGTTCAATGGCAATAACAAAGATAATATATGCTAGAGAAAAATTCTGAAATAAAGTATTTTAGAGCAATGATTTTACAATAAATGTGGAAAAGAGTTAGGTTATATTTTGTGCATTCAATCAGAAGCTATAGACTTTGTTCTTGCCAAAAATATAAATATGCACTTATAAACTCTGATTCATAAACTGGTTCAAGTGATTTATTAAAGCCAAAACCCAGATATGAATTTCTAGAGGCTTTCCAACTTTGGTTTAATAAATCTACTCTACTCTAGTTACTATCTTCAGTCTAACAAATTGAATTTGATTGAAATAAAAGTTAACTATGTATTTCAAATGGCTTAAAAGAAGAGATAAATGTTCAATATTTAATTATATTAACAACAATTTACAATGATATGTTTTGCATCTTGTAACAACATACTGAATAAAATAGGAATTCAACCAACATTTTCTGAATGAATAGAAGATGATTCAATGAATGAACTATTTTCTAATATCACATTTTTTAAGAATAAAATATCTTTTTTATGCTTACTTTGTTTCTTTTGCATGGTAATATAAAAGTAGATAGAATATTATTATCACATTTGAAAATTTCCTGGCTCAAAGGAAGGAATGGGGAGCAACTAATAACTGATATGTTTTGTTGGGAAACGCCCTGTCTGGTTTCAGAAAATGTAACCCCGCTGATAGGTAGAAGGGCCCCAGGGCTGGAAATAATTAGAGAGGCCTTGAGGAAAAACAGGTTCCTGAGGAAACATAACCTGTCCCCCATGGCGGGGGCATATCTTCTGCCTTTCTGCTTTGCCATGTGATGATCAATAATCCATGATGGGCACATTATTTTGAGCTGAGATACCAGCCTAAGACAGATATTGATCAAGGTATTGGCAGCAGGCAAGAAATTGGGGGACACAGAAAAAGGGCAAAAAGGCCCACACCCCTCAGCTCGGCTTGGACATGGCCAGAGTCCTGATTCTATCTGAAAGAAGTCTCCTTGTCTCTTGGTGGCTCCCTCCCCCTGTCTGGCTCAGGCTAGAAACAATACTGGAGTCAGTCCTAAACCAGATCTGGCTGTTCCCGGGAAATCCACCCTAAAAGTAAAGTCTTTAAAGAGTGCTTTGTTCTTCCCTCAGACACTCTAGCCAGCTCAGGCTGGGAAGGAAATTTACATTATTCACAGACCCTAACCCTATACCCTTGGGCACTATTATGTTTACTACGCTCTCATGTTTAGTCATCTCTGTTGTTTACTAGCCTCCTCTCAGACCCATGTAAATCGGTGTGTTCCTGCCATTTGTTTTCTTCAAAATATCACCCATTCTCTGTGAACATTAACATACTGATGTAATGAGATAACCTGTGCATTTCTGTTACCCAGCCCCATTGATAACCTTTTCAATAAAAGCCTTTGGAAAAAGGTGTTTGGGGTGCTTCTTAACTAAGAGGGAAGTGCCCCTGTCCCCTCTCCTGGCAAACAAAGAAGTGTTTGCGATGACTTGTGTTTATTCTCCCCATCCTCGACAACCCCCGGATGGGCTCTGCCATATTCAGAGCTCTGCTCCCATCTCAGTTGGCCCTGGATGGTAACTCTCAGATCCCAGAGTGCTGGGCCCCCCGCAACTCACTCCATCCCTCCACACTACAATGTTTATAAAATAAATTCATATAACTGGGTTCATTTTGCCTCATATTAATAACACTACTATAAATAAACATCACATTCCTCAGTTAAAAGTTTTCACCTAATCTAGCCATATCAAAAGTGTATTAATAGCAGGAACCATCTATGATATCTTATCACTTCTAGCTTTAAGGTAGCATAAAATAGGTGCCAAATTCTCAGCATTATATAGATTCTAATGTATATATTTTAATGTGAAAATTGTTGATATTCTTCCAAAGTGCTGTCAACAGTCTTGTTTTTTATTGTCTATGCTATTACAGTTGTCCCCACAGACTTAAGCTGAGCAACATTTTTCTCTATTGCAGAATCAGATGTCACAAAAAACCAGTTGAGTTTCAAGGCTAGGGTTTCTGTGCATGTGTGCACATGTGTGTTATGATTGTGTAATTGGATTCCACACTGAAAATGCTATGTCAAACGTGTAGGTAGTATATACTTCAAAGCTTATTGTTCCAAGGGCTGTTTGGTAGTATTAGAAGAAGTTGCAGCATATCCTCTGCATGCAATCTTTCAAAATAAATGGACTATCTTTTCAACCTTAACACAGAAGCTGAACAGTTTCCTGTTATTCACTCAGGTAATGAACCTACACAGTTGGTAGTCTTCCCCTGAGTAGAGCTGAGTTTGCATCTTGGCCTGTTTCTTCCTTAAAGCTTTAAAATATATTAGCTGCCATGAAGCAATATGAGCTTCTAACATACCCATAAATGAAACCTCCTGCACAGCCTCTCAATGGCAAATAAGCAGCCATAACATTTTGTAAATTCTCACTCTGAAATCACAGAGAAGAAACTCAATATACTCACCAATGACCCTTATCAAATAACAACTTTGTGGAATGTTCTTTGCCTTCCTAGTCTCTCCGGAGGTTACAAACTCTAATGGGAAGGCAATGTACCATTGGCTATTATTCTTAACAGCAATGAAAGTTGAAAACAGATAGATCCATTAATTCTGTGTTCTCATTGCAGTGTATGAGATCCCAGTGGAACTATCTTTACTTCTCTTTGAAAATTAATGATAATTTTTGGTATTTCTTTATAGCAGAGGCTTAGATCTCTGATCCTAGACCTCTTATAAATCTTAAACCATTAGTGTGAATGAGAGTTCATTGTGGTTTTTTTTCCCCCGGTGTTAATCTTACAAAGTTCTTTTGATATTAATTTATGAAATCTAGAGGCCTATCTACTTTCTTAAAATGACAAAACAGATTTCATACTGTTTCTAAAATATCATGTCTATTAAAATAAATAATTACGTTAAAAAAAGAGAAAAGGACAAGTTTTAGTAAACAATGTTTGGTAATTTCATATGATAAACATATTAAGCTTTTTTTTCTTTTGGGCCTCCCACAAGGCAAATAATCAATGAAGCATTGTATTCAAATGCAAAAAGACTCCCCAAAACTAGAGACATGACTATATTGAACTAAAATGATTTAGGTCTCTTATATAATGATAAGCCTGAGGTAAGCAGTTGGTGATAGTGATATAGATGCTCGAACATTTTAGGATTGGGATCTTAGAAATCCTCATGATTTTTTTTCCTTATAGTGTCAAAATAACTGCTACTGTTCCAGCCATCATATCCTATTCTGACAGTATGGAAAAGAAAGGATAAAGAACAAAAAGCTAAGTAGAGTCTCTTTATGGAACATTTCCTTAATCCCCAAACAAAAACTTTTAGTTGTATCTCATTAGTTGTCTTAGTCTGTAATAGACTTGTCACTATCTAACTGAGTCCATCATTGCACTACGTAATGTAGTTTTGTTAATAAGAAAGAAAAGTAGAATAAATAGTGAGTAAGCTAATACAAGTCTATTACAAATACACTAGTTTTAGTTGACTAGATTGGAAGGCATGGAAATAAAATAAATTTCTATTTTGAGTACTTATAACAACTATTGTTAATAGAAATTATCAGGTCATAGAAATGATCTCATTTACTTTTTGTAATAATCCTGGGAATTAAGCATGTTGCAGATACAAAGCCAGGTATCTCTGATTCAGATTGTGACTTTTGTGGATGAAGGAATGTTTATTTATGCTTTGGATAATAAAGAATATGTTCCTAAAATTGTCACCTTATGACTTTTATATAAAGAGAAACTTTTCTGTTGGTACTGACATATATTGTCTATTGGCTGCTCAAATGTGACTTATTATAATTAAGTTGTTTTTATGTTTCTATAATAAGATTTCATCTTTAAAAAATTTTAATCAGATTATTTATTTATTCACTTATCTTTAAACACTTTTTAAAAATATAAAATTTATAATATAGTAAAAGTTGCTTAATAAAATATAAATTTAATATTTAAAATTGGAATTAAGATAAATTAAATTTTAAAAACTAAAAATTTAAGTTTATATTGCCATGACAGTAATGGAACCCAATACATTTCAAATAAAAGAAATACAATAATTCCTCATGTGGAAGGAAAGTCTTAAAAAGTTCCTTTGGCTAATATTTGAAGATTTTTTTTTATCTATTTTTATGAAAAAGATGGGAAAACTATGTGCAGGAATTCAACAATGATTTGACTAGAGACATGGATATAGACTAAAACTTTTGGAGAGGGGACTACAAAAGAAAGGAATTATCTTCTGGAGGTCAGACCCCTTCAGTACTTCCGCCACTAGGTGAGTGTTCTAAAAACACATCCGTGTCAGTGTACTAGCCGGTGTTGTTGAGAGAGGCTGTGTTCTGCTTCAGTGAATTTTTTTGTAGACTCTTTGAACACGTCTGTCCATTTCATAATGGGTGATTTACGAGAGCACCGGCTCACGCTGTGCTGAGTGTTCAGCAGTTTTTGACCAAAATGCAATGACCCCCATTTCTCATCTCCCTATTAACCCAATATTGCCCCAGGTAACTTTTTTTTTGTTTCCCTGAATGAAAAAATTCGCCAAAGGGAAACATTTTGCTGATGTGGAAGAGGTAAAACAAAAAATGGTGGACGTACTAAAAGGCATCAAAATTGAAAGGTTCAGAAACTGTTTTGAGCAGTGGAAAAAACGTCTCAATAGGTGTATTGCATTAAATGGAAAGCACTTTGAAAGTAGCTGAAGTTTAAACATGTAATAATAACTACACAATTTTTCATAAATAAGTTCCACATTTTTGGGTCTTTCCTCATAAATTGTATTACTGTAACATATTCCATATGTCATGAATGTGAATTGTGTACTTTTGTTTGAATTGTGTATCACAGTTGTAACTGAATACCATATCTTAATTATCATTAAAAACCTTACAAAAATTCTGATTGATATGGCTCAATTGGTTGGGCATTGTCTCCCAAAGTGAAAAGTCACCGCTTCAATTCCTGGTCGGGATGCACGCCTAGTTTGTGAGTTCTGTCCCTGTGCCCTCTCACATCAAAATTTCTCTCCCTCTCTTTATCCTTTCCTTTCCCTCTCTCTAAAAATAAATAACTAAAATCTTTTTAAAAACTTACAAAATACTAAGAATTAATACTCATAATGCTAATTTACATTTATACACTTAATATTTAAAATTATTTTTTATAAATATTTCTTTTTTGTAACTTATGATAAAGAAATGTTAACTAAACTATATATTAATATGGAGGTCACTACTTTTACAACTGTTATCCTTTGTTGAAAAAGAGGGTAATTTCCTTAAATGAAATTATTCTCTAATGTAAGGTTGTTGTTGGTTTGTTTTTTTTTTTCTAGCTGTGTGATTTAAATCTTAAGGAGGGATAATAATAATATATTCTATTATGAGGAGATAGGATGAATTCTTATCTATTTGAATATTATTTTATTTCAGTTATGTATAAGCAGGTTGATCTATAAATATCACAATATCATTAAGCATACTTTGAACAAACAAGGTTTGTAGCTAAAATGTAGATTATTTATTATTATTGTGCATCTATATTCAAAATTATATCTATGTGTCTTGTGTTTTCTCAGGATTTATATACTCTTCAAAGAGAGTGATTTATAAGATGAAATATACACATTTCAGAAAAGATATTATCATGCATTGAGTATATAGTAAAATATAATAATATTTTTTGAAGCACTTTGAAAATAAATTGTATGAAGAAAAAATATTAAAAAGGAAAAGATACATGCCTATGCATTAGGATAGGCCTATTACCTTTTATTTTAGAAACTTATAAGTGGTTTCATATTGTCTCAATACATAATGAATTATGTAGGCTGCACCCTTTCAGACAGGTATTCAAAGTTACATGATATAAAAATTGCCTAAGCTTTGTTTTGTTATCCTCCATATTTTGCTTCCTGAATGTGTACTTTTTTTCCTATTTGTATGTATTAGGCTACCCACTATCTGTTTGCAATTTTAAAAACTGGTGTGCAAAGTACTGCCAATTAAATATACTATTTATTTGTATTATGATCCTTAAAATCCATTTATCTTTTGTGTCTTTTGGGTCCTCTATCTATCAAATGTAGATATTATATTCCCACTTATAGGCAAAGCTGAGTTAAGTTAAAAAATTATAATAAAAGAATCCACTAATTTATTCATTCAATAATTTAGTAAGCACTGATATTGAACCCTAATATGCTAGTCAGTGTAATGTGTGTATATAAACAATTTTTCCAATGCCAAGTTAAAACTCATGCACACACAGCAATCTATAAAACAACCAAAATATACCAAATAAATAAGCAAAACAAATCTTCCAAGGATACAAAGTAGATACCTACTAACTATATATATAAAAATTTAAGAAATTTTTAAAGAAAAATCCCCTTGATTCTCCCTTTAGTTGAATATGTTTACAATTATTATTATTTTTTATGTAACTTCATATCTGGATTCAAGAGTACATCAGATGATAAACAAGTGGTTTCAAGGGCCCAGGTATGGGCATCTAAGTCTCAGATGATTTATTTTATTTGGCTACTAGAGACACAGTGAAGATGCAAGAAAATGACAAAATGAGAGCTGGCATCTTGACAATGAGGAAGGAGTGACTAAAGAGAAATATAGACAATGTTGAAAAAATAACATTTCTCTTGGCAATTTGCTATAGCAACAAATGTCACATTTAAATATAATAATAGCTCCAAACAGTAAATACATATTCAGTGCTGGACTGAAACAAATGGGGTACTTGAGAGACCAATTGTGTAGCTCCTGATTCAAGTTATATTTTATATGTATATATATACAAAATACATTATAGTATATTAGACAATATTACAATACAATATATAATAATGTATAATATTTATTTAATGGCAACAAAATATTTTATTAAATACACATTGCATACTTTTATATTTTAAATAAATATTTATTATAATATTAGATATGTGATTTTTTTTTTGCCAAGTAACTATGTGAGAAACATTTCTTAACCTGTTTAAAATTTAAGTAACAAAGCACACCATTCCTTTTAACTAATACTATATATGTATATTTGTCTTTAAACTGAATTTTGACTTTAGATGATAACTACTTGTTATCAACTATTTTCATATGCATTAGTCCAAACTATGTGCTCACACTCATTCTGTCAAAAAAATTAATTTTTTTGTCAATTTTTTTTGTTTTTGACTACTGTTTGAATCTGCATGAATTTGGTCAATATAAATTATACTATATACGTACAGTTTTTATGTGCAAACTTCTGTTAAGGGGAACTGTAACTCCAATACGTTTACAATTTTCTGGCATCCCTATTAAATCTGTTCTCTGGACATCTGCCTTGTTGGCCAATCCCTTTAACTAATCCAACATAGAGTGACTCAGATAAGGCAATGTCTCCTAATGGCAAAGTGCTGAGGTTTACAGTTAAATATAGTAGCGTAAATCCAGGCAGAAGCATACATTAACTTTGTGACTGAATTTGGGAAACATAAGTATTTTTTAATTTTCACCTGAGGACATGTTTATTGATTTTAGAGGGAGGGGAAGGGAAATAAAAAGGGAAGGAGAGAAACATTGATGCAAGAGAGAAATATCAACTGGTTTCTTTTCATATAATCCCCAACCAGAGATGGAAACCCCAACCTAGGCGTGTGACCTGACCAGAAATGAAACCCATGGCCCTTTGGTTTGTGGGACAATGCCCACCCAACTGAGACACAGCAGCCACAGCAAAACATAAGTATTCTTAACTAGAGTACTCTTAAGGACTCAGATTTTAACTGATATAATAGAGATATTAATAGTATTCAATTTAGAAATAATTGTAAGAAATATGTCAGATGTGAATGTAAAGTATACTTAATTCAAGCTCAAAACCATTGAACTATGTTTAGTATTTTCTTTGAATAAATTTGAGTAATTATTTCATAATAAATATCCTAGAATATATTGTATATTGCTTAAAGAGTTTTTTTTTATGATTTGGAACATTTGATGGTTGTCTAGGATATGTCTTTTGTTATGTTAGAATATTAAATATGCAATTACTTGCCTGCATCCACCTAGAACTAAATATTTAATTCCAAATATGGAATTTAAAATTTGAAAATAACACACAATATGGTGAGCTTTGATAACTGGAGAAGGAAGTTAAGCTTGGGTCAACTCTTGAAACAGAAAATTATAAACTTTACTGTATAAAACAATTAATGAGAAATCTTGACAAGGATTGAGACTTCCTATAGTACCTGGGATTTAGAACAGAAATATGAGTTTTCTAAGAGCATTAAAGATAATTCTAAGGTAGATGGACTTCAGTCCACACTTCAGGAAACACTGTTCTAAAAGATAAGTAAAATTTACATGGAAAAATATAATGTAGGATTACAGGAGGCAGGTGTAAAAATGTTAAACATTTTGAATGTAATGTAATTTAAGTGTAGAGAAGGATTTTAATAGATGTTTCACAGCCTACTCCAGGTGTGGAGTGTTTTGAATATCAATTTAAAGATCTTGAACTTAATTTGTACTGATGGAGAACTATTTCATTTCAGTAAATAAGTTGTTATTCAATATGTACTTTATGTATTTTTTTCCAATTACATTGACATTCAATATAATATTAATTTCCAGTGTACAGCATAGTGGTTAGATATTTATGGAACTTATGAAATGGTCCCCCCAATAAGTCTAGTAAAACCCTTGACACCACATATAATTATTACAATAGTATTTACTATATTCCCTATGCTGTGCTTTACATCCCTGTGACTATTTTGTAACTGCCAATTTGTACTTCTTAATTCCTTTACCTTTTTTACCCAGTCACCTAAACTCCCTCCCATCTGGCAGCCATCACTCAATTCTCTGTATCAATGAGGTGATTTCTCCTTTGTTTGTTTAATTATTTTGTCTCTTTAGATTCTACATCTAGGTGAAATTATATGGTATTGGTCTTAATATGACTTATTTCACTCAGTAGAATAGCGTCTGGAACCATCCACGTTGTGTCAAATGTAAAGACTTTATACTTTTTTATGGCAAAGTAATATTACATAGTACATATGAGAGAGACACCTCCAAAATGGAATTATCTTCTGTAGGGCAGACCCCTTATAGTATAGGCTTCCCCTGCTAGGTGAGTGTTCTGGGAACCCATCTATATCAGTGTACCAGCTGGTGGTGTTGTGAGAGGTTGCGTTCTGCTTTAGCGAATTTTTTTGAAGACTATCAACAAGTTTGCCCATTTCATGGTGGGTAATTTATGAGCACACCTGCTCACACCATGCTGAGTGTTCAGCAGCTTTTAACCAAAAGTGTCATGACCTCCATTCCCCACACTCCCAATTCAACTGATCCCACCCCAAGTAACTTGTTTTGTCTCCTTGGATGAAAAAAGTCCTCAAAGGGAAACATTCTGCTGATGTGGAAGAAGTGAAACAAAAAAATGGTAGAAGCACTGAATGACATCAAAATCGATGAGTTCAAAAATTGTTTTGCGCAGTAGAAAAAAATGTCAATAGCTATATTGCATCTAATGGAGACTACTTTGAAGGTAACTGAAGTTTAAACATATAAGACTAAATACACAATTTTTAATAATTAGTTTCCATTTTGAGGGGTTCCTTCTCATATTTACCACTTCTTAAGCAGTGGCCAATCAATGGACATTTAGGTTGCTTCCAAATCTTGGCTATTGTAAATAATGCTGCAATGAACATAGAGGTTTATATATTTTAAAATTAATCTGTTAATATTTTTCTGGATGAGTACAAGTGAACAAAAGTAATATTAGGAAGATAAGTTAGGAAACCGGGACAGTAATTAAATGGAGGTATGGACTCTTGGTCTTCACTGTTTAGGGGTAAAAAAAAACGCATCATTGTGGTTGAAGAGTTGATCAAAATTGATGATAGTTTATGTATAGAAGAGGAAAATAAAAAGGTTTACACTTTCAGATTTAAAGTTTACCAAACTGGTTTTGTTGCTCAACAGAGAAAAAACTGTGTTGAGTTTCATGAGTCCTATGTTTTAGATGTATTTTATTTCCAAGTGGAGTAATCTAGCAAAACTGTAGATGCACTTTTATAGTTTGCAAAAATATTATGGTTAAAGAAGGAGTTAAAAGTTATAACCAGCCTTAACGGGTATAGCTCAGTGGTTTGGTCATTGTCCCACAAAACTAAAAGTTGCCCTTTCGATTCCCGGTTAGGACACATGCTTGAGGATGTGTGAGAGGCAACCATTAGATGTTTCTCTCACACATAGATTTTTCTCTTCCTCTTTTTTCCTTCCCTTCATCTCTCCCTAAAATTAAATAAATAAAATGTTTTAAAAATTAATATCCATAATGATAAGAATCAAAACATCAAGATAAAATGCTGATTTTAAAAGCATAAATTGACTTCTATTTATATATATATATATTTTTTTTTTCACTTCAGATTAATTTTAAGCCACCTTTGTGAAAAGGAGGGTGGGGGAAGAAGGAGGTGGAGGAGGAAAATGAGAAGATAACATTTCCCTTTCTCCAACCATTTTGCAGCATTATGTTGTCTCCATACCAACACAACTTTGAACCCACAGGCAGCCATATAGAGCACTGGAATATAATAGCCATCTTTACCTGGTGCCAGGTGTCACACACATCTGGAATTTGTAAATGCCCGGTTTCAACTCATCCAAATTCTGAAATCAGCACCTTAGTTACTGTGGAAAACCATCCCTCTTTGACTTTCAGTCCAAGTAACTTCCATTGATCTGATACCTCTGCTCAAGTTGTACACACATAAGTCAATTAATTGTGCCAGACCAATTAATGAAATTTATTTTTGAGTTACAGTGACCAATTCACAAATTAATATATGACCCACACCAGGCCAAAGCAACTATAGTAGTTTCCCCTAACTGTTGTTACAAATTATCACAGACTTAATGGTTTAAAGCAAGAGGAATTTATTCACTCAAAATTAAGAGGCTAGAAGTCAGAAATCAAGGCTTCTGCAGGTCCATGCTCCCTCCCTAGACTGAGAAGTTCATCCATGTCTGTTCCAGCTTCTGGTAGCTGCCATCATTACTTGCCTTTGGTTGCTTCCTTCCAATCCTGCTTCAGTGGTCTCATTGCCTTCTCTCTGTCTTAGATTTCCCTCTGCCTCTCTCTTATAAGAGTATTTATAATTGCATTCAGTGCCCAAACCAGATAATCCAAGATAATCTTTGTATCTCAAAATCCTTAATTATACCGTAAGGTAACATTCACAATTCCCAGAAATTAGAATGCGCACATCTTGGAGGGCCATTTTTCGGACTACCACAGTGACCATTTTTCAGGATTTTATGTGTAAATATTGGGTAGCTGAGTCATTTTTGTGTATGCTTTTGGAATGATTGGAAAATTAAATGAAGCCATACTGTTTCTATCTGACTTGCCACTATTAGAAGAGAGTCTGAAAGGGAATAAAATTCATCTATTAAACAAGGGAAAAAAGGAAACAAGCTTGAGAACTGACACCATCATTTTAGTACCTATTTCCAGCCACGTCAAATTAATCTTTGCCCTCTGGACTTTGTAGGGTGAGATTCCCCAAATTCCTGTATTGGTGCTGTTGTTCTTGTTTAAACTAGTTTCAACGGAAATGTAAACATAGATGTCTCACTACTCCTTTCCTGCTTCTTCCAAACAAATATTCCCAAGGTTTTATTTTCTGATGACAGATATGTACTTATATTATACAGAAGGAAAGTGTCATATGTGTGTGGGGGTGTGTGTGTGTGTATTCCCAAACATAAATAATTTAAAAGGTTGCCTTTTCTCCCAATTTTCTCTATTTAGTATCCTACTGACATAACTAGAAATAAAACAAATGTGACTCAGTATATTTTTATTATCTTTTAACTTCTATGCTCAGAAACAAAGTAAGCACACCAGTAATTGCTCTTTACTAAAGATAGATTGCATTATACTCTCAGTCTCAGAGACAAGCAGGGTAATGATCTTCATTGAAGGGTCATGCTGTCAAGAAAAAAAGTCAAATATGAGGCTTCATCCTTCCTTGATGTTTGTACATACTATTGTATTATGTAATGTTTTTAAAAGTTTTTAATTTAATCTTTATTGTATTTTCCCATTACCATTTAGTCCCCTTATGGACTAACGTCTCTCCCAGTACTCACCACTCTGTTTTCTATGTCCATGAGTCCTTTTTCCTTTATGCTCAATCCCTCCGCCTCCTAACCTCCCCCGGCCTACAAGCTGTCATTTGCTCTCCAGAGCAATTCTCTGTATGACTACTTTTTATTGATAAGTTGTTACGGCTGAGTCTCTTAGTGCCTGTGGTGGCCAGAAAAAATGGCCCCAGAGAATGACCATGTCCTAATCCCCAGTAAATATGAATATGTCATTTTATATGACAAAAGTGGTTTTGCAGATGTGATTAAGTTTTTTGAGGTGGAGAATTATTCTGTGATATTCATGTGGACTAATATAACCATCAAAGTTCTTCACACAAAGGAGGCAGAAGAGTCAGGCTCAAAGAAAGATTGGAAAATGTTGCTCTTTTGGCTGTGAAGATAGAGGAAGTAGCCATGAGCCAAGAAATGCAGGCAACATCTAGGAGGTGGAAGTCTACAAAACAGATTCTTTCCTACGGCCTCTTGGAAGAAACAACACTACCGACACCTTGACTTTGGACTTCTGACCTCCAGAACTGTAAGATAATAAATTTGTTTTCTCTTAAGACACTGAACTTTTAGAAACTTGTTAAAACACCAAAAAAACTAATACTGTACCACAATCCAGATTACCATGTAGATTGGTGTCTCTAGCTCCTTGCTGCTGCTGATGCACATACTTAGGTTAATGTATCACATGTGCACCCTTTCTGGAGAATACTCTTCGGTTATCACAGGTGCCTTGCCCTGTGTCCTGGGATTTATGTGGCCACCGCACTGGTAGCACAACTCCATAGGCTATGACTGATTTGAATGAAAGTATATATGGCCAATTGTCCTTTTCCAAGTGTGAGCAGACTCAGTAACACAAAACACATTCCAGAGTTCCCTGTGGCCATCTAGACTTCTTGTGAAAACACCTTCTCACATAGCTTCTTCACCTCCCCTCTACTGCTTCTCTCCTTTACTGTTTTCTTCAGGGCATGCTCTTAATATATTTCCAGCATCCAGTTACCTACCTAAGCTCTGCTTCTGAAGACCCACCTAACACAAATGATTATTTTATCTTTATTAAATAGGTCAGTGTATTTTCACAGATATTGTTTCCTTTATAGTACTCAGGAGGCTAGGTAAGATAAGACATTATTATGCTCTAAACATTTTCACTAAATTCAAACAAAACTAAATGCATCTGATACGTTATTGTTTTTTTTTGTTTTCAATTTTTTCTTTTTCTTTTTTTTTGAATTTTTTGTGAGTTTATTTGAGCCAGAATGACAACTGAAGTGAAGCAAAACCTCAATGAGTTGAGATAATGCTCTGAAAAATGGCAGGGTGGAATCTTATTTTATACATTACAATCAAAAGAGAATGCATAAACGAGTTCTGTAAAATCTATTGGTAACAGATTAGAGAGGTGAGAGAAAGAAAAAAAAGGGAAACCTCTGAGACTGGTTAAAAAGTAAAATGATAGATACATCTTTTACATAAATGGGTACAGGATATTTAACAGTCAACAATTAACATAATAAAAGTAACAATGAGGGGATTTGAAGTCTCTCCCTGCTGCATTGCAGCACCTATACTTTAAGGGATCTGGGAAAAGGAAATTGGACATTCCAAATGTATGACATTGTAAATGCAAAAAGACAACAGACAGGCTCAGTTAAGGTAAAGACTGACTTTTGTTAGGGAAAAATACCAGCCCAGGATATGCCTACCTGCTATGAAATGCTTTAGTTAGAAAGTTTTTATTTCAGACCAACCCATATGGTTACATTCAGTCTCTGACTGTGTAAGGCTGACAAACAGGCCTCTCCTGAGCTTGTCAGGTTTAATATGTGGCCTCTTTTCATCTACATGTCCCCCTTTGTTCATAAGTCAATCAAAAAGATGCATTAATTAGCAACCTTTTAGTTGGATAACGAGGACTCACCATGCTGAGAAGGCTCATACCTAGGAAATCTGTGTCAGTGTTTGTCTTGCTGAATCATGCACCACTGGGGATGGGGAAAGATCGTAACTTTGGATGGAATTCTATGCTGAATTTTTTTTTTTTCACCAAAGTGAGAGGCAGTCAAATGGGAGGCAGTCAGGATTTATGGGCCTTTATTAAGAAAAACGCTCTGGAATATTTCTAATTTATGAGATATCGTGATCCAGGTTTCATTATTTGCCTTACTTTTCTATATTTTGCATCTAGTATAACACTCACTTATATTTAGGGGGCACACCATATGTCTTTTCAGTTTTCATAATCTGACCATAACATGAGTTTCCATTTACTATGGCCCATTTTCTTCCCATTGGAAACACTCATTTGTCTTCATTTCTAATAAAGTAATTTTTAACCAATTATCATCGCCTACATATTTATCTATACTATTATTTATTTGATTATATGTTAGAATAACTACATACTGTCCATAACTTTCAAATGCGGACAGTTTTTACATCAACATTTAAATAATTAATAAATAAAAATTTGTCAAATCAGCCTGATGACTGACACAAATTGTAGTTTTCAAAATCCAGTGAACATACCTCCAGAAATTACATGATCCTCATCTTTGAAAAATTACTTAAAATATTAGAAATTTTAATATATATTAATGTTTTCAAAAAAGTAAAATATTTTAGTAAAAAAAATAAAAAATATTTTGTTAACTAAACAGTAAATATAAAAATTAAAGTGTATTAGAAGGATGTTCTTGGTTTTTATTTGTAGTGTTGCCTGAAAAATAATGTCTGTGTTGTTAGTTGTAGCAGCAAACAAAAGAGGTAGACTATACTTAACCAGCAGGTGATTGATACAAATAATTTTGTGATGGCAATAGATAAAAGCCATATTAAATATTTGAAGTAAATTAAAATATTAAATATAAAAGTCCATATTTTAAATATCTTGCATTGGTGAATAAAGTATAAGTGATCACTTTTATAGTATTTTAATTCTGCATTATTTATCTCATCATATCTAAATTCTGAGATATTACATAAGACAAAATAAAATATTCTAAGGGTTCATATTTTTGCATTGTTTCACACAGAAGCAAGTTTTAGAGTTTGTGTTTAATTGCAAAAAGAATAGTCACATAGCTAATGTATACAGAAATAAGATAACGAAAAGAATAAAAAAAGAGAAAAGTTTTATTAGCTCAAAAATAATTTTAAAAGCCCAATGAAATGTTGTGACTATGTTAAGAAACTTTTATTTTAAATTCACAACAAATGATAATAAACAGGAATTATGTTGAAATTTGCCCGTTAGTCATGCTCTTTATGTTTACAGATGCAAGCAATAGTGAATGCTGATAGTTCAGGGGTTTGGTTTTTGTTTATATTCTTCTTTTATCTTATTTTTAACTTTATTTTTTTTACCTAAAACTCCTTTCTCTTTCTTTGTTTTGAAATCCCAAAAGAAAACAAGCATCTTAAAGATAAAGCATTTTTAATATTGCATATTATCTTTCAGGAAAAAATTTTCAATAAAAGAATACTTTAAGGATATTAAAATGTATAGCAAACCAATGAACAGAAATGTTAAAATTCTCTGACAAACAAGTACACTTCAAAAGATACTGCTTAATAAATATTGAATTGATAAAATCTGGTAATAGCACTGATAAAAGCCAACTTGATATATTCTATGCATATATTTAGAATATTGATTAGAAAACAAGCATCCTAGTGTCCTAAGACCCTTAAAATAAAATTATAGCTATTCTTTTAAGCAATCCTTTTTAATAATGGCTTCATTGTTTTTTTATTTTTGTGTGTACTTAAGCACTTTTTTATTGTATTCCTACTGGGGACTCCATTTTGCTGGCAGCTTTATGGATTCCTTTGTATTTTTAAGGCAGACATATTATTTGCTTCTAAATGAGAATGACTATCTGAATATAATGTTAGGAGGCTGTCTTAATGACTCATTATTTATTGTCTACTGCAGGAAGTGCTTTAACAAATTCTTTCTTAAGGATAACTGTTAATGTTTGTTTTCTCTTTTATACTACTTAATTTCTGTCTACATTAAAAGACCATTTGTTTTAACTTTCTATGACAAATAATAAAATTGATTCTTAGAAATTATGTATTTTTCCTAGAATACAACAATAATAAAAATCCAGTGCCCAATGCTTACTAACTAGTGTTCATTTTCTCTGGAGCATTTAAATACAGAATGTCTTGTGGAAGATGGACATGACTGTACAGCTATTACAACTCCTTAAAAACAATCCAATGTGTCTGTCTGTGGAGAGCAGAAGCCAGTGTTAAAGTGAACATTTACCAGATCTGAGCTGGGTTTTATAAAGTCAGTTTTGCACAGTAAAGCCATTGGGAAATTCCCAATATCATGTAATTATAAATATTTTGGAAAATGATGCATCAAAAAAAAACTTCTCAAAATTCATCGTGTAATTAATATACCTAATTACATTTAAAAAGATCCTTTACTCATCACAGCTATATTAAAAATATGCCAGGTCCTAAGCAGTTTTAGATGTTGAGGTAAGAGCAGAGATAGAAACCATAAACTTTTCCCTAATATACTTCTCATTTTAACAGGGAAAACTGAAAATAAATAGAAGATCTAAATAAAGAGCATAGTATATTAGTCAATAACAATTATTTGAAGACAAAACAAGTCACACAAGGGTGATGTGGGGTGATGTGGGATGGAGATGGGGTTGAGCATTTACGTGGGTGGTCACAGAGACCCTCACTGAGAAGGCAACTTTTGAATAAAGAGAAGGCATGTGAACATGAGTTGGCTAGCCAGGACATTGTTGAGATCATTCCTGTCAAACTGAGTGGTAAAGTTTGAGGCAGAACATGACTGGTGTGTCTGGGAACCACAGGCAAACCATAGAGGCTAGAATAGTGTCAATGATGGGAAGAAGGTTGAAGAAATGATCAGAGCTGTAATAGGAAGAAAATCATGCAGGACTAGGTCCTGATAAGGATTTTTGCTTTTACTTTGGGTAATTTAAGAAGTCATTTAAAAACTCAGCATTAGTGATACGTGCTCACTTAGTTTTAGCAGCCAATTCTGGCTTCTGAGTAGATAAAACACAGAAGAATTGCAAGAGAGAAACAAGATTGCCAGTCAGGAATCTATTGTAATATTCTAAATCAGAGATAACTGTGGCTTGAACTAAGTTTGTGGTATTTGGGGTGATGGGGACATACTGAGTTCTAGATTTCTTTCTGAAAATAACACATGGGATTTCTGACAGAATACATATAGAATATGAAATAAAAAGGTCGAGTCAATAAATTTTCCTATCTCAGTCTCTTAAACACATAGAAAATTGAATTAGAATCTGAAATGAATTCTGCAGGAGGGAAAGTTTTGGGGAAAATTTCATGGAATCAATGTTGGGCATGTAAAGTTTGAAATTCTATAATATATTTAGGTAGCTGGATGTTTGAGTCTACAATTTATAAGAGAGAAATTTTCTAGAGATAAAAGATTAGAAGTTATCACAAAAGTAAGCTTAAAATTATAGTAATTTTGTGCTGTTTTTCAAAACAGCATTTTAGCTTTATCATGTAATTAAGTATTTTGCTTTACTAAAGTAAAATTATACTAAATAATATTAAAAATACGGAACACATAGAATTGAAATTTCAGAATTTTAATATATTTACATTTTTTTACTTTATTTATTTTTTAATTTATAAATCATGTTTATTCTATTACAGTTGTCTCAATTTTTCCCCCTTTACCCCCTTCCACCCATCCCACCTCCACCTCCCATTCCCACAGTCAATTCCCTTTCTGCTGTCCATGTCCATGGGCCATTCGTACATGTTCTTTGTCTAGTCCCTTCCCCTTCTTTCCACCATTGTCCTCTTTCCCCATCCCCTCTGGTCACTTTCAGTCTGCTCCATGTTTCCGTGCCTGTGGTTTATTTTGTTCATTAGTTTATTTTGTTAAATAGAGTCCACTTACAGGTGAGATCACATGGTAATTGTCTCTCATCAACTGGCTTATTTCACTTTGCTTAATATTCTCCACTTGCATCCATGTTGTTGCAAAAGTAGAAGTTCCATCTGTCTCTCTTTCTTTCTTTCTTAAATGCAGATTGATTTTATTTATTTTTTAAAATGTCAAAGTTAATTATATTAAAAAAAATTTAAAACCCTTATAAAGTCTCAGCAATTAAACCAACATGACACCAGCACAGAAATAATCAAGTAGTTCAATGAAATATAAAAACATTCTAGAGACAAACGCATATATCAGTCTAATAAAATATGATTAAGTTGATATTTCAAGTCAATGGGTAAAATAAGGCTTCTTCAACAAATAAGGTCCATGGGCCACTATTACTTGAAATAAAACAAATATAGAGCCCTATTTCACACATTATACAAGACATATTTCAGGTGAGTTAAAAATCAATATGTAGAATCTAAGATTTAGAAGAAAATATAAAATAATATTTTTCATGACCTGAAGTAAAATATTCAAACCCAGAAGCTGTAAATATTGACAATATGACTAAATTAAACCAGTCACTATATAGTAATATATGTATTAAAAAAAGTTAAAGGACCAGGAATAGAATAGAAAAGTATTTGCAACACATATCTAAAACATGGTTAATGGGTTTTTTTTAAAAAAGTTCTATAAACCTTTAATCAATAAATGGATAAGGAATACCAAAAAGTCACTTAAAGCTTTTTTTAAAAAATAATAGAAATAAGCAAGGAATATACTAAAACATGTTTAGTTTCAACAAATAATAAAGGAACAAGTAAAATAACATAATTGTCACAGATTAATGAGTATTAAAAATATTGGTAATATCAAGTATTGACAATTCTGAAAGGGACTGGGTATTCATAGAAACTTTTTCTTCATCTTAAAGCAGTTCCTTCAGCATATTTTGCAGTGCTGGTTTGGTAGAGGTATATTCTTTTAGCCTTCTTTTGTCTGGGAAACTCCTTATTTCACATTCCATTCTAACTGAGAGCTTTGCTGTGTAGAGCAGTCTTGGTTGCAGGCCTTTGCTTTTCATTACCTGAAATATTTCTTGCCATTCCCTTCTGGCTTGGAGTGTTTCTGTTGAGAAGTCAGATGCTAGCCATATCAGGGCTCCCTTATATGTTACTATCTCTTTTTTTCTGGCTTGCTTTAGAATTCTCTGTTTGTCTTTGAGAGTTGCCATTTTAGTAATGATGTGTCTTGGAGTGGGCCTCTTTGGGTTCCTCTTGAATGGGACCCTCTGTGCTTCCTAGACTTGTGTGACTTTTTCTCTCCTCCAATTAAGGAAGTTTTCCATCGTTACTTTTCCATACAGGTTCTCTATCCCTTCCTCATCCTCTTCTCCTTCTGGTATCCTTATTATATGGATATTACTGCGTTTCAAGTTGTCCTGCATTTCCCTAAAAACCTCTTCATTCTTTTAGAGTCTGTTTTCATTTTCTTGCTCTTTTTGGGAGCTCTTTTCTACCTTGTCCTTCAGCTCGCTGATTCAGTCCTCAGCTTCATCTAGCCTGCTTTTGATTTCTCTTACTGTGTTCTTCAATTCAGAAATTGTATTCTTCATTTCCTCTTGTCTCTTACTGATAGTTTCCATATCCTTTTTCATGCTGATATAGTTTGCAGTAAGTTCCTCGTAGTTTCCCTGGAGTTTTTGGTAATTCTGTCTGAGCTCACTGAGCTCATTGAGCTTCCTTAGAGCCATTGTTGGGAACTCAGTATCTGATAGTTTACTTGCTTCTATTTCATTTAGTTATCTTTGTGGGGGTTCCTCCTTTCCCTTCGATTGGAGTGTATTTCTTTGTCTTCCCATTATTTGTGAGACTTTTCTCTTTTGCTTCTGATTCTTAAATTGATCTGCCTTGATTTCCTGACTTTGTGGTGTGAACTCCTATGGTTGGGACCACTGTTTTTACTTTCTGGATCTGCCTCTGGTGATGTCAGGTGTCGTCCCTGTCTGACCTTAAGCAGTCTGTTCGAGACTTCCAGTAATCCACTATCTGTGGCTATCTCCTTCAGCTGTTAATCTATGCTCTCTGCACTCAGCAGGGCACTTTACACAGCTCAGGGTGTGGCAGAGTCCTTCCTGGGGGCGGGGTTATTGGGTTCTTTCAGGCTGCTGCCATATGGGGGAGGAGTCCACACTGGGATCCCGTCAGCTACTCTCTGCATTCTTGCCCCAAAACCTCTGTCCCCAGTGTTTCCTCAAGTGTCGCCAGACCTCTCTGCATCCTCTTTAGCCAGGGATCTACTGTCCGTGGCTGCCACTCTGCACTCAGTAGGCGGCTTAGACAGCACAGGGTGAGGTGGAATCCCACCTCGGTGGGTCTATTGGGTCCTTTGACGCTGGTGCCACTCAGGGGGAGTGGTCTCTTCGTGAGAAAAATGGCTTGTGCTGCATGGGGGATGAGTCAGCACCGAGATCCCACTGGCTACTCTCTCAGTTCTCTCCCCAATCCTCCTTCCCCAGTCGTCTCTAGCCCACTCTGCCCCCACCTTTACCAGAGACCAGGGTAAGTGGATGCCAATAAAAATTTTTAGTTGGCCCTACAGAAGGCTCTTTGCATCTCCAGCCGCCTGTCTCTAGCAGAGAGCAACCCTGCCGCTTTTAGCAGCTGGCTGTTTTCTGTGTACTTTTTGGGCTCTGGTGCTATGGGCTAGAGATCCCCACTTTTGGTTTAGACCCTGCTCTACTCAGGGGGATCCAACTAGCTGTTTCAATATCCTTCTGGTGCTGCTGCCCTTGGGTGTCCTGCCCACCTTCTCAGGTCTGTACCGCACTCATCACCAGTTAGATTAAGATAAAGCTGATTCTTCTGTCTCCGAGGTTACAAGGCTCCTCTCTCGTCATTGTCCAGTTGTTTGTTCCAGGTGATTTCTCCACAATTTAGTTGTAATTCCAGGTTGGTCCTGGGAGGAGGTCAGTGTGACTTCCACTCACTCCTCTGCCATCTTGATTCCTATATTTACTTTTTATATGTTCTAAATAAAAGTAATAAAGGTGATATAAGTAAAATAGAAATTTCTTTTGGCACCCCTATCAACATTGTATGACATAGGAGATCTAAGATGAAGAAGTTAAGTGGAAGCTACACTAACCTCCCCCCAAGACCAATCTGGAATTACAACTAAATCATAGAGAAATCATCCTGAATAACCAACTGAACACTAGGTGGATAGAAGCCTTATAACCAAGGAAGGACAGAAAAAAACTACTTCACCACAACAAAATGGGTAAGGAATGTAGAAGAGGCACGAGATGGCTGGCTGAGCTCTCACTGGTGGCAGCTGAAGTTCTGGAGGGATAGTTCAGTGGCCAAGAGAGTTCCCTTTGAGAAGTGTGGTATCTAAACTCCAGGCTGGGCTCAGTAGCCTATAGCACCAGAGCTGGAAAGGATCCCGGATAACATCTACTTATGAAAAGCAGCAGGGTTTCTGCCTGCTAAAGAAAGAGAGCTGGAGATACAGAAAGTCTCTTAAAGGGCCAATGCACAAAATTTTGTTTGCAGCAAATTACCCTGGGCTCCAGCTGAGGGAGGACAGAGTGGACCAGAGATGCTTGAGGAAATTCTGGTGTTGGTGGCTCTGGAAAGAGAACTGAGGGAATACCCACTAGGATCCCTGTGCTGAGTCATTCCCCACATTGCAGAAGCCATCTTTTTTGGGCAGAGCACTCCTCTCCAAATGGCATCAGCCTGAGGGGAAGCAATAGGCTCATGCACAGAAATTATTCTGCCCCACCCTGTGGTGCTTAAGCCAGGCTGCCAATTACAGTTTAAGGCTATTATTTCAACAACTAAGGTAGAAAATACAAAGCAGCCAAAATGGGAAGACAAAGAAAAAGACCCCAAATAAGAGAACAAGAGAGTTCTTCAGAAGAACAGCTAGATGAAATAAGGGCAAGCAATTTAGAAGATAGAGAGTTCAGAGTAATTATTATAGGGATACTCAACAGCATGAAAAAAGACATAGAAACCATAAAAGAGGACCAGTCAGGAATAAAAAAATGCGATGTCTGAAATACATAATAAACTAGGAGGAATAAAAAGTAAATTAGATAAAGCAGAGGATCGAAAAAGCGATTTGGATGGCCAGGTAGAAAAAAAACCAAAAACACTCAAGCAGAGCAGCAAAAAGGAAAAAGAATTTTAAAAAAATGAAGACAGCTTAAGAAACATTTTGGCACCATAAAGCAATAAAACATTTGCATCATAAGAATACCAGAAGGAGAAGGGAACAGGCAAGGAATCAAGAACTTATCTGAAGAAATAATGACTAAAAACTTCCCTAATTTGGTGAAGAAAAAAGACACACAAGTCCAGGAAGTTCATAGAATCCCAAACAAGCTGGACCCAAAGAGACCTATACTGAGATACTTCATAATTAAAATGACAAGGCTTAAAGACATGAGAGAATCCTAGAAGTTGCAAGGGAAAAGGCGGTAATTACATAAAAGGGAACACCAATTAGAGTGCTATGTGATTTCTCAACAGAAATATTTCTGGAAAGAATGGAGTAGCCTAAAATATTCAAGGTGAAAAAAGCAAAGACCTACTACAAAGGCTATTTTAGCCAGCATGGCTATCATTTAAAATTGAAGGAGAAATAAGGAGCTTCCCAGTCAAGAAAAAGCTAAAGGAAATTGTTAACACCAAACCAGTATGGCAACACATGTTAAAGGGCTTGCTTTCAGAAGAAGAAGAAGAAAAAGAGAAAGGAGAAAAAAAGAGGAAAATAGTCTAACAATAATATAGCACTAAATATGTATCTGTCAATAATCATCTTCAATATATATGGCTTCAATGCTCCAATCAAAATACATAGGGTAGCTGAATGGATACAAAAACAAGATTCATATATGTACTGCTTCCAAGAGACCCATCTCAGGTAAAAAGATACACACAAACTAAAAGTAAAGGGATGGGAAAAGATATTTCAGGCAAATGGAAGGAAAAAAAAAGCTGGGGTAATAGTACTTATATCCAACACAATAGACTTTAAAACCAAGACTATACAATAAGAGACAAAGGACACTACATAATGATAAAAGGAACAATCCAACAAGAGGATATAATCCTAGTAAAAATTTATGCACCAAACATGGGAGCACCTAAATATGTGACGCAAATCTTGATGAACATACAGGGAGACCAATAGAAACACAATTATAGTCAGGGATTTTATCACCCCATTGACTTTAATGGATATATCCTCCAGAGAGAAAATCAACAAGGAGACAGCAACCTTAAATCAAATGGATTTAATAGCACTAAATCAAATGGATTTAATTGATATCTTCAGAGCATTTCACTCCAAAGCAGCAGAATGTACATACATTTCAAGTGCACATGGAACGTTTTCTAGACCAGACTGCATGTTAGGACACAAAAGAAGTCTCAATAAATTTAAGAAGATTGAAATCATATCAAGCATCTTCTCTGACCACAATGTTATGAAACTTGAAGTCAGTCACAAGAAAAACAGTGAAAGTGTGCAAAAACATAGAATCTAAATAACATGTTATTAAACAATGAATTAGTCAACAATGCAATCAAGGAAGAAACTGAAAGATACCTCGAAACAAATGAAATAAGGACACAACAATTCCAAAATTTATGGGACACTGGGAAAGCAATTTTAAGAGGGAAATTCATAGCATCACAGACCTATCTCAAAAAACAAGAAAAGCTCAAATAAACAATAACTTCATACTTAAAGAAACTTGAAAAAGAACAATAATCAAAGCCCTAATGTGAGTAAAAGAAAAGAAGTAAGAAAGATAAAAGCAAGTGTAAATTAAATAGAGTCTAAAAAATGATACAAAAGATTATTGAATCCAAGAGTTTGTCTTTGAAAAGATAAACAAGATTGACAAACATTTAACCAGACTACTTAAGAAAAAAAGAGAGAATACCCTAATAAATAATTCAGAAGTGTATAAATTCCTAGAAACATACAATTTTCTGAAACTAAATCATAAAGAGTCAAGTAATCTGAATAGACAGATAACACCTAATAAAATTGAAGCAGTAATCAAAAAACTCCCAGCAAATCAAAGCCCTGGACCCTGGTGGCTACACACAAGAATTTTACCGAACATTCAGAGAAGAACTAATATCTCTCCTTTCCAAACTTTTTCGTAAAATTCAAAAGGGGAGAAGGCTACCAAACTCATTTTACAAGGCCAGCATTACCTAATTCCAAAACCATATAAAGACATGACAAAGAAAGAAAATTATAGGTCACTATCCCTGATGAACATAGATGTTAAAATCCTCAACAAAATATTAGCTAACTAAATACAACAATTCATCAAAGAGACCATACACCATGATCAAGTGGGATTTATTCTGGAACTCATGCTTGGTACAATTGGTACAACATTCACAAATCAATAAATGTGATTCACCACATCAACAAAATGAAGGGCAATAATTGCATGATCATATCAATAGATGCAGAAAAAAAAAACACTTGATAAAATCTAGCACCTATTTATGATAACAACTCTCAGCAAAGTGGGATTAGAGGAAACATACTTAGACATAATAAAGGTCATATATGGCAAACCCACTGCCAACATCATACTCAATGAACAAAAACTACAGCATTCCCCTTAAGATCATGAATAAGACAGAGATGCCTGTTTTCATCTCTCTTATTTAACATAATACTGGACATTCTCACCACAATAATCAGACAAGAAGAAATAAAGAATATCCAAATTAAAAAGGAAAAAGTAAACCGTTATTATTTGCAGAAGACATGATACTGTATATAGAAAACCCCAAAGATTGTACCAAAAAAGTACTAGAGCTGATAAATGAATTCAACAAAGCAGCAGGGTAGAAAATTAATATCCAGAAATCAGTTGTATATTTATATGCCAACAATTAACTAAGAGAAAGGGAAATTAAGAAAACAATCTCATTCACAATTACTACAAAAAAAAATACCTAAGAATAAACCTAACCTAGGATGTAAAAGGCTTGTACTTAGAAAATTATGACACTAAAGATAGAAATTGTAGATACAAATAGGTGAAGCACTATTCATGTTCATGGATAGGAAGAATTAACATCATTAAAATGCCCATAATACGTAAAGTAATCTATAGATTCAATGCAATTCCTGTGAAGATTTCAATGATGTATTTCACAGAACTAAAATAAATATTTCAAAAATTTATATGGAGCCACAAAAGTCCCCTCACTGTGATGGCAATACTGAGAAAGAAGAACAAAATTGGAGAAATCACATTACCTAATATGAAACTATATTATAAGGTCATAGTAATCTAAACAGCATGGTACTGGAATAAAAACAGACACATAGATCAATGGAACAGAATAGAGAACCCAGAAATAAACCTACAGGTAAACCTCTGTCAATTAATATTCAACAGAGGAAGCATAGGCTAAAGATAGTTTATTCAATAAATGGTGTTGGGAAAATTGGACAGATACATGCAGAAAAATGAAATCAGACCACCATCTTATACCATACACAAGAATAAATTCAAAATGGATCAAAGACTTACATGTTAGATCTGGAATCATAAAAATCCTAGAAGAAAATATAGGCAACAAAAATCTAGGACATTGCTCAAAGGAATATTTTACCAGATATATCTCCAAAGGCAAAGGAAACAAAAGAAAAAATAAACAAATATGACTACATCAAACAGAAAAATTTTCGCACAGTGAAGGAACTTTTCAACAAAATAAAAAGACAACCCACAAAATGGGAGAACACATTTGCAGATACATCTGATAAGGGGTTAATATCTAAAATGTATAAAGAACTTACAAAACTCAACATCCCAAAAACAAACAACTCAATTAAAAAATTGGCAAAGGACCTGAATAGACACTTCTCCAAAGAGGACATACAGATGGCCAATAATCATAAGAAAATATGGTCGGTGTCACTAATCATCACGGAAATACAAATAAAAACCACAATGGGATATAATCGCACACCTGTCAGAATGGCTATCATCCATAAATCAGCAAACAACAAGTGCTGGAGAGGATGTTGGATAAAAGGGAACCCTTTTGCATTGTTAGTGGGAATGCAGACAGGTGCAGCCACTGTGGAAAGCAGTATGGAGATACCTCAAAAAATAAAAGTGGGTCTTCCTTTTGACCCAGTGATCCCACTTCTGGGAATGTATCTGAAGGAAACCAAACCACTCATTCAAAAGAACATAAGCACCTCTATGTTCTTTTCAGCATTATTTACGATCACCAAGATACAGAATAAGCCCAAGTGTCCATCAGTAGATGAGTGGAAAAAACAACTATGGGACATTAACCCAATGGAATTCTACTTGACTGTAAAATATTTTACCCTATGCAACAGTATGAATGGACCTGGAGAACATTATGCTAAGGGAAATAAGCCAGTCAGAGAAAGACAAATGCCATATGGTTTAACTTATATGTGGAATCTAAGGAACAAACTGAACTAGCAAGGAAAATGAGGACACACTCATAGATGTAGAGCAGGAAGACAGCTAGCAGAGGGGGAGAGTTTAGGGTAGAGAGATGGAGCAAAAAGGAAAAAGGAGTCATGGACATAGGCAACAGTGTGGTGATTGCTGGCAGTAGGGGTTATCAGAGGACTATATGGTGAAGGGAAAAATAAAATAAAAACATATCAAATCAATGACTAAATAAAATTACTGCCCTCCAGAAAATTGTATGGTGTAGTCCTACTCACACAAGTTTATTTATTCAGGAGGTATATTGATTAGTTTTTAAAATTCAATCACATATAGTATAAATTTTCAAGAATGCCTTCAGCTGTTGATAGTTCCTTTGTCATATTTTTATTCCATAAATGACTTTTTTTCAAATAAAGTGATTTATTTTGTTTCTTGCAGTATATTTCATGATCAATTTTTTTCACATTAGGGATATTGTTCAAATGTCTAGCAACTATTATTTGTTCATGAATATTTGGCAGTAGAAATCTAACACCTAATTAGAATGACAGAGTTTATCAACAATTTTTTTTATGTTAGGCATTTTCTTTTAGGTTATTCAGCATAGAGAACCTGAGAAACCGTCAAATTCAAGAATGTCAAGCTTTTTATCTTGTATAAGGAAGATGACATTTTGCTAGTGTTCTATGCATATCACATGAAAGATGGGTAGAAATCCATTATTCCACATATAAATTTAAAATAAATGTCAATTCCTTATGTACTCTACTTCTTTGCTTCACTGGGCATTCCAGAATCCTGAGTCCTGCACTTTGGGTTGGCTTTGGGAGTGAAACTGGAAAAGGAAAATAGCCTTTTGGGTCCTGTGTTTCCCTGTCTAGATTCATTGACTATTATTACTATTTTTAAAACCACTTTATTTCCAGAATTTCTAAACATTCTTTATCTGCTAATAATCCCTCTATAGTTTCATTTTTATGGGAGCATTTGGAATTATGTATTTTTTCTATTCATATATTTTTATTAGTACTTTCTCCAACTGAACAAGAAATAAACATGTTTATCTATATCATTTAAATTTGTTTCCTCCTTAATCAATAAATGTTATGTCCAAATTGCAATGAAGAAAGATTTTCAAAAGTATAAGGCTTTTATACTTCATGAGTTTATAATGTAATGAAGAAACTGTTTAAGCCCAAAGTGGAATACCTGTATTATAAGCCAGATAATGCAAACCAATTGTTCCTCATTTTACCTATGTGTGAGTCTTATACATTCCTTCACCCTTATAGCATGGAGAAAACACAGAGCCATGTTATCCCAATTCTTAAAAATAGTCTCAGTTACTGTAGGTAGAATCAGCTTCCTTCTCTTCAGAATTTCTCTATGAAAGCATTTACATTTCAAATAATTCCATGCTTCTACATCAGCCATTTCTCTTAATTTATTTTCACTTTCTTTTCTTTCTTTTTTTTATATTGTCCAAATGCATTTGTCTCCATTTTCCCACCACCACTTTCCCCTCCTCCACCCCCACTTTCCTCCCTCAAGCCTTCCCCATTTTGGTTTGTCCATGGGTCCTTTATACATGTCCCTTGATTTGACCTTTCCGCTTCCTTTCCCCATTACCCACCTCCCTCCTTCCTTCATGCCACTGTCAGTTTCTTTTTTCTTCCAGTGTTGCTGGTTATATTTTCCTTGCTTGTCCATTTTGTTGGTTAGGTTCTACTTATAGGTGAGATCATATGGCATTTGTCTTTCACTCCCTGGCTTATTTCGCTTAGCATAATGCTCCCCAGTTCTATTCATGCTGTTGTAAAGGGTAATAGCTTTTTCTTTCATTCTGCTGCATAGTATTCCATTGTGAAAAATGTACCATAGTTTTTTTATCCAATCATCTACTGATGGACATTTAGGTTGCTTCCAGCACTTGGCTATTTTAAATTGTGCTGCTATGAACATTGGGGCACATAGGTTCTTTTGAATTGGTGTTTTGGGATCCTTAGGGTATAATCCCAGCAGTGGAATCACTGGGTCAAAAGGCAGTTCCATTTTCAGCTTTTGAAGAAATTCCAAACTGTTTTCCACGGTGGCTGCACCAGTCTGCATTCCCACCAACAGTGTGCTAGGGTTCCCTTTTCTCTACAACTTAGCCAGCACCCATTGTTTGTTGATCTGTTTATGATGGCCATTCTGACCAGTGTGAAATGGTATCTCATTGTTTTTTAATTTGCATTTCCCTGATGGCTAGTGATGCTGAGCATGCTTTCATATGTCTCTGGGCCCTGTATATGTCCTCTTAGGAGAAGTGTCTATTCAGGTCTTTTGCCCATTTTTTAATTGGATTGTTTGTCTTTCTGGAGTGGAGTTGTATGAGTTGTTTATATATTTTGGATATCAAATTATTGGCAATTATATTTTTCCATATGGTTGGTTCCCTTTTCATTTTGGTGATGTTTTACCTTTAGCCATCCAGAAGCTTCCTATTTTGATGAAGCCCCATTTGTTTATTCTTTCCTTTATGTCACTTGCTCTAGGGGACATATCTGTGAAAATATTCCTGCATAGGATATCTGAGAGTTTCCTGCCTATGTTCTCCTCTAGAATTTATATGGTGTCACAACTTATAGATAAGTCTTTTATCCATCTCGAGTTTATTTTTGTGTACGGTGTAAGTTGGTCATCAAGTTTCAATTTTTTGCAAGTAGCTGCCCAGCTCTCCCAACACCATTTGTTGAAGAGGCTATTTTTACTCCATTTTATGCTTCTGCCCACTTTGTCAAATATAATTGACCATAGAGACATGGATTTATTTCTGGGCTCTCTGTTCTATTCCATTGATATATGTGTCTGCTCTTATGCCATACTGTTTTGATTACCGTGGCCTTTAATGTACTTCATTGTCAAATGTTGTGATCCCTCCTACTTTGTTCTTCTTTCTCAAAATTGCTGCAGTTATCCAGGTTCATTTATGGTTCCATATAAATTTTTTAAATGCTTTTTCCATGTGTGTGAAATACATTATTGGTATTTTAATAGGTATTGTGTTGAATCAATAAATTGCTTTGGGTAGTATGGACATTTTGATGATGTTAATTTTTCCAGTCCATGAACACTGTATATGCTTCCATTTCTTTCTGTCTTCCTTAATTTCTTTCTTCAGTGTTGATAGTTCTCTGCATAAAGGTCTTTTACCTCCTTGGTTAAGTTTATTCCTAGGTTAACTTTATTTTTCTTGTTGTTACAGTAAATGAGATTTTTCCCCTGATTTCTGATTCTAATATTTCACTGTTTGTGTACAAAAATGCCTTCAGTTTCTGAATATTGACTTTGTATTCTACTGTTTTGCCAAATTCACTTATTAGTTCAAGTAGTTTTTTGGTGGAGTATATGGGGTGTTCTATGTACACTATAATATAATCTGCAAACAATGATAGTTTTCCTTCTTCCTTTCAAATTTGGATGCCTTTTATTTCTTTTTCTTGTCTGACCACTGTTGCTTGGACTTCCAATAGTATATTGAATAGGAGTGGTGAAACTGGACATCCTTGTCTTATTCCTGATCTTAGTGGGAAAACTTTTAGTTTTTGCCCACTGAGTATGATATTGGCTGCAGATTTTTCATATATGGCCTTTATTATGTTGAGGTATGCCTACTTTATTCCCACTTTGCTGAGTGTTCTTATCATAAATGTGTGCTGCACCTTATCAAATGTTTTTTCTACATCTATTAATATGATCATGTGGTTTTTGTCTTTCCTTTTTTTATTTGATGTATTACATTTATTGATTTGCAAATATTGTACCATCCCTGCATCCCTGGGATGAATCCCACTTGATCATGGTGGATGGTCTTTTTAATGTATTGCTGGATGTAGTTCACCAATATTTTGTTGAGGATTTGAGCATCTATGCTCATCAGTGATATTGGCTTCTGGTTTTCTTTCTTTGTTTTCTCTTTCAAAATCATGTTGATATCTCTTGTCCAATGATACTGATGCCTCCTCTACTCTTATTCTCTCTTAGTTTATATATTTACACCTCTCCTTGCAATTTGTGCCTTGGCAGATTTGAATATGAGACAGGAATAAAGAAAATTTTAACTGGAAGTCTATTTTTTAACAATGGAAAAATCCACTAAGCATGTCTGTTTAGTGGATACATACAAGTAAATTTTACCTTTGTATTAGTCTATATCTTTGTATTTAAGCTTTTTTCTCTTACAAATTTATAATATCTAGAAATAAATTTGAATTAAATAAAACATATAAACTATGTCTACAATACATTATACATAGCTTATTTCTCCAAGCCTGGAAAACTTGAATATTTTATATTGTTATTTTCTCTCTCTCTCTGCTAAATATATATACTTATTATTATTATTGCTTATTAATTGCTTATTAATAATATTAATAATATGCTTATTAAATATATACTTATGCTTAGTGTTATTGCTTATTAATAACATGTTTATTAATAAGCATATACATATGTTTTTATTATTTAGTGTAATAATATTAGTATAATTTCTTATTAATGTAATTATTAAAGTATTACTTTAGTTATAAAATAATTACTTAGTATGTCTATACATTTGTATTTTTTAATGTTTCTTCAATCCTATTATTTTTTTTTTAAAAAGTGCTAGTTTGACATATTACATGATTTTTTTCTTGGGAAAAAACATCAATAGCAAATGCACTTAACAACAGATCATATTAAAATGAAGAGCTATTACAGAAAAAATGTATGTAACTATACATTGTGCACATTCTAAGATATGTTTGTAATTCCTTAATGATCTCTATATTTAGGTGCTGTTCATCTCAGCTACACCATAGTTGTATCCTTCCATTTTCTGGCTGATGTAGAAGACTTCAGGGGTTGTTCTTGTTTTCTGCTCAGGCCAGAGCATCTTAGCTTTCCAAAAAATAGAAAAAAAACTCTTTTCCCTTACATTATTTGTTGCTGTTCCACATGCTTATGTGTTGTTTTGTTTCAATCCTCACCCAAGGATATGGATGTCTTTATTGATTTCAGACAGAAAGCAAGGGAGAAAGAGAGAGAGAAATCAATTGGTTTTCTCCCCTAGAAGCTCTGACCAGGATCGAACTTCAACCTAGGTATGTGCCTTGAGCAGGTATTGAACCTGTGACCTTTTGGTGTAGAGGAACCTGATACTCCAACCAACTGAACCAGTCAGCCAGGGCCTATAAGCTTATTTTTTGAACTGTTGTGTTTTCCTCTCCCAGGAATTCAATGTCAATTCAATAGTAGCATTTGCCTTGTCAGCTCTTGATTATGGTTCACAATTTAAAACAGGGAAAAGGTAAACTATTTGTGTTTTGTTCTTGCTGTAGAAGTTTGGGGTTAATTTTCATTTTTTATCTCTTTACTTGCTAATAAAAAAGACATATTTTTTCTATTGACAACTATTTTTACCTGGGAATATTCTACATTTAATTTTTTCTCATCCTCTGACTGCTAAAGCTCTATTTTGCACTTCTTTTTAGTTTAATACTTCAAAAATAACCAGAGTTAGTTTTTCTGACTAAAATAAATAATTGAAATACACCAAATATTTTGAAATTATTTAAAATGCATTATACTAATTATAAAGATAAATATTTATTTTAAAATGTCTTAATACTTTTAAAGATTATAATAATAAATTACAAATTTCATGCCTAATAAAGATACACAGAGGCAACCACACAGTGGTGTTTCTCTCTTCCTCTCTAAAAATAAATAAATAAAATCTTTAAAAAAAGTAAGAAATTCGGTGCAGTGATATTTAACCACTTATTCAGGCTTCAGCAGTCAGTCCCAGGAGGAAATGGGACTAATAAACCTCTCTGTACCCAACACAGTAATATTTTTACCTGCTACTTCTCTTTATGAGGGGGCCAGACTGCATTCTTTGGCTTGCCAGAAACCTGGTTTAAAAATGAGTTCATTATGGTGGTTACCTGAAGGAAAAGGGTCAGGGTAGTAAAAAAAAAGAAACTTTTTTTTTAATTTAATGAATGGCAAAATGCTGTTGGTATTGGAGAGGGAAAAAAATATCTAGCATTTGCCAATCAATCTAATTTTTCTTAATGATATCCCTGCTACTTCTCTGAATCATGCAATAAGTATTTATGTTCTTGAAATGTGGTATATTTTTTCTAGATGTTAAATATAGCAGTAAATAAACACTATGATTGCTGTCATGAAGTTCTTATCCTGGTGTCATATAATACTAATTTAGTGCTTTAATTCAAAATAGTATAAGTAACAGATATTATTTGTATGGCTATGTCGAACAATCTTTGTATATAGCCATGAGGTGTTATAGCTAATTACTAAGATTACTAGCATTCACTAGCAATTTGTTGAACTAAAGTGATTAAAATTTAACAGAATATATTATATTTAAATTTTACAAGCAGATTAATTATAAAATATATTGATCACTTAACAAAAGCAAAGCTTTCTAACTATTCCATTGCTAAAGACGGTTTTGACAAAGTAAATCTGAAGAAAAAAATACTTCACCATGAGGAATTTATCACTGATTTTTTTGTCAGTTTTTTTAGTGCAGATTTTTCCAAAACATCCACAAAGAAATCATTGATATCAAATGGATACCTTCTGATGTTAAAAGTCAGTTATGAAACATAAGGCTTTACCATGTTAATATGTAAATAACATTTTTCCCTACAGCATCAAGGAAAAACATAGCAGCAGTTACTCTGTATTTTTAGGCATTCATAAGTTTCAAAACATTTTAAGGAAATGCAATTATGCACCTTTAAGTAGATCTTTTCATGTTCTAGTTATTTGGATTATGAAGAAAAACACTTCATTGTAAGAGTTTCCTAAGTACTTGGATAGAAATATATAGCAATAAAAAAATGCTAAGTCCATATGTTATGAACTGGTAACAGCTGTTTCATTTTCACCCTATGGGATGACGGAGGAACAGAAACTGGAACACCTTGATAAATATTAAGATTCTGAGAAATAGGATATTGGCATGATAATTCTAAAGTATCATAATGTTTGTGATAATATTAAACATAATGGCAGAGTGACAAGATACTACATCTCACATTACAATTACCTGAAAATTGAAAAACTTATATTACTCTAATAGTAGTATGTATACTAATGCAATCTCAATTTCTTTGAGTTATTTTACTAATTTAGCCAGGTGTCCCAAAACATCATAGATACAATCTTAGCAAGGGCATATGTTTAAAACTTAATATCACACAATAATTTTTTTTAACCTAAAATAGATTCCAGTTAGGGTCTTTACCATGTAAGGTAATAGGTAAAATTGTATATCTAATAAAACAAGGTGCTTCAGAAAGTATAGAAAATTATACATTATGCTTTTTTTATGGACTTGTTTTGTTCTGTAGTCCCAATACAATTTTCATCTGCCTGATGGTACCTATAAAGCTGCATTTGTGATAAAGGGCACAGGATTTCAAGCCAGATGCCAGGAATTAAATTTCAATTTCACAGTTGAATAGTTGTGTGACTTTGGGCAAGTAACTTAAATATTTTATGCCAAAGCTTAATCATCAACTCTAGATATGATTGGAGATTTACCATTTAACTGTGAATAGTCAATTAATATTAGTTGTAATACTTCAAACTGTAGAGGACATGGGTTGAGTAAGAATTAAAGAAATGATATCTTCACTGGATTTTATGAGAGATCATAAAGACCTTCAGAATAGATTTTGGGGGTTTTGTAAGATAACTAGTAATCATAAATATTTTAGGTTAAGCAAATGTTATAATTTGTATTAATATTGGGAAAGAAAATTTAGTGAATTTATATGGATGCTTTGGATTAAAACAATTAAAAGAGAATTATAACCAGAAATCAGAAATGTGATTGAGTATCAAGTTAATTCAAGGCAATGGCAATAAGACTTGCACTAGGAAAAAGAGATAAAATGGAAAGGAGAGTTGGGGGTTTGTTATGTACAAGAATAAGTACAATTTGATGACTAAATGTAAATAGGAAAACCAAATATAAGAATGTCAAGACTTACTAATTAGAAAAACAGTAGCTAATTAACACAGTCAGGAAATGCATAAAAATATAACTAAACTAAATGAAAAAGAAATCAAGATTTAAGTCATAATGTGGTCTCCTCTCCTTTCCTTGATTTTATACCATTGAATGGCTGTCCAAGTACATTTTAAGTACTTTAAAATATAGAACAGAGAGAAAAAAGAGGAGAAAAGTAAGTTAACAAATAAGAACAATGAATTTAAATATTTAAAAGAGAAAGTTGGAAAAATTGTAGTGCATATAACACTTAAAGTTTCTGATTGAAGACATTTAATTAATAAGTAATCTCAATTATATGACAATGATGAAACAATATTAAAGTAATAGACTATACTGAGGAGTTATTTTTTATATTTAAAGATAATTTTGATAATTATATATTTTTAAATGTTATTTTATTATTTTATTGAATTTATTGGGGTGACAAAAATTAATAAAATTATATAGGTTTCAGGAGTATAATTCTATAACACATCATCTGTATATTATTATGTGCATTTACCATCCCAAGTCAAATTTCCTTCTGTCACTGTCCTCTTTTTACCCTCTCCTACCTCCTCCCACTCCGTTTCCTTCTGGTAGTCTGGTAACCACACTGTTGTCTATAACATTGTTTTTTTTTCTTAGTCTGTTCTCTGTATCTGTGAGTCTGTTGTTATTTTGTTTATCAGTTTATTTTGTTCATTAGATTTCACATATAAGTAAGATCATGAGATGTCACCTAATATCTGTCAGAATGGCTATCATCAATAAATCAACAAACAAGTGTTGTCAAGGATGTGGAGAAAACGGAACCCTTGCGGAGTGTTTGTGGAAATGGAGATCAGTATAGCCACAGTGGAAAGCAGTATGGAGTTTCCTCAAAAAATTAAAAATAGAACTACCTAATGCCCCTGCAATTTTACTCCTGGGAACACCAAGCCAAAAGACAAATGCACCCTTATGTTCATTGCAGTGTTATTTACATTAGTCAAGATATGGAGGCAGCCCAGGTTGCCTTCAGTATATGAGTGGGTAAAAAAGTTGTGGTACATTTATATAGTGGAATACTACTTAGCCATTTAAAAAAAGGAAGGAAATCTTACTTTGTGCAACAAATTGGATGGACCTGGAGACTATTATGCTAAATGAAATAAGCTAGTCAGAGAAAGATAATTACATTAAATTTTTAAAATGGATAAAAATATTTACCTAAAATAAGTCTTTTAAGAAGAGGAGAAGAAAAAAGATAACTGTGCAGAAGAGAGACTACAATATCAAAGAGCAATTTACATCATGCAATAAGAGACAAAGGCAGAAAGAAGTTGAAAAAAGGGGCAGTAGAGAAAACAGTCTTCAAAAGAGGAAGGGGAAAGAATGATATAGATGAAATTGGGAAAAGGACAAAGGTATGGATGAATGTAAATACAGAGGAGATGTTTGTGTTTCAAAGTGTTATTTTTTTTTAAATTCTTATATAGAGAATTTATTTATCCTACAAATAGCTCCAAATAAAATTTGAGCTAAACTTACAAAAACAAAACTTAGGCATTATAAGCTTATTAAACTTAAGTATATACTGAAACAAACAGAAAAGATGGATATGTTGGGAGGGTGTTTTACCAGAAAAATTAACATAAACTTAGCACAAAGCTTTGTTCTAACATTTGTACAAGATATAAGAGGAAGATATATTACAGTACAAAATGTTCACTGTCTAATAAAAGGGCATTCTAATTTTTCAAGAAGCAATACTTATTTCTTGCATTAGTATCTCAGAGTAGTCCATTACATTAATTTTCATAAAAAAACTTTGAACAAGATAATTTTAATAAATTTCAATATCATCATAATAAAAATTACTATATGAAAAATAAGGTCTTATTTTCCAAATATAATAAGTACTTACTGAGTTCATACTGAGAGTCAAATAGTTCAAGCTTTAACTATTTAACTGGTGACTGACTATTTAGTACTGATGGTATCAAAACATTGATTTTCAAGATTTTATCATATTTGTATGAAGCTTTGCTTTGACAGAGGATAGAAGAGGCTTATGTGAGTGCGTCTTGCAAAATTAGAGGAAATGAACAAAGGCAGCAGGATGTTACTCTAGATGGGCCCAACATCATTTTTATGGTGTTTAGATTTTCCATATTCTTACATATTTTGTATCGATTTCATCTAATTTAATTCAAGTGTAGTTTGACATGCATTTCTAGTGTGTTTCTAACTTAGCTCCATGAATTTCCCATAAATGTTGCTTCATTAAGTTAGTTCTTATGCTATTTGATGTATAGATATTCATGTTATATATTTATTATGAATTGTGACATTAGCTTGAAAAAATTCTCTTTACTTTCAAGTTTAATACTTTTTGATATTAATTTTTCTTCAACTCTGGGATTTCTACTGCTGCTTATTTTGTTCATTTGCCTGATATATTTTTTTAACTTCTCTTTATTTTTAGACTTTTAAAATTATTTTGTCTTATGTCTCTCTGACATAACATGTGGTTGTGTTCTTTAGCTTTTTGATTGTTTGGGGGTGAATTCTCATCACTTGAATATTGGTAATCTCTTTTTATATTTTAAAATAAGACACAAAAACATATTTAATTTTATTCTGTTTATATTGTGGAAAAAGAGAGACTTGCAAAATTCTTAAGGTAATAATATCATCTTCTTTCAGTAGAGCAAAATTCAGTTTCTTCTGTGGATTTATTTATTTGATTTTTTTGTTTATTTATTTTGTTTATTTTCTGTGGATTTATTTATTTGTTTGTTTGATTTTTTATTTGTTTGTTTTGGTAGTGGGGAAAGGAGTTGTGTGTTTTTCATGTTTTCATTCTTTTTCCCTATCATTACCATAAGTTTTTTTTTTCATTTTGCTTACTTTATTGCCAGAGACAACTTTCTTGCTTTTGAAATTTTGCTCACCTAGAATAAGTATCTTTTGAAGGTTGTGACTTCAAATCATAAGTATGTTTAATAAGATGAGAGGAAATCTTTTCAACATATATACACATATTAATTCATCACAATGTACACTTTAAATATCCCACAATTTCATATGCCCCAGTAAGTAAGGCTGAAAAAAAATAAATAAAGAATGAATGAATGAATGAACAATAGAATCATAGGTTCTGGTTCTTTTAAGCCATGGATTTATGAGGTAACTAGTTTGTGTTTTCACTCCTGGAGGTACTTTATCTTGCTGAAAGTAGTATTTAAATTATTGAAGGTAGTTTTTAATTATTAAAAACAAATTTATAGCTTCATTTTTATTTTTTAATATATTTTTATTTACTTTTTTAGAGAAAGAGATAAACATTGATGTGAGGGGGAAACACTGACCAGTTGGCTCCCATACCCACCCCAATTGGGGTACCTAGGTATGTGGCCTGATCGGGATTCAGACTTGCTCCTTTTAAAAGTACAGCTCCAGCCAGCTGTGCCACATCAGCTGGGACCTTCTACTTTTTAAATGTGGTTAATGACAATTAAAATTAGTTTGTACCTAGAATTATATTTCTATTGTACAGCACTGACCAAGGCACTTGATACCACTTGGGGTGGTGCTGTTTTATTCTTTCACTAGAAATTTACAAATTTGGCATTTATATTACAACTTTATGTCTACTTCCATGTTCTGAATATTCAGTTCTAATTAAATTATACATTTTTAGAATATTAGGTATGGTACTTAATAAATCAATACAAACCAAAATATACAATCTAAAAAATGTCATGCACAGTACTTGAAAATACAGTACTTTAAATAAGCTTCCTTCTGTTGAAAAAATTGAACACAGAAAGAAGGCTTTATAGAAACTGAGCAATTGTTAAAATGTATACATTGCTAATAGCATAAGATGATTATGTAAAAATCATCATTTTTAAATTAGTGAAATAAGTCTAAAGAGAAGAGCCTTATTACTTTTTAAAAATATTGTCAAACCACTAAAAGCCATTTATACAGCTTCCAAAACTTTTTATTTTGAGAAAAACATCTTTCTGTTTTTAATTTATCTTATTGTTCAAATACATTTGTCTCCATTTTCCCACCACCACCTTCCCCTGGCCCCTTTCTCCCACTCCCTCCCTCAATCCTTCCCCACTTTGGCTTTGTCCATGGGTCCTTTATACATGTTCCTTGACTTGACCCTTCTCTTTCCTTTCCCCTCCACCCACCTCCCTCCTTCCCTCTTGTTTCTGTTAGTTTCTTTTTTCAAGAAAAACATCTTGATAAATATTACACTTTCAATATAGTTTTAAAGTATACTGTTTAAATATTGAAGTAAAAGTTATAGAATTAAGACTAAAAGTATCACTTGATCTAGGAGGACTGCTTATACATTTTTTATTGTATAATAAACAATACCTAATTTCTCAACTTAAATAGCAACAAAATTAATTCTCTTTCCTGTTCAACAACACAACTGCTTGAAAGGTTGATGATAAAACAAAAATTCAGATCCATTTTTCACTATAAGAGTCAACTTATAAAAATAGTATACCCAATATTTTATACTATTTTAACCCCTGAGTATGTTCTTAGAATCAAATTCAAGAACTGGAGATTTAGTATCATTTATGTCTAAAAAGCATTCATTTGATATGTAAATTAGATGGGGAAATACAGAAGTGGGAATAGAGTTTCACACTCTGACTGAACTCCCTAAAGCCCTCAGCTATTTCAATTTTATTGAAGATTTCATCAATTGCCTACTAACCCTAATAATAAGGAACCTAATGATCCTTCAGAATGTAATTTCTTAGTAAATTTTTTTCTCATTTTATTTCTCCCTACTGCAACCTTTATGAACTTAAATTCATTTGGCTGATTTTTGTAATGCAATTGTATTATTAATTTTAAATAAATGAAACGTTGTGAGCCACATAAGCTTTTGAGTTTTTTTCCCTTGTACAGAATGATCAATGATACAGTTTTTAAAAATTCAGTCAAAAATGTCATTGTCTCTCTTAATTTACATAAAGATTTAATATCAAATTGTAGCACAGATGACCACAAAATCTAAATGTATTTATAAAGATTTATTTTGACCATTTACAGATGTTTTGGTAGTACAGTGTGCAAACAAGCAAGCTTCTGACAAAAGTTTTTGACTACTGACAAAATGTAGGAAATTAGGGTCAATAAAATGGACCTATAGATAGATAGACAGACACATACATGCATATACACATACATAGCTACATGGATAACATATGCACCAATATATTTCTGGAACAATTAAAAAGCTATCTAATTATCCACTATAAATGAGAGATTGGAGAGACTGTAAACACTTGCCATATCTTAGTAACTGATTTTTATTTATTTATTTATTTATTTATTTATTTGCTTGCTTTTAAGACAAATTTTATCTCCTTTGTATGAAAAAACGTCTGTCTTCCTTCTGAATTTACTTATCTTGAATGAAGGAAATTTAAGCATCTCCTAAGTTGCCAATTATTAAATTGTATACTGAAATATAATATTCCTTCTGTATTAACTTCTACTATTGAAAAGTCCATAATCTTTTCTGCTTATTGGCTCCTCATAGATCTCCTGTGATTTATTAGTTTGAACTGTGTTGACTAGTGGAAACCACCCAATAAAAAACAATATGAAATCTTCAGCATTTTATGTTAAGTGATTCAATGACTGACTATTGTCATCACTGGTTTTCTGGAAAAGATTGTTTTCTGTAAAATGATTACTGCAGTCAATAATAGATGTTTTAGCCATTAAACAGATTTAGCTGTGGTGACAGTCATTGTGGGGGGAGGGTATAATCAGAGGAGTATATTCTTGTTTCTTACTAGTTCTATTCAAATCTCTAAATAAGTAAAAAGTCATAGCTTTGTGAGTTTCCAGAAATTTCCCAGCTTTTCCACTCATTCACAAAAAGATCCTTAAACTTTTACTCCTTTAATGTTTCTCCTTTCTTCCAATCTACTCCTTTTGGTAAATGTTCCCTACATTTTGCATTAAAAGTGACCTTATAATTCCTTTCCACTATGATTATAAAAAGAGGCACTAATTTTGATGTCACACTCATGTTTGCAAAGAAATATGTAATTCTTTATTCTCTAAAAATTAATTATATTGACTTTTCTGCTCCTTCCATGCTTGTTATTTTAGAGCAATTTAGAATTTACAGTTAAAACAATCTCTTCTAAGTCACATTTAGACAAACTTTTGATCTCATAATACCTCTTCTAATGTTACTCTTCTAAATAGTTTCTGGGTATATGGAAAGGTAGGTCAACACTGATTTCGTATTATCGGTGGTTGTTAACAAACTGTGGATTTTAGTTCCTATGAATTCTTGAGAGTCTTTCCTAAGCCTGTTAAGCTACCAAGGTTGGAGATATGGGGGGAGGGTGTGTGTGTGTGTGTGTGTGTTTTGTTTTCTCTCTGGCCAGTGCTGTTTCCTTTCCTAGCTGAATTGAATTGATCATGCTCAGAGTCATAGATTATTCTTGAATCTCATCCATATTCTCCATCTGGTCTCTCTCTTTCCTTTCACAGTTGTGGCAGCATCATGTTTCCACTTGAAACAGAAATCCTTATGGCACGCTTCCTGACTATCTACTCATTGCATCCAGATACCCTAGAGAAACTCCTGAATACTTTCCACATTACAGAGGTTCCCCTTGTCTGCAGAGAATGTATTTCAAGCCTTCAGTAGATGCCTGAACTTTGTGTATACTATTTTTTACATATATACATACTTTAAAGTTTCTGTTTGACATAACCAATTTTCCAGCATCACTACTCTAGAGCTGTGGGACCATTGTTAAGTGAAATAAGGGTTACTTGAGCACAAGCACTGTGATACCGGGACATTTGATGTGATAATCCATATGAATACTAAATGACTAACAGGTGAGTTGCATGTATAGTATAGATACCCTGGACAAAGGGATCATTCATGTCCCAGGCAGAATGGAGTGAGATGGTGTGAGATTTCATCATGCTATTCAGAATGGCATGCAATTTAAAATTTATAGTTTTGTTCTGGAATTTTCATTTAATTTTTTTGGGGCCACGGTTGACCATCAGTAGCTGAAATTGTGAAAAGCCAAACCTCAGATAAGTGGAGGTCGCTCTATTTGGGAATGAGGAGACTTTGGAAAATAGACTCAGTCCTTCTCACCTTTTAGCAATGCTGCTTTTGATGATACAGGGACTTTTATGTAGGACCACCTTTGCTACTGGTTCCCCATCAGTGTGCAGAGAATGGGACATTACATTCTGAATTTTATGGAAAGAGTTAAATTAATTTTTATTCTTCATACTCCCCATTTCTAACTTAAGTAAACATGGTCATAGTAACCACTATTCTAAAGGCACCATTAACTGAAAAGTTGATTCCTTATAAACTCCAGCAACATCTTGTTACGTGAGCCCCCAGGCTTGGTTTTAGATGTGGGCCTAATGAAAAACTGAGAGCTAGTTATTACAAAATCTTAAATACATTAATTTAATATTCAAAAAACCATTTCAAATACATTAACATTTACTTTTATGCACCATCGCCAAATCAATTAAAAAAATAAAAAGTAGGAAGATATGTCAAAATATATAAAGATCGGTGAATTTTTAAAGGAATATACTAAGACATAATTATGGCAATTTTACATAAATGAAATTAATCTTATCCTGTTCAAAATGGTATAAAATTACTTTTGATGTTTTACTTCCTATATTTTATGGTTTAATATATACTTAAATGCCCCTCAGATTATGGTTACATCTTATATTGTTATGTTTGTCAAAATAACAAAAATGTTTGTCCTTTGTTCCAAACATAATTTAAATAAGTAGGTTGTAAACTAATATTTCTTGCTATGCATTGACCTAATAATCAGGTGTAAATATGTGGTTTCTAGAATTCACTTTTTCACAAAAAAATTTTTTTGACTTTCTAAGATAATAAAGTTTTTAAATTTTATTTAAATGTAAGTTTGTATTGACTTTTTAAAAAACTTAGTCAATGTGATATTTTTCATTTTGGGGTTTCTAAAGAATTTGCTGTCATTCATCTAATGTTCACCTTTGCTACAATATGTTTCACACTTTTTGACTAGCAACTTACTCATAACATTGGGTAAAATGATTTTTGAACTATTTTATTTACTTACTGCTTATAAATTGCCTACTTTTATAAATAGTTTAAGGGTAGTTTATGTATATAGTCTTCTAATGTAAAGATTCTAGATAATATATTTCTAATGTGATTATCATCTATGTATATGTATATCTGGAAATAAAAATTAAAAATTTTGTTTTAAAATAATTTTAAAATTGTATTAGGCTCACCACTCAAGACATCAATATAAAGTTATCATGAGAAACAAGCTATTCTAAATTTTTCATTATTTAGTTTTATATCAGCTCTAGCATATTTTAGATGTCTTATTTTAACTTTAATTTTTGCTGTAACTGGATCTTTTTTAATTCCTTCAACCAATTACAACAAAGTAAATATTACTTTTAATTGTTTTTCCATCATTACAAGTGATCCTTACCAGATAGTACCATTGTATATTTATTGATCTAAATTTTTTAATAAAGTTCACTTTATCATGAAAACAGGAATTCTTTATATATCATGACATTTATATATGCAAACAATTTTATTGATGCTCCCTTTGGGGTTATTCAGGCAAAGCTAAAGATGAGATAAAATGTTTGATTTTTTTAGATTTAGAAATATTTCACTGTGTCCACTTTATCCAACTAGATATGAAATAGTTGCACTGAGTATGGGGCTAAGTCACTTTAGGAAAAAATAATTAAACTATAATGTTAGGGAGAACTTCAAGGAAAAGACAGGATTTGCAATGATTGTTATACAAGGATGAATGTACTTGAATGTATAAAAGTTGGATAGATAGAAGAGGAAAGAACAATTCAGAAAGAGAGAAATGTATTTTCAAAAGAACAAGAGATTTCACTACCATTGTTGAACAATTGTGTAACAATACTGCTAGAATAAGGTAGAAAACTGGTAGAAATTCCACCCTAGTCTGAGGAGTTATCAATATAACTCTTCATGCACCCATATACACACAAGATATTAAAAAACACTAACCTCATCTCAGAATCACTTAACATTACCCAAGACTCTGGACCAATGGTTTTTCAAAAACCATGAGTTAGTGGGACGAAGTGCAGGCAAAAAATCAGAAACGTTTCATCCTTTGATTTCCTTTAATGCTCCTTTATTACAAGGATATTAATTAAAGGAGTATTACAAGAATAATACTCCTTTATTCTTATTTTTCTGTTTAGATTTCTTATTTACATATATTGAGGTGACATTGGTTAATAATTTTATATAAGGTTCCAGTGTACATAAAATTCTATAATACAAATGATGGGCATTGTGTGCCCATCACCCAAGGTCAAATCTTCTCTGGCACTATATATTTGACCCCCTTTACTCTTTATGAACTCCTCCTCTTCCCTCTGGTAACCACCATCCTGTTGTCTGTGTCTACGAGTTTTTGTATGTTATTCTTGTTTGTTCATTTATTGATTTCAATTTTATATCTTACATAGGAGTATAATCATATGGTTCCTAAATTTTTCTGGCTGATTTATTTTGCTTAGCATAATATTCTCAAGAACAATCCATGTGTTATAAGTGGAAGTGTTTCATTTTTTCTTATTGCTAAGTAGTGTGTGTGTGTGTAAATAAATAAAACACCTCCTTTATCCAATCATCTATTGAAGAACACTTCAGTTATCTCTATGTCTTGGCCACTGTCAATAATTCTGCAATAAACACAAAGGTGAATATATATTTTCAAAGAAATATTTTCATATTTGTAAGGTAAGTACCCAGAAGAAGAGCTATGGGTCATCTGGTAAGTCTAATTTTTTTTTCCAGGAGATTCCATACTATTTTCAACAGTGGCTACAACACTTTACATTCCTTTATCCTTGTGATACTGATGTCCTTGCCCTTATTTCTCACTCTCCTAAATTGTTTCTGGTAGTATTTCTAGGTTCCTCTTACCTACTTTTCAAAGGAATATCTTACTTCAACTCCCAAATTGGGAAAATGATATCACTGAAAACTATTATTCTGCAACTAAGATTGATGGGATCTTTGAATCCTATCTTTTGAAAAAACATAAAATATAAGAATATAAAAGAGAGGAAAATATACATAAGTTTACACAATGGATATAGTAATATATAACCCCTTTGCAGTATGATAAAGTTATCAGTCTTTATCCTCCAGGAAAGAAATGACTCTTTGCTATAGGTTGTATAATGTCTCTACCCAAAAAGCATGAAAAAGGGTATAGAAACTATCAATAAGAGAAAAGAGGAAATGAAGAATACAATTTCTGAATTGAAGAACACAGTAGAATCAAAAGCAGGTTATATGAAGCAGAGGTACAAATCAGCAAGCTGGAGGATAAGGTAGAAAAAAGCTCCCAGAAAGAGCAAGAAAATGAAAAAAGACTCCAAAAGAATGAAGAGGCATTTAGGGAAATGCAGGACAACCTGAAATGCAATAATATCCACATAATAAGGATACCAGAAGGAGAAGAGGATGAGGAAGGGATAGAGAACCTGTATGGAAAAGTAACGATGAAAAACTTCCCTAATTGGAGGATAGAAAAAGTCACACAAGTCCAGGAAGCACAGAGGCTCCCATTCAAGAGGAACCCAAAGAGGCCCACTCCAAGACACATCCTAATTAAAATGGCAAATATCAAAGACAGAGAATCCGAAAGGCAGCAAAGGAGAAAGAGGTAGTAACGTACAAGGGAGCCCTGATATGGCTAGCAGCTGACTTCTCAACAGAAACACTACAAGCCAGAAGGGAATGGCAAGAAATATTCCAAGTCATGAAAAGCAAGGGCCTGCAGCCAAGACTACTCTATCCAGCAAAGCTCTCAATGAAAATGGAAGGGGAAATAAGGAGTTTCCCAGACAAAAGAAGGCTAAAAAATTACACCTCCACCAAACTGACCCTGCAAGATATGCTAAGAGGACTGCTTTAAGAAGATGAAGAAAAAGAGTCTATGAATACCCACCCACAGTCACAAATACTTGATATTACCAATATTTTTAATACTTATTAGTCTGATTGTGACAATGATGTGTTGTTACTTTATTATTTGTTGAAATGAAACCTGTTTTTGTATATTTCTTGCCTATTTCTATTATGTTAAAAAAAGCTTTAAATGACTTTTTGATATTTTTATCCATTTTTTCATTAATGTTTGTAGAAATCTTTCCCTAAAAACAAAACAAAAAAATACTATTAACCGTCTTTTAGATGTGTTGCAAATTCTTTCTTATTCTATTACTTGTCATTTAACTTTTTTAATATGTATAATGCTGTATAATCTTAAATGTTTAATATAGTCATATTGTCAATATTTTACTTTATAGATTCTGGGTTTGAATATTTTACTTCAGGGTAAAAAAATTTTTTTTCTGTTATCTCCTAAAATTCCTTGGATTTTACATATTGATTTTTAACTCACCTGAATATTTTTTGTATAATGTACAAAATAGGGCTCTATCTTTGTTTAATTTTCATAGTGGTCCATGCACCTTATTTGTTGAATAAGCCTTATTTTACCCATTGATTTGAAGTATTGATTGAATCATACAGTACATTGTTAGGCAGATATATACATTTGTTTCTAGAATGCTCATTTTATTTCATTGACCTACTTGATTTTTTCTGTGCTAGTGTCATGTTGTTTTAATTGCTGAGACTTTATAATGGATTTAAATATATTAATATTTTATAATGGATTTTGAAATTTAGGAAAAATAAATAAATAAAATCAATCTGCATAAAAAAAAAAAAGAATGGACTCCTGTCATTTGCAATAACATAAATGGAACTGGAGAATATTATGCTAAGTGAAATAAGCCAGTCGGTGAAAAACAAATACCGTATGATCTCACCTATAAGTAGAATCTATTCAACAAAATAAACTAATGAAAAAATAAACCACAGGCATGGAAACATGGAGCAGACTGAAAGTGACCAGAGAGGAAGGGAAGGAGGAGAATGGTGGAAAGAAGGAGAAGGGACTAAACAAAAAACATGTATGAATGACCCATGGATGTGGACAACAGTGTAGGAACTGACTGTGGGAGTGGGGAAAGGGTGGGGTGGGTGGAGGAGGGCAAAGGGGGAAAAATTGAGACAACTTTAATAGAATAAACATGATTTAAAAATTTAAAAATTATTTAAAAAATGAACACTAGGGAGAGATCTTTCCAAGCAGCAGGGATAGCACTGCCAAAGCCAGGAGGCATGCAAGAGTTTGATGTATTCCAGAAGAGAGAGACAAGCCCATGTGAGAATAGCATGGGACACAGGGAGAAGAGAAATGAAAGATGAAATTGAAGATGGGTGCAATGACTATCCAGTAGGACCTTTATAGCCATGAAAAGGTTGACTCATAAAACAGGGAGTGACATCCTCTGATTTATGTTTTTAAAACACTGCTCTTGCTGCTGAGTAGACAATGGGTTTGGAGGAAGCAGAGTGGAAAAAAGAGGATGTCACTGAAGTCTGGGCAAGAGACAGTGGCAGTTAGATCCAAGCTTGTGGCAAAAGACTAGAAAAGAAGAGGAGAGGCTCTAGATTCCTCTTGGATAATGGGACATGTTGGTGAATTAGAAGTGAGGAGAGAATCACAGCCAGCTGCTGGGTTTTGGGCTCAGTGATGTCACCGCACCCTGAACTGGACTGGCTAGGAAGTGTAGAGCTCCGTTTTGGACATACTACATTTGTGATGTCAATTAGAGATTAATAAAGCTGGTTGTCAGCTGAGAGGGAGACAAGGTGGGAAGGAGGGAGGTTAAATGTGAGATGGAAACATTTGAAATAGTCTCAGAGAGAGATTAAGCAAATTTAATGAGGACTATGTGATGAAGCTCCTGGGGAATGTCATGTGCCCATTGGAAATCCATGGTCATGAAGCAAAGGTGAAGCAGGGCAGCCCAGATGAGAGATTTTCCCCCGCAGTATTCAATTGTCTGAGTACACATGGATGGTTTAGTCTAACCAGTAATGAGTTTTTTTTCTAGATGAATAGATGAAAGGAGAGTGAAGGACATTTGATGATCATAAAGGGATATGTCATCTACATTGGAGAAGACAGATTGGGAGGACACTCAAAAGATTGGATGGAAACTTAATTAGCTCAATAGGCTGAAGCTGCTCTGTCCAATATGGCAGCCACTGGCCACATGTGGCTATTGAACCCTTGAAATGTGGCTGGTCTGTGATGCACTGTTAATGTAACATACACATGGATTTCAGCAAGAGTATGACACAATGTAAAAAATATCTCATTAATAATTTTTATATTGTTTACAGTGATAAAATTTTGGATCTATTGGGTTAAATAAAAATATTCTTGAAGTTTAAAAAATGAAACATTTTAAAATATGTCCTCAGCTTGGGGTTTGAGCATGGGTGTGCAGTATTACATTACTAAAAACTGAAAATTGCAGAAAACATACATGATTTGAGGTTAAAAGTGATCAATTTAGCCTCCTGTACAGATTCACAAATGAGTGATAACACACTCATTTTATGATATGTCATGTCATAAAAAGACCAAAAATAATGGTCAAAATGGTGTCAGGTATTCATAAAACATTTCATTTGTAGATGGTGTTTGAGCATTATGAAAATTCACCCAAGATGTCTGTATTTTCCAAATCATCCTATACTCTTTATAAAGGCCAAGGAAATGATCCTCTGATTATACTTGTCTTCTATGGAGAGGCAATGTTAATAATCCAAAAAAGCTCATAGAAGTTATAAGATTGCAAGATAAATATTTATTGTATACCCATCTAGTCCATAGAAACATAGAAATAAATTTGTTCTTTAATGCACATGAGACCATAACACCAACTTAACTAAGACTCAAATATGTGTAATTAATAAAAAAGGCTATTATAAAAATAAATCAAAGAATTAACTTCAAAAGTATATTTTTAAAAGGAAATACAAATAATAATTATTTAAATAGCTAATTTCTTATTATAACTGTAGAGTTTACATATACACACATGAAATATGAAACAATTTCTTTTGCCTCCTAGTTACCTATGGAAACATAGGTAAATGTGCCTGACCTACTCACTCAACCACAGCAAAATTACCACTAAACTACAGGATATCACTCAGAAGCATCAGAATATAGAGCTGTATGGAAGTCTGACAACTAAGAAATTACAGACACCATATTCATTCAGACAGGTAAGAGGGGCAGAGAGGTGAAGAGAAGAAGACATGGAATGACTGAGCCCACATACATGTAATGGATATAAATCAGAGTGATATTTTGGGAGCAAGGTATCCATGTCCCACACCAGACCACCCAGCCCAGGGTTCCAGTGCCAGGAAGATAAAACCCCATAACTTCTGGCTGTAAAAACCAGTGAGGGTTGGGTCAATGGAAGAAATTGCAGGATTCTCAGGTATCTCTTCTTGGAGGGCCCTGTACAGAGACTTACTTAATCACTACCTCAGGGCTCCAGCACTAGGGCAGCACCTAGAAGGGCACCAGTGGCATATGGAGAGGAACCGAGGTGTCTGGCATCAGGGAAAACTTCAAGCATACCAACATTCATATCTTAGGGGTGCCAGAAGGAGAAGAGAAAGAGCAAGAAATTGGAAGCCTATTTGAAAAAATAAGAGAAAACTTCCCTAATTTGGTGAATAAAATAGACATACAAGTCCAGGAAGTACAAAGAGTCTCAAGCAAGATGGATGCTAAAAGGGCCACACCAAGACTTACCATAATTAAAATGCCAAAAGTTAAATAAAGAGAGAGTCTTAAAAGCAGCAAGAGAAAAACAGATAATTACCTACAAAGGAGTTCCAATAAGAATGTTAGATTCTCAAAATGTTTCTCAAAAGAAACTTTGTAGGCTAGAAAGGATTGACAAGAAGTATTCAAAGCGATGAAAAGCAGGAACTTACAATACAAAATGCTCTATCCAGCAAAACTATCATTTAGAATTGAAAGGCAAATAAAGTGTTTCCCAGACATGGTAAAGCTAAAAGAGTTCATCATCACCAAACTGTTATTATATGAAATGTTAAAGGGACTTATTTAAGAAAAAGAAGTTCAAAACCTTGAATATTAAATTATCAATAAATACACAACTATCAACAATTGAATCTAAAAAAACAATCTAAGCATACAGGCACAACAGAAACAGAATCATAGATATGGAGAACATTCGGATGGTGGCCAGTGGGGAGGGGCATCTGGAGGAATGGGGGAGAAGGTGAAGGGATTAAGAAGTACAAATTGGTATTTACAGAATAGGCAGGGGAATGTTAAGAGTAAGTATAGGAAATAGAGTTGCAAAATAACTTGTTATATGCATGATGTATGGATATAAATAAAGGAGGGGGATCACTAAAAAGAGCGGCAATGCTGAGTGAAAGGGGGCAAAGAGGGAAAATTGGGACAAGTGTAATAACATAAACAATAAAATATAATAAAATAAAAAATAAAATGGTAAAAAACAAAAAACATAAATATAAAACAATTTCTTTTTATAATATTACTTGCAAATAAACATGTGAGTATGCCAATTATATTGTTCACGTTAAATCTCAAAATCAATTTTGTCATCATCATTTTAGTCAAAATATTCACATTTATTAGATTTTCAGGGATTTCCTCAAAATACATTTTATGTTTTTTAAATATTTTATTTATTTGTTTTTAGAGAAAGGGATGGAGAAAGAGAAAGAGAGAAACATCAATGTGTGGTTGCCTCTTGTGCGCCTCCAACTGGAGACCTGGCACACAACCCAAGCTTGTGTCCTGACCGAGAATCAAACTGGTGATGCTTTGGTTCTCGGGCATGCACTCAATGACCTGAGACACACCAGCCAGGGTTCAAAATACATTTTTGATTATTCATCAGAAAATAACCACATACTGCGTACTATTTTCTATCAGAAAACTTAATATCAATGCATATATTAGAGCTTTATTTTCACGTTGTTTTAAAAATAATTTTTAAGCCTTTCTACATGCATCCAGGCACAACAGAGGGAATCACTAGCCATGAATTTGTGATAGCTTCAAATAGGTAGCCCAGGGCTAGTCACAGGCAGAATTTGACACAATTGGGCACCAGACACTATGCAGATCTATCTAATAATTAAAACAAACACAAAGAGGCAACCCAAATGGGAATATTAAAAAAAAAAAAAAAAAAAACAGGCCCCAAATGAACAAACAAGAAAATATTCCAGAAGAGCCAAATGAAATTCAGGCAAGCATTATCAAATACAGGTTCAAAGTAATGATTTAAAGGATACTAAACAGCATGAACAAAGATATAGAAACCATAAAGAATGTTCAACCAGAAATAAATAACACAATATCTGAAATAAATAATACATTGGAAGTAATATACAGTAGGTTAGATGAAGTAGAGGACTGAATCTATTTCAGTCCTCTTTGGGAAAAAAGGTAGAACAAACACCCATCAGAGCAGTGACAAGAAAAAATAATTTTAAAAAATGAGGATAGTTTAAGGGACCTTTGGGATAACATGAAGCATAACAACCACCACATCATGGGGACACGAGAAGGAGAAGAGAATAAGCAAGGGATCAAGAACTTATTTGAAGAAATGATGACCAAAAATTTCCCTAACCTGGTGAAGAAAAAATAACCACAAGTCTAGGAAGTACAGAGAGCCCCAAACAAGAAGGACCCAAAAAGGCCCACATGAAAATGCATCATAATAAAAGGAGAAAGCTTAGAGACGAGAAGAGAAACTTAAAAGCTGCAAAAGAAAAGCACTTGGTGACCTACAAGGGAGCTCCCATAAAACTGTCATCTGATCTCTCAATGGAGACATATCAGGCCAAAAAGAACCAGCATGAAATATTCAAGGTGATGAAAAGCAAGAAAATACAACTGAGGCTACTTTCCCCAACAAGACTATCATTTAAAATTGAAGGAAAAATAAAGAGCATCCCAGACAAGAAAAAGCTGAAGTAGTTTGTTACCACAAAACCAGTATTGTAGCAAATGTTAAAGGGCTTACCTGAAGAAGAAGAGGTAGGAGAAGAGGAAGAAGAAGATGATGATGACTGGGAAAATAGTTAAAATATAAAATTGCAATGAATACATATCTGGCAATAATCACTTTTAATGTAAATGGCTTAAATGCTATGATCAAAAGAAATAGGGTAGTTGAATGGATTAAAAAAAAGACCCATATATATGCTGTCTTCAAGGAAAAGGTCCTCAGAGCAAAAGATACACATAGACTAAAAGGAAAGTGATGGGAAAACAAAAGATATTTGATGCAATGAAAAGGGGGGAAAAGCTGGGGTAGCAATACTTTTATCAAACAAAAATAGACTTCAAAAAGAAGGTCGTGAAAAGAGACAAAGAAGGACACTGCATAATGGTAAAGAAAATAATCCAATAAGAGGATGTAACCCTAGTAAACATTTATGCACCTAACATAGAAGCACCTAAATATATAAAACAAATCCTGATTGACATTAAGGAAGAGGGAGACAGAAATACAGTCATAGTAGGGGAATTAAACACCCCATTGACATCAAAGAATAGATCTTCCAGACAGAAAATCAACATGGAGTCAAAGGTATTAAATGACACACTAAATCAAATGGATTTAATTAATACTTCAGAGCATTTCGCCACAAAGCAGCAGAATATACATAATTTTCAAGTGCATGTGAACATTTTCAAAAATTGACTACACTATAGGACACAAAACACATCTCAATAAATTTAGGTGGCCTGAAGTCATATCAAGCATATTGTCTGACCATAACACTATGAAACTAGAATTCAATCACAGGAAGAGCACAGAAAAATATGCAAAGACATGCATGCTAAATAGCGTGTTACTGCACAATGAATGGGTTAACAATAAGATCAAGGAAGAAATCAAAATATACCTTGAAACAAATAAAAATGAGGATACTACAATCTAAAATCTGTGGTACACAGAGAAGCAGTCCTAAGATGGAAATTCATAGCATTACAGGCCTATCTCAAGAAAAAAGAAAAAGTTCAAATACAAAATATAATTTTGTGATTAAAGGGACTTGAAAAAGAAAATAACAAAGCCCAAAATGAGCTCAAGAAAAGAAAATAATAAAGATAAGAGCAGAAATAAATAGACTCTATAAAAATACAATAGATCAGTGAATCCAAGATCTAGTTCTATGAAAAGAGAGACAAAATTGCTAAACTTTTAATCAGAGTCATTAAGGAAAACAGAGGGAGGACCAAATAATTAAAATAAGAAATGAAAGAGGAAAAATTACAATTGACACCAAAAATATACAAAGGATTGTAAGATAATATTATGTGCAATTATATACCAACAAATTGGATAACCCAGAAGAAATGGATACATTCCTAGAAATGTGCATTCTTCCAAAACTAAATTAAGAAGAAACAGAGAATCTTAATAGATGGATTACACCTAGTGAAATTGAAGCAATGTTCAAAAAAATTCCAGCAAACAAAATCCCTGGACCAGATGGCTTCACAAGTAAATTTTACCAAAAATTCCAAGAAGAACTAACACCTCTCCTTTTCAAAGTATTTCAAAAAATTCAACAGGAAGGGATATTCCAAAACTCATTTTATGAGGCCAGCATTATCTTAATTCCAAAACCAGATAGACACGCTTTTATATTCTTGGTTAATTTTATTTCAAAGTTATTTTTTTTCTTTTTGAAACAATTGAGAATGGGATTATTTTCTTAGTTTCCCTTTCTAATGGTTAATATTTGGTGAATAAAAATTCAACTGATTTTTGGATATTTATTTTGTATCCTGCAATTTTAGTGAATTCCTTGACAGTTCTAGTGGTTTTTCGGTTGAATCTTTAGGAATCTTTCTATACAGTATCATATGACCTGTAAATAGTTATAGTTTTACTTCTTTCTAATTTCTGTGCCTTTTACTACTTGTCTGATTGCTATGGAAAAGTTCCAGAATTATGTTGAATAGGAATAGTAAAAATGAACATCCCTATCTTGTCCCTGTTTATAAGGGGACCATTTTATTTTTTGCCCATAGAGTATGATTTTGGCTGTGGGTGTGTCATATATGACCTTTATTATCTTGAGATATATTCCATCTATTTCCACTTTTCTGAGAATTTTTATCATAAATTCTTTCAAATGTTTTTATCAAATGTTTTTCCTGTATCTATTGATATGATTGTGTGATTATTATCCTACATTTTGTTTAGGTGGAGTATCATATGTTTTTATTTGCATTTATTGTGCCAACATTGCATCCCCATAATAAAGGCAACTTGACCATGATTTATAATCCTTTTAAATGTATTGTTGAACCTGTTCAGTCAATATTTTGTTGAGGATTTTAGCTGCTGTGTTCATCAGGGATATTGGCCTATAATTTTCTTTCTTTGTAGGGCCTTCATCTGGTTTTGGAAAAGGATAATGCTGACCTCATCAAATGAGCATGGAAGTTATCTTTCCTATTAAATATTTTTGGAATAGTTTGAGAAAGATAGGTGTTAGTTCTTCTTTGAATTTTTTGTAAAATTCACCTTTGAAGCCATCTGGTCCAGGACTTTTGTTTGTTGGGAGTCTTTTGATTACCACTTCAATTTTGTTATTTGTAATTGTTCTATTCAGATTTTCTGATTGTTCCTGATTCAATTTTGGAAAATTGGAGGTGTCTGGAGATTTATCCCTTCATCCACTTTGTCCAAATTGTTGGCATTTAGTTCATAATATTTTCTTGTAATACTTAGCATTTCTCTGGAGTAAGTTTTTACTTCCCCTCTTGCAATTCTAATTTTATTTATTTGTGTACACAGCCTTTTTTTTTCTCCTGATGTCTTGTGAAAGGTTTGTCAATCTTGTTTATCTTATCAAAGAACGAGCTCTTTGTTTCATTGATATTCTGTATTTCTTTTTAGACTCTATTTCATTTATTTCTTCTCTGATATTTACTATTTTTTCCAGTTCCATAAATGTAAAGTTAAATAGTTTATTTGAGGTTTTTTTTGTTTTTTCCTCGTGATGTAGGCCTGTAATGTTGTGAATTTCTCCCTCAGGTCTGCTTTTGCTATGTCCCATAGATTTTGGATGCTGTGTTCTAATTTTCCTGTGTTCAAAGTATTTTTTATTTTTTTCCCTTGATCTCATTATTAACTCATTCATTGTTTGGTACCATGTTATTTAGCCTCCATGCCTTTGTGTGATTTTCTCTTTTCTTCTTGTGGTTGACTTCTACGTTCATATCATTACCGTCAGAGAAGATGCTTTATATGTTGTCGATCACTTAAACTAATTGAGACGTCTTTTGTTTCCTAACATGTGGTCTATCCTAGAAATTGTTCCATGTGTATTTGAAAAGAATGTATATACTGCTACTTTGCATGAAATATTCTGAAGATGTCAATTAAATTAATCTTATCTAGTGTATCCTTAAGGTCACTGTTTCCTTATTGATTTTCTGTCTGAAAGCTCTATACATTGATGTCAATGGGGTGTTAAAATCACCTAGTATGACTGTATTCCTGCCCAACTCTCTACTCAAGTACATCAAGATTTGCTTAATATATTTAGATGCTCTTACATTGGGTACATAAATGTTTATAAAAGTTTTATCCTGTTTTTTATTGATCCCTTTAGCATTATATAATGTCCTTCTTTGTGTCTTTTTATGACCTTTGTTTTGAAGTCTACTTTGCCTGGTAAAGGTATTGCTACCTCTGGGTTTTTTTCTTTACATGTGTGTGAAATATCTTTTTCCATCCCTTTCTTTTTAGTCTGTTTGTATCTTTTGTTCTGAGGTTCATCTATTGCAGACAGCATATATATGAGTCTTGTTTTCTTATCCATTCTGCATTTTGATTAGAGCATTTAAGCCATTTAAATTATAGTGATTATTGATATGTATGTATTTATAGTGATTTTATTCTTTTAACTATGTTCTTTTTTTTGTTTTTGTTTTTATTCTTTTACTTTTTCTTCTTAAAGAAGGACCTTTAACATTTCTTGTTGCACTGGTTTAGCAGTAACAAACTCCTTTAGTTTTCTTCTTCACCAGGTTAGGAAGATTTTCAAGTCATTATTTTTTCAAATAGGCTCTCAGTCCCTTGCTCTCTCTCTTTCCTTCTGATACCATATGATGCAGATGTTGTTTTGCTTCCCATTGTTCCAAATGTCCCTTAAACTATCCTCATTTTTTTCTAATTCTTCTTTTTTGCTGCTCTGATTGGGTGTTTTCTGCTACCTTGTGTTTCAAATCACTGATTTGATTATCTGCTTCATTCAAACTACCATTTATTCCTTCAAGTGTATTCTTCATTTGAGATATTATATTCTTTATTTCTTACTTTTTTATGGTTTTTATGTCTTTTTATGCTTGTTTTGTTGAAACTCTAAGTTCCTTCAGCATCCTTATAACTATTTTTTGAACTCTATGTGTGGTAAATTGCTTGCCTCTGTTTCATTTCACTCTCTTTTAGACATTACTTTTGTTCTTCCATTTGGAACATGTTTCTTTGTCTTCCCATTTTGGCTGACTCTTTGTGTTCCTTCCTAGGTAGAAATGCTATGACACACAGGTTTTCATAGGGTGATCTTATATGGTAGGTATTTTGTTGGACCCAGTGGCAGTCTCCTTCAACCCCTTGATTGTGGTGCTCCAAGAATGTTCCATGTGTGGGTTATAGGGACCCTCCTGTTGTAACTGAGTCTTGATTATTATTGCCTCGTTTGTGTTTTAGGTAGACCCTCAGGCTGGCTGGCTGAAGATCAGACTCGACTACAATGTATAAGCTTCTGTGTAGGTGCTGACCACCTTGAAGTAGAATTTGCCTCAGCGGGGTCTGGTGCCTGCCAAGATCTCCCTCTGGATGTACCACTTGTTCATCTAGTTGAATCCTGCTCTGACTTTGTTGGAAATTATCCACTGGGTGTATTGGTTCCAGGGGCCTCTTGGGAGGGACTGGCCTATAGGCCTGGGTTAGACATTGCTTGTGACAGGCCCTGGAAAACATGTTTGTAGCTACCAAGCAATCCATTTATAACTTTCTCTGCTGGGCCTGGGTGTCCATGGGAAGAACCAAGCTGTACACCAAAACTTGTTATTAGCAGCACTGAACCTAGAAAGAGGTCAATAAAAGTTTCAAGATACCCTGGGTGTAGTTTCTGCCTGCCTTTACTTTCCAGCTGCCTGATAATCTCAGTCACTGAAAAAGCTTCTAGTTGTACTTGAGTTACATGAGTGGGTAGGTTCTCAGTGAGTTGCCTGGTAGGAACAAGTAGTGTTCACCAGACTGATACATCTTCACACTTTGTGCCAGTGTTGAGTCTGAGGCCACCCAGCAAATGTTTCAGTTTATACCAATTCTACCTTCCAACTTCCAGGTGCTCACAAACCTATGTGATGGGCCTGGGTCTCAGGAACTTGTCAAAGTGAGGCCAACAGAGTTTATCAGACTCAAACAGTCCAAGATTTGGCCATGTGAAGGGACGATTCTGCACCGGTTAAGGATGAAAAGAGAAAATGGCATGCATTCTAGAGACACACAACTCAGTCTAAGTTTCTGCCAGGAGACTGAGCTCAACGGTGCAGGGCTGCCCAGAGTCAGAGGGTGGGGCTTGTGGTTCTCCTGTGAGGGGGAGGTGGCAATTAGGCTTAGGGTAATGTGGGAGGAGTGGCCCAGAACCACAAAACTTAGTCTGTCCCGAATTCTGCCCAAACCTTAGAACTAGGATTTCTAAGAACTGGAACCATAGGGAGTTCAGAGGGTGAGGCTAGAGGATCTCTGCTGAGGGGGAGGTGCCACTCAGGTTCACAGGAAATGGGGAGAATGGCCTCCCACCCAAAAAGCACGCCACTCTGTCACTGACACACCTGAGTATGCCCATACCTCTACATTCTGGCCCAAGAAGCTGACTCTTCAGTAGGGCCAGCTGCCTGAGTAGTGTAGGGTTATAGGGAGTTAAAATTTAGGGTCAGTGGCATTCCCCAAGGCTGATGTCATAAGTAAGGACTACTTTACCCAAGAAAAATGGCTTCTGTGGGTCAAGAGAATGTCTCAGCACAGGAGTCCTAGAGGCCGTCTCCTTAGCTCTCTCTCTGGAGCCACGAATCTCACTCTCTGCCCATACAACGCTAGTCTGCTCTGCCTTCCCTCTACTGGAGCTCAGGACAAGGGGCTTCAATTGAAATTTCTTTTGTTGGCCCTATAAGAGGACATTTGTATCTTAAGCAGGCCTCCATCTTTCCCTAGCAAACAGAATCCCAGCTGATTTTCACAGCCAGACATTATGGGGCAACTGTTATTGGCTCTGGTGCTCTGGCTGGGGACCCTGGCATGGGTTTGAGACCCCACGCTCTTGAGGAGGATCCTTTGCAGCTGAGCTATTTCTCTGGAATCTCAGCCACTGCCAATGGAAGGAGGGTAGACTTTTCACATCGTTGTCCTTCCTACCAGTCTTCATGTGGCTTCTTCTATGAATCCTTGGTTATAAGACTACTATTCAGCTAGTCTTCAACTGGTATTCAGGTTGATTGTTCTAAATTTTATTTGTATTTCCAGTTTGATCTTGAGAGAAAGTGAATGTAATATCCACCTAATTCACTGTCATCTTGGATTTCTCCTAAAATCTTTCTGAGTAAGTTTAATAACATCAAAGTGTGCAAGGTCAATATTTCAAAATCCATTATATTTTAAACACGAACTGTGGCAAATAGAACTAATTAAAAATTTTAGTATATCATTTTCATAATACAAAAATATAAAATACTTAGTTATAAGTTTATCAAGATACGTGCAAGTATCTGTATGCTGAAAACTCTAACACATTGATAAAAGAAATCAGAGGAGACCTAAATAAATAGATATGTACAATATTCTTAGATTGGAAGTCTCTATTGTGTGAAGATATCAATATCGCTAATATGAACTATGGATATATTACAAGTCCAATAAAAATCCAGGCTGGATTTCTTTTTATTGAAACATTAATTCCTTCAAAAAAAAACTAGAATAGCCCAAAATATATTGAAAAAGAACAAAGTTATAGTTTACACTACATGATTTCAAGATGCAATCTAAAGCTATAGTAAAAAAGTTTGTATTGGCAAAAGATAAACACATAAGTCAATAAAACATAATAAAAAGTATAGAAGTAAATCTATACTTATGGTCAATTGACTTTTTAAAATTATGCCAGATTCTGACAAGGATGCAGAGCAACCAAAAGTGTCATATATTGCAAGTGGAAATGCAATATAATATAGCAACTTCAGAAAAAATTTGAATATTAATTATAAATACATACCTAACATAAACATGACCCAGCAATTTATTTTCTAAATACTAATCAAGTGAAATGGAACATTGTAATTAAACAAAAACTCATAGAAGAATGTTTACAGCAGATTTAGTAATAATGGCCCGAAACTGAAAACACACCAAATGTCTTTCTATTGTTTAATGGATAACCTATTAAGTTACATCCATAAAATGGGGTTACTCAATAATAGAAATAACAAACTTCTGATAGAGGAAACATAAATGAATCTCAAATCTTTTTTTCTTCCTCCTTTTAACAGCTACAGTAAAACAATATCCTTGAAGCAGTTTTCCTGGAAATCAGCCTGATTTTCTAATATCCGGGATACCTCTAGTTTTCCTTTTTATTTTGTTCTGTTTTGTCTTCTAACTTTTCATCTTTGCCTGAAAGAAAAATAAATAAGTAGATAAAAATAAGAATACATAATAATATAATTAATAATATGGCAATATTTAAATAATATGAAATGTTATATACTGATATGCAATATATAATGTATAAAATATATGTTGACTACATTATTTATTATATCACACTCAAATTCATGATATATTATTACACAATGTATATAAATAGTAGTAGTATTTGTCACTATATCTATCATGATAGTTGAAAATATTAATTATAAAATATAATTAGGATAACATTTTATTCAAAGAGTATTATGTAGAACAATTTCAGTTAGCTACAAGTTCAGTTTGTAGTTAAAAGAAAAAAGCAAACATCAAATTAAAATAGAAGCAGTGTATTAATTAATTTGATCATTGTCAATTGGTAGTGGGCAATGCCAGGACTAATCCAGATCTATGTAACACTAACACTCATGTTCTCATATTTTTATTTGATATTTTGGCAGAGTTTTCACAAAGAATCTATATAGAAAACATACATAAATTAGGTGCCTTTCGTTTGTGTTTTTTTTTAATCAGGTATATACTTTGCATTATCTTTCAATGCACCTTATATAAAATATCCTCCGCTGCTAATTGTTTTCAGATTTGACCTGGATAAAAAATGTGTCTATTTTAATCAATGTGTTGCCCCTACTTGGCTTTTTTTTTAAAGCATATACTTGAAATTATATAACTTCTCATTGTCATTTTCATCTTACCTGGTATAAAGTTTCAAATGCAACATAAGGATAAGGTTCTAAAAACTGTTTTGAAATGAGTTGCAATAACATCCTGTAAACAGATGTTTAACATGTACTGTGTGTCTTTTGGTGTTTGAAAGCTTTACAAGAAACATATATATAGTGCCATATTTATATTTCTTATATAATGGATTTTAATTATCAGAATACTCCATAAAGTATTCTCTTATATTTTAAACAGTAAGTAAATCTCAAAACTATTTTTGATATTTTTCTTTAACAAATGACCTCTTTACTTATCCATGTTACTAGGTCACTATTATGGTGAAACTTAATCATAGACCACTTCAATTTATTTTAGGAGTAAGTAGAAAAAGAATACATGAATAAAAGGATCTTGCAATCCTTAAGCTATCATTGAAATTTGAAGCCTTGAAAGTGAGTAAAGAAAATACATTGTTTTTCAATATTATTTTGTTTTGTTGTAAATATGAAATACTAATTATAATATGCTATATAACAGGTTAAAAAGAGATCTGTCTATTCATATCAAATTTGAATTTCGAAAACAGACTACTACTAGCTTAAAGTTGAAAGCTGATGTGATACAAATGTGGAAAGGTCTCTTTAAATGTAAAACATTCTTTACAAACTAAACTTAGATTAATTTAGCTCATTAATAAACTGATGACATTTTGCACAGCAACAATTTGCATAAGATTTTCAAGTTTCTAGTGTGCAAAGAGGTAGAACTATAATTTTCTGTCTTTTAAAAGTGAATCATTACTATTACATATTAACTGCATCTTAAATACTTACTTATATAATAAAAAGTCCCAAAGGCAATAAAAATTACATATCCCTAAATATAAATTTTGACCAAAAATGGCCATTAATAAATAAAAATTTAATTTTGGGGAGAATTTTAGATTTCTTGTTTTGATCCCATTTTTGGAATGATTCTACAATTAACATTTTTCTCATACTCAAAAACATTTTATATTAATTAGCTTTTATTTCCAAACTGCTTTTTAAAAGCATGTACAGTAAAAGCCATGGACATTAGTTAAATGCAGCATGGTCTGTTTTATGATTTGTACAGTTTTGGCAAAAATTACATGTCACAGTTGTTTTAATATGAAAAATGAAAAAATTTGATATAAACTTTATACACAACATCCTTGGGGCTTTCTATAATTTGACAACTTTAATTCATTTTTATAAAATATAATTGATATTTTAGACATTTTTCCTCCTGAGTTTATTATTTTTTTAGGAGAAATATATCCCAACATAATTTAAAGTTTTGGAGAATACATCATTTTATGTCTTTCTTAGTCAATATAAAACATTGTTTTACAAGCACATGATTTTTCTAGACAAAGTTCTTACAGAATGTAGCTAATCTTCAAAGTAAAATAGTGACAATAGAATCAGAAGGTAAGAAAGTGATTTAAAGGTCATCCAGAACATCTCAAAGATGCAAAGGGCTTTACAGGCTTTTATCCCTTAAGTGAAATCAATCTCTAGTGATCCACACATTTGTGTGTTGTTGATAGGAAATAATCATTCCTATCTCTATTTTTTAAATAACAATCCTTCCTTTTCTGCTTTATCATTCTAAAAAACCATCTGTATATGAATCAACTATATATTTTAAACCACGTTTCATCATAGTTATTATTTCAAATACTTATATTCACATTGAATAATTGTCATCTACTATGATTAAAAATTTTCTCACAGAGTTCTATCTGAATTTAGTTATATTATTTTCCTACCTATCAAAGGTCATCTCTACCTAATATATCTGGAAAAGGAGGAGGCCCCAAATGTCTCCATTTGCTAGACAGTTTTCCAAACATTCTGGCCTCTACATGAGGTCACTGGTGATTCTGATGTTTATTATGTCTTTTTTTTATTTTATTTTATTTTAATTTATTTTTTCAAATACATTTGTCTGATGTTTATCATGTCTTAGAGACAGGAACTAAAGACCTGCTAGCCTCATTACTATTTATACAAGAGCCTCCCAAGGTTGGAGAATAAAATATTTAGAGCAGGCCAAAACTCCTTTTATGACTTCATTTCTTATTTCTATGAGCATATAAACTTATTCTGGTGTTCAAATTTCACATATAGCACTTAGTTCAAAGACAAAAAATAAGAATTAACATTGTATATAAAATGTGAGGTATCATTGAGAAAAAACTTAGGTGTCTACTCCACCGTCATAATTTATGGTGAACTCTCTCAAAAAATAAACCTCAAAAAGATGTTGTATTGGGCCACTCTGTAGATCCTAACCTTGTACATTGACACTGAGGTCTACAACTATTTGAAGTAGAACATTTTTCTTTAACCTCAGTGTGACTTCCAATACCCATGAGTTGTTCAAGATCTTGAATCCATCATCTGAGAAGATGGAAAGTAATTATTCTCTAAAACATTGATTGAAAGTTTCCAGAGAGAGAAAACAGTCCATGGTCTTTGAAACAGATATATCTAAAAAATTCTGGGAGGGTAAGGGAGAATGATGGGGACTTTGGTACTATACACATTCAGCAGAAGAGTTCTAACTGTGCCATATGGCCCACAGTGGGCATATGGTATAGGAAATTCCAAGATTTAGTTTCTTTAGGCTCTTTCCATCATGCTGATCTGAAGCTACATTTCTTTATTCTTTATTGTTCAGCAAGATAACTTCACACACATACACACACACACACATGCAGACACTTATGGATATCTCAGAAATATTACAGTTTAAATTGTACTGAAGATAATAAGTGTTTTATAAATGGATTTTAACCAGTGCTGCTCAAAAAGGAGTTAATGTTTACATTATTATGTATGGCAACTAGATGTCTATAAATTAGTTTTTGTCTTCCAACAATTATCCCAAAACTTAGTATTTCTCTCTATCCATTCAAGTCTTGCTTCATAAAAGACTCATTTATTAAAATATAGCTACCTGAATAACATCAAGATTATAGGTTAAGTTTTTAGATGCCTATTTTCTAGTAGAAATATTGATTATGGTAACTAAATAAATTATAGTTTTTTCTTAATTTGTTTGCTAAATTAATACCTTATTTATCAAAAGAATATTTGTTGATTCTAACACAGTGGTTACGAATATAGGCTTCTTAGTGGGATAGCAGAGATTTGAATTATTTTTCTCCTACTTACTATTCTGGTTCAGAGCTTCCATGACACAGTGGTGGCAGAGTAGGGGAAGGCTTGTATTGCTGCCGGAAATACAGGGGTAACTAGATAACTGCATATTCCATATCTATAGTTTATCAGTGAAACTTTGATTATAGAAATAGAATTATGAGAAATGACATAAACTAGAGGGTTAGCTACAGAGATTTGACCTTACAAATATCTGGCCTTAAGTATTTTTACACAGATTACATATAGCCATTGTTCTTCATCAGATGCTGGGGCTGAGGGCAGGAGAGCAAATGGCTATGAAGGAAATGTGAATGTAAAGAGGGGAAGAGAGAGGGCAAATGGGAAGTGCAAGGGGGAGCTGGACCCTGTGTCAGTCTCTTTTGCCTACCAGGCCCCATCCTCAGGTTTCAAGTAACCTGCAGAATAAGCCTTTCATCGCAGAGATAAACAACTGTACCAGGATCCAAAGAGAATGAAGGAAGAGACCCAGCATGACAAAGAGAAGCTCAGATCCTGGCTACTGTTGCCTCAGAGTTGAATGCCCTGGCCTAGGACTTGGAAATGCTAAATAAATCCACTGGGACCTGGAAGAGCTATATCATGAGAAACTGAACCCCACAACCACCAAGTGAATATGAGTATCAGTGGCAATGTGCATAAGCTGAAATAGCACAGTACCCTGCATCAAATTTCCCAGCATAAAAAAATTATAGTCATCTTTTACATTTCAAATGGTGCACAAAACACCTATTATGGCCCATACTACCCTGAAACCATGCAGCAAAGTTTATGTTTAGAAAATGTAGTTCTAGTTTAACTAGTTGATACATTTCAAATCCACTACAGCTCACCCTATTTCAACATGCCATCTATATTCTCATTTTTTAAAACATACTTAAAATTAAAAAAAATAAAAACATACTTAAATTTTTAGAACAGTTTTTATGAGTTTATTTGAACTAAACTGATGCATGCCAGGAAGCAAGATCTCTAATGTTTCAGAGAATGACAGTTTTGCAGTTTCTTTTCTACATTTGGAATTAGGGAGGGAACATAAGGAAAATTACATGAGGGTGGGAAAAAGCAAGGTACAGGATAGTTACCAAGATTATGTGCTTCCTCCTGCGTGGTTACTCCTCCAAGGTGTCTAAAAACAAGTTTTCCTCTGGCATTTCAAAGGTGTGTTAACTTAGAGGTACAAGAACAATGAACAGGGCTTGCTTAAGGCAGAGATAAACTTTTACATAAGCTTGGGGTGTGACGGCCCACCACAGCCTGCCCCGTTAGGAAATTATGATCTGATCACCCTGTGAGGTCACTTCCAGTCACGTTTATTATAGAGCCTCTTTTTCATCCACATCTGGGTCTTTATATCATCTTCTCTTTACACATGACTGTGTCTAAATTTCCTCTTTATAGAAGTACACTGGTCATATTAGATTAGAGACCACCTTTTAGCTTAATTACTTCTGTAAAGACTCTTATCTCCAAATAAGGTAATATTTTGAAGTAATACTGTGGCTTCAACATAGATATTGGTTGGGAAGGGAACAGTCACAGAGTTCAGTTCTTTTTCTTCTTTTATCTTCAGTTAGAATATACTACATTTATGAAATAATGCAGCAGTTTCTAAATAATTTTTATCAGACACCTTGAGAACCTAATGAAAGCAGTGGACCATCCCCTGGAAAACACATATACCAAACAAATCTATTATCCCAGAAAATTCTTTGCTATACAAAGAGTGTTACTGTAGCATTTCACTTTACACTATTATTGTTATTTGAGAAATAAAAGCGTTACACATAACTTTTAGCAATCTGTTGCATTAGTAAAATACTAGCAAGTCATTGTAAATAATTGTTATGTAACAGCTGCCTGTCAAAGGGTTGCTCCGTGAAACATCAATTTTTTCATTCTGTTAGTTTTGTGGCACTGTGATCAGTTTATTCAAAATTGTTTACAAGAAAGGTAGCTATGAAGACACTTATGGGAACTTACATTTGTTCTTTAAGCTTGATTATAATACATTAATTTGCATACAAACAGCAGCAATCATGCTTTATTTCTGCCTGATTATCTCTAGCATGTACTCTTTTAATGAACTACTATTATTTTTAATTGATTTTTTTCAATTACAGTATACTTTGAGTATTATTTTGTATTGGTTTCAGGTGTATGGCATAATATTAAACAATCATATACTTTATAAAAGTGCTTCCCTGATATTTCTAGTACCCATCTGAAACCACGCATAGTTATTGCAATATCATTGTCTATATTCCCTGTGCTGTGCCTTACATTCCTGTGACTTATTCTGTAACTACCAACTTGAACTTAATCCCTTCACCACTTTCACCTGGTCCAACTCCCCTCCCCTCTGGCAATCACCAGTCCAGTCTCTCTCTGTGCCTCCAAGTCTAAAACATACTTAACTTCTAAACAAAGACAACAATGAAATCAAACTTCCAGATAACATTGGTATAACTATTTGTGGCAAACCAAAAATAAGGTAACTTTACCCCCAAAAGAACACTCAGAACTCCTTTGTACGTCTTTGGTGATGTTTATTAACCCAGCTTCTCAGGGATTTACCACACAGCTGGTGCTGTAACTGAGTTTTTAAAAGATCATTTCATGGCTGAAAATGAGGCTGGGCCAGCAAAAATACAAGATGAGCTTGAACAAGAAAGAAAGTGCTAAAAACACAAAAAGATGAGGGTATTTATTTCAAAGGACCCAGGATCTAGCAACTGAAGGACCTCCCAATGGCCAGAATTGTAATAATTTAAACAACAAAATGAAAAATTCAGTGCTAGATTTAAACCTACAGTATAACATAAATATACATGAGTTCATACCATTATAAATAAATGGTTAAATGAGTAAATAAATAAATACATGGTGGAGAACAGACAGCTTTTGTTTAGAGAAGAATTACAACTAATATATATAATTACTCTCTCTTCCAGAAGGTAAATCTTATCTCCCTAAACCTCTTCAGGGTGGGCTGGATATGAGTTAGAATACAAAAAAAGAAAAAATAGTAACTTTACAGTAGGGAAATCTGGCAAGAACTTCCTTAATCAAATAATCAAGTCTAACATCAATGATGATGTCATATTGATGTCATGTGTCTCTAATGAGGGCACTCTTCGCTATAACACATTACACGAGTATAGTCATGACAACAACATAAGACAAACTAAACAGATAAATTCTTCAAAGTAAGTGACCAGTACTCTTTATGAGGGCCCAAGTCTTGAAACTTGGTAAAACTGAGACATTGTCACAGACGAGGGGCGGTTAAGAAGACATGACAACTAGCCCCTGAGTGGTATCCTGTATTGGATACTAAAAAAGAAAATAAAATGGAAAAACTAATGATAAAGTCTAGAGTTTATTTCATTATAATTTACCAAAATTAGTTTATTGGTTTTGAAAAATATACCATAGTAATGTAACATGAAAACATTACTTAAATATTATGTTTACTAAACCAAAACTGGGTGAAAGATATATGCAAACTCTCTGTACTGTTTTTGCAACTTTTCTGTAAACCTAAAATGTCCCCAACAAAAAGTTTAATTAAAAAATAGCCATTGTGTGGTTTTGTTAGGCTGCTAATTTACAGTGATAGAAAACATGGCAAAACCAGTGAAATGCATAAGCAGGAACCCAATGCCATAATTTGTTTGCAAAAAAATGAATTCTCTGGTGGGGAGTAATGCTGTGTGGAATACCATGACTGTGAGTAAGACATCTAGAGATCCACAGATGGTGATTTGGACAGAAATACTGAGTGTAAAGAGAACAAATCCATATTACACAAGTGTCTGTGAGGATAGAAGTGTTCATATGTAATTGGTGTGCCACCAGGTTACACCACATTGTGCCATATTGGAAAGTCATTGTTGATCTCTGCTGTTGACAATTCGCAGTAGTTCTGAGCCATTCACTGAATGAATAGAAGTCCATGCTATTGAACCCATGTGCGTACTCTATTCCAATTGCCATGGCAACTTAATTCATTAATTTATTGAGCACAAGGATGGTTGGCAGGGGAAGAAAGCTTACTTATACCTATGGGACACATTATCCTACACAATTGATTATTAAGATCCTGTCTACTGAGGTTTGCTTTTAGTGAACACTCACATAAGACCAAATATCTTTACCCTCTGTGCCCTTTGGAGAGTTCTATCCACATACCCCTTTCCCCAATTTTGTAATTATGTTCCTTCCTCATACCTGATCATTCAGCCAAACCATAAGTCACTATATATGAATTAGTGTAAATTTATATCTCTGATCATCTCATCTTCCTGATGGGATTTTGCTTCACTAGAGCCACCTTAATGCCATCTGTACTGTTTTAGCTGGCCACTTTCACATATTAACAATAAATCATTCAGAATCACTCCTTCCCATGAATCTATACAGGCACTTGTGAGGAAAGAGGCCATGTGGCAGGAATATAAATGATTGCCTACTGGGCAACATACTCTTGTGCCTTCATCTCTTGCTTGAACCAGACTTATAGATATAATACCCACTTGATGATGCAGTGCTAATGGCCTCCTGAACATTGTGCTTTGCTATATTATACAAAACACAGTTCATGATAGACATCTCAGATTGCATGTTAACATAAGTATCTGAAATCAAGCCTCCACTATCAAGGTCAAAATACAAAAATGTTACCTCACTGCAAGAATTCCTTTGAGTATATACTTTTAGAAAAACAGAATTTCAATATCAGTAAAAAATATTCTGATAAATACAGAATATACTTTATTGAAAAGTAACACTTTATTGAGCAATATTCATGAAGACCTGAATAAAGGAAAAGAGAGAGAGAGAGAGATGATATAGATAGATATAGATGATATAGATAGATAGATATAGATATAGAACATGGAAATGAAGACTAAGTATTTTTATTAATTAAATCCTTTTTTAATTTTTATTCTATTACAGTTTTTCCAGTTTTTCCCCTTTACCCTCCTCCATCCAGCCCACCTCCCTTACCCACAGTCAATTCCCACACTGTTGGTCATGTCCTTGGGTCATTCACACATGTCCTTTGTCTAGTCCCTTCCCCTTCTTTCCACCATTAAGAGAAATAAGCTAGTCAGAGAACAACAAACACCATAAGAGGAATTTAATGAACAAAATAAACTATGAACAACATAGACTCACAGGCATGGAAGCATGGAACAGACTAAAAGTGACCAGAGGGAAGGCAGGAGGGGAGTAATGGTAGGAAGACTAAGTTATAAAGATGACAATTATCTCACATCAATCTAAAAATTCAGTACAAATCTAACATTCAGTACTACAGAGTTTTGTTTGTTTTGTACATTGAACATAGCAAAACTGATTCTATAATTATGCAAAAAAATTAAAAACTAAGAAAAAGTAATATATATTTGAAGATATATCCCTGTTTGCAGGACTCGCACTACTAGATATCAAGAGTAGTATAAACATATAATAATGAAGATAATATGATATTGTGAAGGACTTGCAAAAATTAAGAGAACACAGCAGAGATTCCAAAATTATAAATGGGCTATATAGTTCAATGGTATCGGATGTTACTTTGCAGATGTGTAGTTTATTCTGCATCAATTAATAATTTATATGGAAAAATTAGAAAGGACTTATAATGTGATTCACGCCTTAAAATTATTGCCAAATATATTAAAGTTAATGTGTAAAAAGCAAAGCTCTGAAATGTTTAAAATAAAGCATTTGGTAACTCCATAAGAATACATTTTAACAATATATAAAAATACAAATGTTTAAGGAAAAGATACATATCTATATATAATTCCATGAATTTAAAACACCAATTCTTCTGGACAATACTGAAGTAAAACAAAAAGGCACTGAATGACAGATTATATTTATCACGCATAAATCCCAATTCATGGCACATTATTTAAATTGGTATTATTCATTGAGCTTAGTTTTGACCACTAAAATGTCTATTATGTTATTTTTGCAAATTTTTATATTACAAATATTTCTAAAATATTTTTAATACATTAAGGCAATATATTGTCTCTTATTTTATCATTGTGTTTCCTTCCAATTTTTCCAAATGTTTTATCATAAATAGCAATAGATTATATGATGATAATTTTGGGCATCTACTAATAAGATCACTAGATTTTCTGAAATCTGTCTTAAATATGTGGAATATTATATCAGTAAGTTGCCTCATTTTATACTTCTTTGAATTCCTGAAATAATTTATTTATAGTGGAAAATTAGTTTGTAATGCACTGTTGACTATAGTTTTGTATTTTCGTTAGAATTTCTGTATAATAAGCAATATTTTCTACATCTCATTTTTTGAGCATGAATGAAACCTTACATTTATAAGATATATTTAGAAGCTTTTTCTGGGTTTGTTTTGTGATTTGGAAATAATACAGCATGGAATATCCATAAATACCTTATAATCTGAAATACAATGCTATTATTATCATTATTGTTTTCTCCTTTTTCAATTCAATTTAGAAGTAATTCTTTTCTTCCCAGAGGTCAATTTTATTCTATACAATTTTGAGTGATATGTATGATCAAGTTTGTAAACTATTTATGAGGCCTGATTTTGACCCCGTGATACTGATTTCATACTTCTGGCTTCCAGAATTGTGAGAGAATGAATTTATTTTGTCTTAAACCATCAGTTTTATGGTAATTGGTTATGGAAATCATAGGACACTAACATACTATTACAATTATTACTATTACAGGTGACAAGAAACGTTCCATTTAAAAATATCTCCAATAGAGAAAGAGTTGGTATAATAATGGATATATTACCTATAATTCAACATGATAAGATTTTTCAGACTGAAAATATATTTTTTCTTTTAACCAAAATGTATTAAATAGCAGTAATGTTATTCAGTTTTCTGTGGGTTACTCATGTGGAATTGGAGAAGACAGTATATTCGGTTTGTAGGCCGTATTTAGTAGTAATGACAGAAATGGAATCCTAAATTCATCAAGGTAATCTTTCATGAATAGCTCAGATATGATCTCAGAATCCTTCTTGACACAGAATCTAAAAAACCATTATCAAATGATGAGAGGTAGTACCTGTATAAAAACCAACATACTTTATTAAGCAAACAGTATGAAATAGGAAAATAGAATAAAAAACTTCTATATATTTCTGATTAAAGTTTTCATTTCAATTTTATTCTCACTTCACTACTCTTACATTTTTACTTTTATGTTCCTCTTAGTCATTGAGATTACAACAATAAAAGAAAATTTCCAAGAAATATGCAGCATTGATATACTATTTTGCTGAATATTCAGGATTATCCTGGTTTCTCATAAATGACATTGTTGGCTGACTATGCAGTTCTGAAGAAATATTTTCCTCTGAAATTAAGATATTATATTACTATTTCTAATGTGAAAAATTTCAGAAAGATAATTATTCAGGCTGAATTTTATTTCTTTATATGAAGCATATTTGCTTTTAAAGATTATTACCCTTATTGAGATGATTATAGTATATATTGTCTTAATTATTTGAGATGTCTAGAGAACAAACCAAATGCTCTGTGTATCACACAGATATATGAACATTGCAAACCCTACATCTATGGTAGTTGTATAACACTGAATATTGAGTTTTTATTTGTTTGTCTTGTCAAAAACTGATAGACACAGACAATAATAAGAGAAAGGAGGGTGGGAGAGGAAGTAAAGGGTAAAGAGAGTCAAATATATGGTGATAGAAGGAGGATTGACTTTGGGTGGTAAACACACAGTGCGACATATAGATAATATATTATAAAGTTGTTTGGTTAAAACCTAGTTTTATTAACCAATGTCAGACCAATAAATTTAATTAAAAATACAGTATGGAATTTCCTCAGAAAGCTAAAAATGTAACTGTCTTTTGACCCAGTGATTCCACTGCTGGGATTATACCCTAAGGATCCTGAAACACCAATTCAAAAGAACCTATGCACCCCAATGTTCATAGCAGCACAATTTACCAAGTGCTGGAAGCAACCTAAATGTCTACGAGTATATGAGTGGATCAAAAAACTATGGTACACTTACACAATGGAATACTACACAGCAGAAAGGAGGTCCTATCTTTCATGACAGCATGAGTGGAACTGGAGAGCACTATGCTAAGTGAAATAAGCCAGGGGGTAAAAGACAAATACCACATGATCTCACCGCTTAGTGGAACCTATCAACAAAACAAACAAGCAAGCAAAATATAACCAGAGACATTGAAATAAAGAACTGACAGTAACCAGAGAAGAGGGAGGAGGGGGATAATGCGGGAAAGAAGGTGAAGGGTTATCAAAGAACGTGTGTAAAGAACACAGGGACACAGCCAAAAGGAGGTAGGGCGGAGGGTGGGAGGCGGGGATGGGTGGGGCAGGGGGAGAGTGGTGGTGGGGAAATGGAGACAACTGTACCTGAACAACAGAAATTTTAAAATAAGGAGAAAAGAATAATAAAAACAAAAATGAATAAAAATTGAATGAATGAATGAAGAAATTTTAAAAAACTGAATATTGAACAACTAAGGAAGAATTTTGGGTAAAATCTGAAACATTTTGTCCAATTTGGTTACAATGTAATAGAATGATTAAGAATATGGATTCTGGAGCTAACATCTCACCATCTGCATTATTCTTTTGTCACTTACTAATTTTTGTCAATATTATTGTGATATTTCATACATGTAAAAAACTTAAAATGTTGTCTGGGAATATAAGAACTTTCTAATAACTTTTATTGGTCTTTTATTATTATACTAGCCTTGAATTTGTAGGAAAAGAAAGGTTTTAACATGCAGAATTATCAGTTGTATTTGTTATTGCAGTACAGAGCTAAGGCATGATGTGGTTGCTTCCAAGAGTTTGAGGGGCAGGAAGGAACTGAAGCAGCAAGTCTAGTTGGTCATGGTATCTTACCTTTTTGTGTAAAATTGTTTGATTTTTTAGTAGTTTCAAAGACTCATGCTAATAATAAAGAAAATTATTGGCCTTCATTGTATTTTTTAATAATTTGTAAGATTTTTCTGTTAAGGTTATACTAGCTTTGTAATGGAGTAGGAAAATATTCCCTCCTTTTATGTTTACAGAAAAAAAATGAAGTAACATTAATGCCATTTCTTACTTGAATCGTTGATAGAATTAATAAAAGATTCTGGGCCTGAATTTTACTTTTGGAAATATTTTTTACCAACATATTAAATTTATTTAACAGATATAGATTTATTCAGGTTTTTATTGCCTTATATAACTTTTTAAAAATTATATTTTCAACAAATTTAAAAATTTTCTTAAGTTGTCAAATAATTGGCATAAAGTTGCTTTTAGTATTCTCTGATCATTATTTTAATGTCTGTAGGATCTTTGTGATAATTTCTTTTTTTATATTCCTGCTATGGCTGATTCATACTGTTTTTCACTAGTTTAAGGGAAAAGATTGTTAATTTTGTTGATATTTTTTAAGAGTCAGGTTTTATTTTCAGTCCTTTTTCTATTTGTTGGGTTTTTTGGGCATTATCTTCATTATTTTATTTCTCCTACCTGTTTTTGTATTAGTTTTTTCTCTCTTTTATTATATCTCAAAATGGAATATTATGTCATTAATTTTAGAACATTTACTTTTCCTAATTTTCTCTACACCCTGTTTTAGCTGCATCCTAACATATTTTCATATAATTCCATTCTAATATAAAGTCCTTCTTTTATGGTTCTACAATGAAATTATTATATATATCTTTGTACTTTACAAATGCTGTCATGTCTTCTCCCCTTCCTGCCTTTAATAAGGAAAAGAACTTCCTTCCTCTTCTTTTACCCCATTGACCCTGTCCTGCTCAATTTTTATTCTATTTTCTACAGTCTCCATAGTGTGAAGTTTTGTCTTGCCAAGATAATGAGTTGTATTAGAGTGTTTATAGGTTCAAATTGCTCCAATACTATAAATCCAGCATTACTCATGAAATTATTCTTGAGTTACTTTGTCTAGTTTTTATGGCCCTTTCAGACTGGCCCAACATGATTTCCAGTAACCAGAAATTGCAGCAGAAGCCAAATTTAGTTCCTTGTGTCTCTTTCCATACAAATACTGAGACAATTGAAGTCTTATAGCTGCCAGTGTTTTGTCTCCACTTACTTGTATCTGTGAGTCTGTAGAGATATTCTGTCACCAGGTTTTGCTCAAGATATTGGCTAAAAATCTTTTGTTTTACTATCTTAGTGACTTTGTAATTAGATAATTTGGGGAGATAAAAAGGAGCAATAACTATGACCATGTGATCACCAGTTTCTCCAAATTCTCTCTTCTTGTTACTATTTTTATCTTCATTTTACATAACTGAATTTTATGCATCCATGAACTATATTATAAATTACATTATAATCTGTGGATATTAGAATACATCTATTTTAATAAGCTTAGGGAAATTTATAATTATTCTAATGGGTAGTCATTTTATAACAGATCAATTTCTAATCTTTTCTAGAATACGAGGTACATATTTAAGAAACATTACATTCCACCTTCCTTTGAAAATAAAATCTAGATGTCAGGTGTAGAAAATATCTACATTGTGAGCTTGACAAAATTTTTCAAGTAATTTTCTAGGTAAACCATAACATTGATTTGGTAATGAATATACAGCACAGAATAATTTCTGAAACTAATACCCACTTATGTCAATTCAGCAGAACATCAGTTGGGTCAGTGACAATGCAAAATAAATATACTATGAAAACACATGATTTCCCTATATTGTGTCTTAACTGCCTTTAGGGTTTTTACATGTTTTGCTAAATTGAAATTTCATACACTAGTAATAATTCTGATAACTCTGTAGCTTCCTAACCTTATGTTTTTCTGATAATTTCCTTTCTAAAATGGAAGAAAAAGTGAGACGTTAATTGCTTAACCTCTGAAAAATGCTTTTCTTTGAATTCAATGAAGCACAAAGATAAATAGTGTATTACTAAAGGGAATTTAGCTCTGTTTATGACTGTTTGCAGTGTGAAATTGGTTGTTTGAGATCTCTAAAAACTTGTTTTCAAATCATCGTATGCTAGTTCTGATCACAGAGAAAGATGGGAATGTAAAGGAATTTAAATAAAGGAGCATTCCTTTACTTAATTTAAAAATTTTTGTGTGTGTGTGTGGTGTGAATTTTATGAAAACCTTAACTGATGGCTTCTCAAATAATGATGTATAGTAGTGTATTTACACCATGCTTTTTTTTCTCATTCTTTCATTTATCATCCATGATAGTCATTATATTTAATAGCTGTTTATTGTAATATGTTTTGTTTGTTCTTTTGTGTGTGTGAATTTTTAAATTTTTTCAACTAAGAATACATAGAATTTCTTTGAAATCAGTATTTGGGCTTATCGCAGCCTTCTAAATGTAGTTCTTGACATAAACAATTACTTAAAATATATTTCTATATGGTTTTTATAATTCAGAAAAACAAGATATGTTTTACAAATAGTACAAATTATTTACGTGACTAAAATATGTTTTGAAGTATTTATTTCACTAGAAAAACAAGAAAGCTTTTAACTAAAATACTTATGCACATTTTATATGAATTCTATGATAGTAATGCATATTTAACACACCATGGAGACAAGAAGTCAATAGATTGCATCTTTTTAACAGTTTGTATATCGGTATTCCATCAATTACAAGATTAAATGTACTTTTCTCTAGGCTATGTTGTACTATTTTGTCATCGTTCTTATTTAGCTCAAGCTTATAACTGCAACACAGCATAGCTCCTTGAAGGAAAATATTGTTACGTTTTTTGGTTGTACATTTATTATGAGAAAAATTTAAATATATAAAAAGTTGAAGGACTGATACGAAGATCACATATAATGGCTCAGATTTATATTTGTATGTACATTGATGAATATGCAGATAACTTTTCAGAGTGTGTATGTATATATGTATGTGTGTGTATATATATGTATACACACACACACATACATATAATGAGTTGGCTTCTGGCCATGCTTGAATAATTGTTATCTGCTATAGGCAAAGTTTTATTCATTACAACACAATAAAACTGTTGAAAATTGATCCAAAATAAACAGACTTACTATATATAGGTAAACACCGATATGGATAATGGATAACTTCTTCCATAAATAATATTGACATAAATACCTATAAAAGCCATGAGGAGGTAATTTTTATGTTAACCAAGGGAAGAATGGAGATTTTTTTTGTCTGTTTCTGTCACTAATGATTCATTTATTTAGGTCAATTTCAGTATGCTTCTGTTAACTTTTTTTGTTTCTCAACAATGGGTCAAATTATCTTGCTTTGCTTCTTTCTTACATGCTAGATATTTTGCTTTTAAAAAGTAGAGATTTCAGTCAACATTATTTTTCCCAGAAATTCATGCCCTTATTTCTTTCAGGTAGCTAGTGTGAGGAACTGAGTCAATCAAAACTGTTCTTGAGCGGAGTTTGTTCTTGTTGTTGCCTGAGTTTGGTGCAGCTCACCACTGGCTTCAGATAGTGTGAAAGCTGCATCAGGACATATTCTTCAGTGGAGCACTGGATCTGAGCACAGTGAAGATTCTGGTGCTCACTACAGACAGTCCTCAGCTTATGATGGTTTGATTTATGATTTTTGACTTTACAATGGGGCAAAAAGTGATAGGCAGTCAGTAGAAACCATACTTTGAATTTTGGTCTTTTCTGGGTTAGCAATATGTGGTACACACTCCCTTGTGATGTTGGGCCTTGGCAATGAGCCAGAACTTCCAGTCAGCCACACAATTGTTTAAAGTAAACAATTGACATTCTACAGTGTATTCATGATGATAGATGACTTTGCCCTACGGTGGGCTAATGTAAGTGTTCTGAGTACATTTAATGTAGACTAGGATAAGTGATGATATTCAGCAGGTTAGGTGTATTAAATGCATATTCAATTTACACTATTTTCAACTTACAATGCAATTATCTCTACCTAACTTCATTATAATTCAAGGAGAATCTGTACATGATCTTTATCCAAGACACCATGGAGACAAGAGTTAATAAACAACTTTTCTAACTATGGGAGAGCCCTCTACTTTACAATGTAGATTCCAATCTCGGGGGTTACTCTAGTTCTCTTTGTTCTACAGTCCCACCACCAACTTTCTATTCCTCAGAAGAATAGAGGAGCACTGCCCCTTCATAACCTACCATAAACGAAGAGGGCCCAAAATTTCTTATATTGTTGCCTGTGAATGTCTTTTCCTGGCTGCAGCTTGTAGCAGGCCAATGTCTTTCACTTTCAGAGTATGTTTTCAGACTCTGAGAGCCCCCCTCTCTCAGCTTTCCTACTCTGATTCCAGTCTTTGGTCCACTATTTTTGTGCACTTATTAAAGATCCACAGGAAAATGTTTGGCAGTGGCTACCAAAGTGTTCTGTGACTGAGATTCCTACAGATTTTAAGCTTTCATGCCAAGCCAGTTGTGGCTGGTTAAATACAATTACATTATGACTAGGTTCTCCCTAATCCTATCTACGGCATATTCCTCCTTGCCCAACTAGTCCATCAAGAATGAGGGCAAAAGGGGGATCACTTCTCTCTCAGAAATGACAACTTACATTCTGGAATTTAGTTTTTTTAAGTTTCTTTGCATGTTCAGCTCTCTGCTGGATTGAAAATTTATGCTGTTTTTAATCTATTCTGTTTTATCTGTTGCATAGGATGGTAGAAGTAATCTCTTATAAATTTCTATATCTTATTTGAAACTTGTAGTTTAGTAGCTTTGTCTATAAAGAAATGATCTGGGATTTGGACACAAAATATATAATTAGATATCATGGGCTAAAAAAATAGCCACAAAGAAGGCTTGGAAATGAATTCTACGGTGGGGTGACCAACAACCTAGCTGAAATTTAGCAGTCTTAATATTTTTAAAAAGAAGAAAATTGGGAATTTGTTCCACAGATAATTAAGATTAATTATTATAGGCCCTTGCTCTCACTGATTTTTTTTTAACTTTCCAAAAAGACTGAAACCAATAAATGATATTGACAGTTTTCTGCATCAGATGAACACTTTCCCCCCAAGACACTGGTAACCAGCAGAATCCCTAAGCTGCGCATTGTTGTAACTTCATCCTCTTTGATCCTTCCCCAAGAAGGGTCATTTTTCCATTATTTCTATATCAAAGAGCCAAATAACTTTTTATTAAACCTCTATTCTGGTCATGTCTTTTAAAGATGTCCTTCTTACTGTAAAAGTAAAGTGATAAAAGAGGCCAAAGTTTGCTTTTATAGTAGTAGGTTGGCTCTTTCTTCCCTTTCTTCCATACCTCTTTTCTTTCTAAGACACTTGAAAAAATTACACATATGTTAGTTTTCTATGACTACTATAATAAAATACCACATACTAGGTTGCTTAAACAACAGAAATGTATTTCTGGTGGCTGAAAGTCCAAGATCAACATGCCAGTATAGTTCGTTGCCTCTGAGGCCACTCTCCTGGGTTTACAAAAGCCACCTTCTTCCTGAGTCCTCACATAGCCATCTTCTGTGTACACGTAGTCACCAGTACCTGTCCATGTAGCCTACTTTTCTCTTCCTACAAGGATGTCAGTCAGATTGAATTTTGGGTTTCCTCTAAAGACCTTATTTTAGCTTACTTAATTACCTCTTTAAATGCCCTGTCTCCAAACAAAATTATATTCTCAAGTATTACGTATCGGGGCTTCAACAAATGCCTTTTGGGGGGACATAACTCAGCTGTAACAACACATTACCATAATTTAAAATGTCATCTCTAACAATTCTAAATTTTTTAATTATTAACAATAATAATTAAGGCTGGAGTTAAATCTTCTTTTTCTAAGCTTTTTCATTTTAATCTCAATAAAAGCTAGATTTAAAGAAATGCATTTAGTATTAAGTTGACAGTTATTAAATATTTGATTGTTACAGTGTATACTTTCCTGAAGGTGACTTTCTGATACTAAAGGTAAAGAACTTAGTTAGGCTCTGAGGATAAAAATGCAGGCTATTGTAAATCAGAAGTCAAATAATTTCTACAGTTTTATATTGGCATTCTATAATTTGATGAAATGTCAGTACATTACCTATAAAAAACTAGAAAATAAGTTTTGTAAAATCTCAATTAAAATATTTATTTTCTGTTACATGTTTTATAATACCTGAATATTTACTTTGACTCTTAATAATGGAAATATTCTTCTGACTACATTTTCCTATAACAAAGAGAGAGCAATGGGAATAGAGGAAGTTCTTCAGAATTTGTCTCAGCTTAGGCTTTAAACAAAATGGGGAACAATGTTATCTAAATACATTAATTAAATCAGCAGTAATCATAAGTAAAACAAAAGGGTAATATTAATTGAGAAAACAGCTGTTTTATTAATTATCAGCTAAATTTCTTTAAAACATACTCTTTTCTTAAATTTTATTTCTTTGAAAGTATAATACATAAAAGAGATTGAAAGCTTTTTTCCATAAAATTAAGTTTTTAAGGAAAGCATAATGATCCTGAACAAAGTATTGGTGTCTCATTTGTTTTTCATAGAAATGTAACTGGTAATATTATATGTAATTGTTTTATTTATTATTTAGATATAATTGACATATGACATTATATTAGTTCCATACATGCAATATAATTCAATATTTATATATATTGCAAAATGGACACTACAATAAGTCTAATTAATATCCATCATCACACATAGTTACTACTTTTTATCTTTTAGGATTTAGTAACACCTCTTTTACTTGTATAATTTGTATTTATTTCATATTCATATACTATCTCATTTAGTTTTCATAAACACAATAATGTGAAGGGGTAATTATTTTCATTCATTTAAAAATGGTATAAACTGAAATTCAGAACAAGACCTCGAAAGCACAATGGGATAGTTGAAATGGGAGAGGAAGCATTTGGAATCAGATAAAGAACGTTTTTTAAAATCAAGATGTTATTTTGTATAAATAAATGTGAGAGACTTACAAAATACAGCTAATCTGATCAAGAAGAATTGAAAGTTACTTATAATAGCTAAAACTGCATATATAATAAAACAGAAAACATAGTAGAATATATTGCAAACTTCACATTTGTATAATATTTTTAACATGGAAATACTATATCTTTAATGACATTTCATGTGAATTTTAATATATATTAAGTTGGTAATTAAAAGTGATATATAGTGCTCGCTTCGGCAGCACATATACTAAAATTGGAACGATACAGGGAAGATTAGCATGGCCCCTGCACAAGGATGACGCACAAATTCGTGAAGCGGTCCATATTTTTAAACCCCAGAGCAAGTAGAAGGAAGGAAATAGTCAAGATTAGAACAGAACTGAATGACATAGAGACAAAAAGAACAATTCAGAGGATCAACCAATCCAGAAGCTGGTTCTTTGAAAAGATAAATAAAATTGACCAACCTTGAAGCAGACGCATCATGAAAAAAAGGGAGAGGACCCAAATTAATAATATCAGAAATGAAAGAGGAGAAATAACAACTGATACCACAGAAATACAAAGGATCGTCAGAAACTACTATGAACAATTATATGCCAAGAAATTTCAAAATCTTGATGAAATGGACAAATTTTTAGAAAAATATAATCTTCCAACACTGAAGGAGGAAGAAACAGAAAGCTTGAACAGACCGATAACAGGTGGGGAAATTGAAGCAGTAATCAAGAAACTCCCAGCACACAAAAGTCCAGGGCTGGACGGTTTCACAGGAGAATTTTACAAAACATTTAAGGAAGAGCTAACCCCTTTCCTTCTCAGACTATTCCAAAAAATCCAAGAGGAGGGAAGACTCCCAGACTCTTTCTATGAGGCCAGCATCACCCTGATCCCAAAACTAGATAAAGACCCTACAAAGAAAGAAAACTACAGACCAATTTCACTGGATCAACATAGATGCTAAAATCCTCAACAAAATATTGGCAAACTGCATCCAGCAATACATTCAAAAGATTATCCACCACGATCAAGTGGGATTCATCCCACGCATGCAGGGATGGTTCAATATACGCAAATCAGTAAACGTGATACACCACATAAATCAAAGAAAAGACAAAAACCACGTGATCATCTCGATAGATGCAGAAAAAGCATTTGATAAGGTACAGCACCCATTTATGATTAAAACACTCAGCAAAATGGCAATAAATGGAGCATTCCTCAATGTAATAAAGGCCATATATGAAAAACCTACAACCAACATCATACTCAACGGGCAAAAACTAAAAGCTTTCCCACTAAGATCGGGAACACGACAAGGATGTCCTCTCTCACCGCTTCTTTTCAACATCGTATTGGAAGTCCTAGCCACAGCGGTCAGACAAGAGAAAGAGATAAAAGGCATCCAAATAGGAAAGGAGGAAGTAAAGCTATCATTGTTTGCAGATGACAGGATAGTGTACATAGAGAACCTTGTAGACTCCACCAAAAAACTCCTCAACCTAATAAGTGAATTTGGCAAAACAGCAGGATACAAAGTCAACATTCAGAAATCAAAGGCATTTTTGTACACCAGCAATGCAATAGAAGAAGAAGAAATCAGAAACAAAAAATACCATTCGATATAGCAAGAAGAAAAATAAACTACCTAGGCATAAATTTAACAAAAGAGGTAAAAGACCTGTACACAGAAAACTATACAACATTGAAAAAAGAAATTAAGGAAGACACAAATAAATGGAAGCATATACAGTGCTCATGGATTGGAAGAACTAATATCATCAAAATGTCCATACTACCCAAAGCAATTTGTAGATTCAACGCAATCCCTAATAAGATACCAATGACATATTTCACAGAAATAGAACAGACATTTCAAAAATTTATATGGAACCATAAACAACCCCGAATAGCTGCAGCAATTTTGAGAAAGAAACACAAAGTAGGAGGGATCACAATACTGGACATCAAACTCTACTACAAAGCCACTATACTCAAAACAATCTGGTACTGGCACAAGAACAGATCCATAAACCAGTGGAACAGAATAGAAAGCCCAGAAATAAGCCCAGGTCTACATGGGCATCTAATATTCGACAAAGGGGGTAGAAGCATAAAATGGGGTAATAACAGCCTCTTCAACAAATGGTGTTGGGAGAGCTGGATGGCTACATGCAAACAGTTGAAATTGGATCATCAGCTGACACCATACACAAAAATAAACTCAAGATGGATAAAAGACTTAAATATAAGTCGCAACACCATCAAAGTCCTAGAGGAGAACATTGGCAGGAAATATCCCATGCAGTAATTTTTTCACTGATATGTCTCCTAAAGCAAGGGACATAAAGGAAAGAGTAAACAAGTGGGACCTCATCAAAATAAGAAGCTTCTGCATGGCAAAAGAAAGCATCAGCAAAATGAAAAGGGAGCCAACCCTATGGGAAAATATATTCGCTAATGATACATCAGATAGAGGTTTGATCTCCAAGATATATAAAGAACTCACTCGACTCCACTCCAAAACGACAAACTATCCAATCCAAAAATGGGCAAAGGACCTGGGCAGACGCTTTTCCAAGGAGGAGGTACAGAGGGCCCAGAGGCATTTGAAAGGATGCTCAGCATCACTAGCCATCAGAGAAATGCAGATCAAAACCACCATGAGGTACCACCTCACACCAGTCAGAATGGCTATCATAAACAGATCAACAAACAACAGGTGCTGGCGAGGCTATGGAGAAAAGGGAACCCTAGTACACTGCTGGTGGGAATGCAGACTGGTGCAGCCACTCTGGAAAGCCATGTGGAATTTCCTCAAAAAGCTGAAAATGGAACTGCCTTTTGATCCAGTGATTCCCCTGCTGGGACTATACCCTAAGAACGCCAACACGCCAATACAAAAGAACCTATGCACCCCAATGTTCATAGCAGCACAATTTACACTAGCCAAGTGTTGGAAGCAACCTAAATGCCCATCAGTAGATGATTGGATCAAAAAATAATGGTACATATACACAATGGAATACTACGCAGCAGAAAGAAAAAAAGAACTACTATACTTCGCGACAGCATGGATGGAACTGGAGAGCATTATGCTAAGCAAAATAAGCCAGGGGGCGAAAGATAAATACCATATGATCTCACCTATAAGCGGAACCTAACCAACAATACAAAGATGCAAGGAAAATAAGACCAGCAACACTGAAAGGAAAAGAAATCAACAGAGACAAGAGGGAAGGGGGGGCGGGGAAAAGGAAGGGAAGGGGAAAGTCAAGGAACATATAGCAAAGACTCATGGACAAAACCAAAGAGGGAAGAGCTGAGGGAGGGGGCAAGGGAAAATGGTGGGGGAGGAGGCAGAGACAAATGTATTTGAAAAAATAAATTAAAATAAAATTTAAAAAATAAATAAATAAAAGTGATATATAACTTAAATTTTGACTTTCATGGACATGACACATTTTTAAAAGTCTAAGCTTATATTTATTTATTTTAATCCCAACACATCATTTTATGCCTAATTATTATCACTTCTCCATTAACAATCTAAATTCTAATGTCTGATAAAAAGTTATATAATTCAGCCATAGAATCTTGTTTCTTATTTCATATATAATATGTATTTGCTGGTTTATTATTTACATATAAAAATCTATATTGAACCGGTTTATTTTTGTTTTATAAATTATTTTTCACTTTACGTGGAAGTGAATTTATCAAAATCAATATATGAACACTGGAGAACAATATATAATAATATATACTTACAGACATTGAAATGGAACAAGTATAGTGCTACCACTTATGCAAGCCATCAATTTGAATACATTCCTAACTGCAATAATTCATTATATTGGCATTCAGAAAGAGCCATTCAAATGTCAACTTCTCTTAAATTCAGAAGCTGAATAGCTCCTGAAAGATATGACAGAAGTGGGTAAAAGAAAAAAAAAACTCAAACAGATATACAAAAAGGCAGCCTACAATTATTATTGGGAAAAAATCTAGGTCACTGAATAAGTATCTTTCCTTTAGGGATACTGAGCTGTATTTAGATTTATCAGTGTCTGTCACAAATGACAATAATAAGAAATACATTACCTAAGGAGTACATTAATCTTCACTAATAGATGTGGACTAATATATTAAATTTTGATTAAGATGTAAATTATAGGAAAATGACTTAAATTGACAATCTTGAATAAAGTTGTCAAACCTAATAGACTTTCAAAATAACAACTATTAAAAAACCCAAACTAATTATGGAATAAAGCATAAGTCTACTTGTCATGCTGACTCTGTTAGAGAAAAACATTTATTTATGAATAAACAGATGTGAATGTGGAAACTCAGGAAACCTAGTGGGACCTCAAAATTCAGTCATCACTACCCTGGCAATTATTCTAAGGCATAGTTTATTTTACCAAAGCGGTTTTCTTGTTAAATAGTGACTTCATTCTTTTTTTAATGGCAAATTGAAACACCAGAATTAAATCTTCTTCCACTAAATAATAAAGTTGATTAAAGTAATTTTAATAATAAATATAAGCTATGGAGATTCCTTGGCACACAATCCAAATGTGTGGAGTTTCAAAGTGTGTAGAAATGAACGATACTTTTGATTTTAAAAGATCAAAAAGCCAAAGAACCGGAGCCTGTCAGGTAGAAGTTCAATGAATTCATGCTGTGGGAGAGCTGAGTTTAATTTAACCAGTCAAATAAGTTCATTTATACTTGTTACTATAGTATAACACTGAAGACTCTAACTTGAAATCTGAATTAAGAAAATAAAAATAGAAACAAGCTGGATTTTGAATCTGAACTATATACCTTGTTCATTTTTTTTATTTAAAAAAGATAATTAAAAAGTTAGTTTATGTTAAAGAAACTATTAAATTGAAACAGACACTCACTGAGGAAGATAATTTTCTCTCACCAGAGGACCGTGCTCTGCCCACCCAAGAGATGGACCTGTGCGCCTGGGGTTGGGGGAGGGCTGTGACAGGAGCAGGGCATGGGGAGAGAAAGGGGACAGAGAGGAGGGATGAGAAAGGTTTATTTTACGGTGGTTCGTGAATTGTAGAGACTGTCATATCACGATGTACAGGATGGGTTATCAAGCTGGGGATAAAAAAGAGAGTCAATGTTGCATTTCAAGCCTGAAGGCCATCTGCTGGCAGGATTCTTTTTTCAGGGTGGGTGAGGTCAGTGTTTGTACTATAAACGTTTTTAAATGTTTGGTTGAGATGTACTCACATTTTATTTTCTCTACATGTTAACAGTCTTTCCAAAAGGTAATCTTTTTTTTCCCCTGAAACTCTCTTATGATGGTCTCCTCTCTGATTAATTCTTAATATCATGTGCTAGTCCTTTCTTCTCTAATTTCCAAAGTTTGAAGTGTCTCTGAGTTAAGTCTTAGGACTCCTCATGTTTCACTTCCTTCGTAAGGAATCTCATTTATTGAAATGAATTTTTTTGTTTTTAATCCTTTTATTTTTTTATTTATAAATCATGTTTATTCTACTACAGTTTTCTCAATTTTTCCCCCTTTACCCCCTTCCACCCATCCCACCCCCACCCCTCATTCCCACAGTCAATTCCCACTCTGTTATCCATGTCCATGGGTCATTCATACATGTTCTTGTCTAGTCCCTTCCCCTTCTTTCCACCATTGTCCTCTTTCCCCATCCCCTCTGGTCACTTTCAGTCTGCTCCATGATTCCATGCCTGTGGTTTATTTTGTTCATTAGTTTATTTTGTTGAATAGAGTCCACTTACAGGGGAGATCATATGGTAATTGTCTCTCATCAACTGGCTTATTTCACTTTGCTTAATATTCTCCACTTCCATCCATGTTGTTGCAAAAGTAGAAGTTCCATCTCTCTCTCTTTCTTTCTTTCTTAAATGTAGATTTATTTTATTTATTTATTTTTGTAATGTCAAAGTTAATTATAAAATATTTTTTAAAAATTTAAAACCATTTGAAAGTCTCAGCAATTAAACCAACATAACACCAGCACAGAAATAATCAAGTAGATCAATGAAATATAATGAACATTTTAAAGATATATATATCTGATCAATATATTTATGATTAAGTTGATATTTCAAATCAATGGGTAAGATAAGGCTTATTCAACAAATAAGGTTTTGGACCACTATTACTTGAAATAAAACAAATATAGAGCCCTATTTCACAGATTATACAAGACATATTCAGGTGAGTTAAAAATAAATATGTAGAATCTAAGGAGTTTTAGAAGAGAATAAAACTAATATTTTTCATGATTTGAAGTAAAATATTCAAACCCAGAAGCTATAAAGTAAATATTGACAATATGACTATATTAAACATTTAACTATATAGTAATATACATATTTAAAAAGTTAAAGGACAAGGAATAGAATAGAAAAGTATTTGTAACACATCTAAAACATGGTTAATAGGTATTTTGTTTCTTTTCTTTTTTTATTTTTTTAGGGAAAAAAGTTCTACAAACCTTTAATCAATAAATGGATAAAGAATATCAAAAAGTCATTTAAAGCTTTTTTTAAAAAAATAGAAATAGGCAAAAATATACTAAAATAGGTTTAGTTTCAACAAATAGTAAAGGAACAATTATAATAACATCATTGTCACAATCAGATTAATGAGTATTCAAAATATTGGTGATATCAAGTATTGGCAACTCTGAAAAGAACTGGGTATTCATAGAAACTTTTTCTTCATCTTAAAGCAGTTCCTTCAGCATATTTTGCAGTGCTGGTTTAGTGGAGATGTATTCTTTGGCCTTCTTTTGACTGGGAAACTCCTTATTTTGCCTTCCATTTTAACTGAGAGCCTTACTGGGTAGAGAAGTCTTGGTTGCAGGCCTTTGCTTTTCATGACTTGGACTTGGAATATTTCTTGCCATTCCCTTCTGGCTTGGAGTGTTTCTGTTGAGAAGTAAGATATTAGCTGTATCAGGGCTGCCTTAAATGTTACTACCTCTTTCTCTCTTGCTTGCTTTAGAATTCTCTCTTTGATATTTTCCATTTTAATGATGTTGTGTCTTGGAGTGGGCCTCATTGGGTTTCTCTTGAATGGGACCCTCTGTTACTTGTGTGACTTTTTCTTTCCTCCAGTTAGGGAAGTTTTCCATCATTACTTTTTCAAACAGGTTCTCTATCCCTTCATCATCCTCTTTGCCTTCTGGTATTCCTATTATACGGATATTATTGTGTTTCAGGTTGTCCTGCATTTCCCTCAATGCCTCTTCATTCTTTTGGAGTCTGTTTTCATTTTCTTGCTCTTTCTGGGAGCTTTTTTCTACCTTGTCCTCCAGCTTGCTGATTTAGTCCGCAGCTTCATCTAACCTCCTTTTGATTCCTTCTACCGTGTTCTTCAATTCAGAAATTGTATTCTTCATTCCCCCTTGTCTCTTATTAATAGTTCCTATGTCCTTTTTCATGCTGATGTAGTTTGCAGTAAGTTCCTAGTAGTTTCCCTGGAGTTTTTGGTAATTCTGTCTGAGCTCACTGAGCTCATAGAGCTTCCTTAGAACCATTGTTTGGAACTCAATATCTGATAGTTTACTTGCTCCTATTTCATTTAGTTCTCTTTGTGGAGATTCCTCCTTTCCCTTCGACTGGGGGTTGTTTCTTTGTCTTTCCAATATTTGTGAGACTCTTCTCTTTTGCTTCTGCTTCTTAAGTTGATCTGTCCTGGTCTCCGGCAAAGGCAAGGGAGAGTGGGCTAGAGACGCCTGAGTAGAGACTGGGGAAGGAGGCTCTGGGGAGAGAACTGAGAGAGTAGCCTGTGGGATCTAATGCTGACCTGAAATGATTTTAAATTTCATCTATAGGGTAATTCTAACATGTATATAGCCAGAATGATCTTTATATCTGTGCTTCATATACCCAAAGACAGTGGCATACTTGATGTCACCACTTGTTCATCTCATGAATATCTCAAACTTAATATACACATTTTAAAAATTCTTCTCTTCCAGTCTCCCGTATCTCAAAGAGATGCTCATATACTAGCCAGTGAGGTGTTTTCTAGGCACCTCTCTTTTCCTTCATCCTGCACATTCAAAGAAACACCAATTTCTTCCAAGTTTCTGTATTAGATACCTATTGGTGCGAGAACAAATGATCACAGCCCTTGCCAGGTGGCTCAGTTAAAGCGTCATCTCATCTACCAAAAGGATGAGGGTTTGATTCTTGGTCAAGGCACATACCTAGGTTGTGAGTTTGATCCCTGGTCTGGGGATGTACAGGAGGCAACCAACCTCTCTCTCTCTCTCTCTCTTTCCCCTTCCTCTCTCTCTGAAATTAATAAAAACATATTTTTGGGGTGAGGATCTTTTTAAAAAGAAAGAAATATTAACATCAACTGTTAATTTTTTTCAAAGGAAGAGCAAATCACCACAAACTTAATGGCTTAAAACAAAACAAATTTATTATGTTACATTTCTGGAGGCCAGAATCTAAAATCAAGGTGTTGTCAGTGCTCTGAAAATTTCATAGGAGAATTCATTTCCTTGCCTTTTCTGGATTCTAAAGGCTGCCTACCTTCCTTGGCATGCAGCCCATTACTGTATCTTCAAGGGCAGCAATCTCTCTTCCTTTCATTCTCTCCCCCACCTCTACTTTCATCATCACATCCCCTTCTTTGCCTCTGATTCACCTGCCTCCCTGCTTCTTTCTTTTCATTATAAGGGCCCTTATGATCATATGACAACATTGGGCCACTCAGATAATCCTAGATAATTGCCTCATCTCAAGATGCTTAATTTAATCACATCTACAAAGTCTTTTTTACTATCGAAACTACAATGTTTACAGATTTCAGGAATTAGGATGTGGAACCTTGGAGGGCTATTGTTCATGTTACCACTGTACACTTGCAAATTTTTTTTTTATTGTTCAAATATATTTGTCTCCACCTTCCTGCCACCACTTTTCCCTGCCCCACTCCCTCATTCCTTTCCCACTTTGGCTTTGTCCATGGGTCCTCCACAAATGTTTCTTGACTTGACCCTTCCCTTCCCTTCCCCTCCTTCCCTCTTGATTCTGTTGGTTTCTTTTTTCTTTCACTGTTGCTGGTTATATATTCCTTGTTTGTTTGTTTTAATCTCTCCTATTCTTTTCTTCTTTCTTACATTTTCCAAGATACCACCCCCTTTTCCTACAATGACTTCCTGACTGGTTTCTGATTACCATTACACACTCTTCCAATTCAGTTCCCACATGGTGACCACAATTGATCTCATTTAAGGAAAATATGATCATACCTTTGCTTAAAACATTTTAACAGCTTGCAATTGCACTTAGGATAAATTGCATCATCTTTAATGTGACCTTGCATAATCTGATTCCTGCATAAAATCTCATGCTTCATCTAATGCTCCCACTCACTTAATCACTACACAACAGCTACTTGCCTTCCTATTAGCCAAAGTCATTATATATCTTTGCGGAGGTTTTTACTTGATAATACTTTCCTCTGGCTCTTTATAATCTAATATGGCAATATAAGATCTATATTATAAAATAATATAAAATTATAAGGTATATATCTATGTATAGATAAAGATATAAATACAGATATAGATATAGTGAACTATACAGTACTTTGAAAAGAGTCCTCAATGTTTTCAATATTTTTCTTTATGTTCATGAATTTCAGTGCAAGAGTAAATCTCTTAGAGTAGTACTTTGTTTCCATCTTAGTTGATGAGCAGTTCATCTGCATTTGCTTCCAGATTCATTCTTCACCCTTTATTTTCTGTGTTGTATGGTGCTAGGAAATAATTCTTCTTGTTCCTTTGACACCTAGCTTCCAGCTTTATGCAGCCAATGGGAGGTCTTGGTGGATGATTGGCAGGACCTGAAGAAGGAAGAAGCTAGTGAATTCTTCTCATTCACTTCATTGGGTAGTGTGTTTGGCAGATACTGTATCTTCTCCATGGCTCTAGTTTCTGATGTTCAGCACCTCCAGTGCACCCAGCTTCTGCTAGCCAGGTTACCAATTTCAGTTGCATGATCCCAGCTCCCGATCTCTGTTAACATTACATGTTCCCTTTGCCCGTCTAGCCTTACAGATTAAGATAGCTTCCTAACTGATTATATAAATCAGAGTTCTCCAGAGTAACAAAACCAATAGGATGCATAAATGCATATCTAATGATACATATAAATAAAGATATATATGATGCATACATACACACATATAAAATATGTGTGTATGTATATGATAATTACATATTCTTATGGAGGCAAAGAAGTCCCAAGATCTTCAGGGTGAGTTAGCAAGCTGGAGACCCAGCAGAATCAATGTTATAATTCTAGTCTGAAACTAATGGTTAAGAAACAGGAGAGCTGATGATCTGGAGGCTCAAAACCCAGGGAGAGCTGATGATTCAATTTGTGTCCAAAGTTAGGAAAATGCTAATGTCCTAGTTGAAGGCCTGTAGGCAGGAAAGAATTCTTTCTTATTGAAGTGTACTCTGCCTTTCTGCTCTAGTCAAGCCTTCAACTGATTGGACAAGGCCCACCACTTTATGCAGGGCAGTGTGCATTAGTCTATTTAACAACTTAAATGTAATTTCATCTAAAAACACCCTCACACAAACACCTAGAATAATGTTTGAACAAATCTGGGTACCCAGTGACCCACCCAATTTGGCACATAAAATTAACCATCACAATGCTATTGCTAATATCTGAGTGGCCTCAGCATATACTTTTGGCATTTTTTGGGTCCTCCACATGAAAAAAAAATTATGTGATTTAATTTTTGTTTACATGCATAAAGTTCTTCTAGTTTCCCTGAATGGATCTTGACTGATGTAACAGTTTTCTTTTTTAAATGGATAATTTTTCCTTCCTTATGTTTTAATTACCCTCAATGTCTATATTTACCACAATTTATTCCTTTATTTTACAATGACTCATAATTTGTAAATAAATATATATATAAACATTATTTTACTCCACTCCTCAATTATGTGTTTTCAGTAAATCAGTTTATGCATGAACACACTGCCTTTTCCTTGATTCCAAAGGAGCACTTTGTGTATTTCAAGTTAAAACAATAAAATTATAAGAGATTAGAGGGGCCACGCAAAATTTTGATTGGAAGGCTCCTTGTATATAAAATTATATAATAAAACCTGGTAATTCATAATTATTAAACAAAATAAATTCACTTGGAAATGTCATCTTTCAAGCTCAATGTTTTCCAGATTAAATTCTTCATTAGAAATATTTAAGTCCATATAGGCAGCAAAATAGTTGTAGTTCTATAACTACCTTCTCCTTATATAGAAGATTTAAACACTCTTTAGATATGACAATCTTATCATAGAAATCTAGAGTTAAATCTAAGACAAAATCTATCAGTATTTGAAAAAAAGTAGTTTGCTCCTTGTTCAATTACAAGGTTATTGAAAATATTTTTAATATATTTAGGTAACAGGTAATTTTAGATATCACAGGCAATTTTTTATGAAATATTTTATGAAGACCAACATGTAATTGAAGCATCTATTTTTCTGACAATTGAATGAAATTATTTGATGTTAGAAAATCTGAATTAATTATATTAATATTAATCAGATCTTTTCATTTCTGAGCTAATGAGAAGTTTCTATTTAAGCTTTTACTTTCTTATTGATTTGAGGACCATTTTCCCAGGCACATTTCTTGAGGTATATTTGGATACTTGCCATCATGGCTACCTCTCTAAATTCATATTACTCTCCTTCAAATGAAGTTTTAGCAGAGAGCATTCATCACTCCACAATTCCCACATAACAAGTACTCATTTTCAGTGATTCTTACCATGGGAAATAATCCTTCCCATTCTGTATACTGTTTCCTCCTCAACTTTTGCTCAGTCTTTATCCTCTTACCAGTTTAGATTAAGAGGTCTTAGTGAGACCTACAGTAATCAGGCTTCTCTCCATCTTTTCCTTTCATGTAGAGTACCTAACACCTGCTGGCTACACTCTGTTCAAATTGTATATCTAAACTCAGTTATAGTTGCAATAAAATGCAAAAATTAGTAAAGAAGAGTCTTCTTCCACTACCCTAAAGAAATCTGTATCTGGAAGATGAGAAAATGGTCAGAAATATGCAGTAATATAAAGTACTTTTAAATAATAGAAAAGTGACTGACAGTGAATGTGTAGCCTATATGCTCTCCAGTTCAAAAGAATTCAAAGGGAACAACAATTATTTCCTTCTTCCACCAACAGAAAATCAAGATACAGATTGGGCAAATGAATAAATTCAGTTCTAAATAAGGAAAAAATGTGTACATGTTGGGGAAAGAGATGTATATTCAAATACAAAGAGTTAAAATGTAACTGGCAATCAGTTACTTAAGTAGATACCCTTCTTCCAACATCTAAGGAGCTAAGTGGCATTTAACCAAAAATTCTTTATTTTTGTATCTGATCTAAAAATTGTTATGCAACCATTCACTTTCTATAAAATATCACTATTATAAGTCAGCCTTTGGATTAATGGAAGCCAATTAAAAAAATCTACTATTGATATATATTATCAATTTGCCTTTCAAATATGGTTAAAATGTAAAGGTAATCTTTGGTTTCACGATGACTTCTTAAATATAACACCAAAGGTACACATCATGAATGAAATAATAAAGTTGGATTTCATTAAAATTAAGAACTTCTACTCTGTGTAAGATATTGTCAAGAGAATGAGAAGACAAATTACAGGATGGGAGAAAATATTTACAAAAGGCATATCTGATAAAAGACTACTATCCAAAATATAAACAGAACTATTAGAGTCAATAATAAGTACATGGAAACCCCAATTTAAAAAATAGACAAAAGAGCTGAATAGACGCCTAACCAAAGAAGATACACAGACGGGAGGTAAACAAGTTAAAAGATTCTCAGCATTATATGTCATTAGGGAATGGCAAGTTAAAACAATACTTAGATACCACTACACACCAATAGAATGGCTAGAAACTGAAACATCACACCACCAAATGATAGCAAGGATAGGGAGCAACAGGAACTCACATACATTGCTGGTGGGAGTGCAAAATAGTACAGCCACTATCTAAGATAGGCACTGCCTTACAAAATAAAACATATTTTACTATATGATCCAGTAATCAAACTTCTTAGTATTTATTAAAGTGAGTCAGATACATGTTGACACAAAAAACTGCACAAGCGTGTTTATAGTAGCCTTATTCGTAATTGCCCAAACTTGAAAGTGACCTATATGCCCTTCAATAAGTGAGTGGATAAACAAACTATAGTACATACAGAGAATGGGATATTATTCAGTGTTAAAAAAGTGAAATACCAATCCATGAAAAGATATAGAGGCACTCCATATGCATATTATTAAATGAAAGAAACCAATCTTAAGAGGCTATTTTCTATATGATTCCAACTACATAACTTTCTGGAAAAGGGAAAACTATGGATACAATAGAGAGGTCAGTGGTTTCCAAGGCGAGAGGAAGGTAGAGATGAGTAGGAAGAGCCCAGAGGATCTTTAGGGCAGTGAAAACACTCTGTGTGATACTGTAAACATGGGTATGTGTTGTTATACACAAGCCCAAATCCATAGTATGTACAACACAATGAGTGAATCCTAATGTAAACTATAAATTTTGGGTGACAATAATGTGTCAGTGTAGGTTCATCAATTGTGGCAAATGTACCACTCTATTGGGGATGCTGCCTGTGGGAGAAGCTCTGAATATATGATGTCAGAAAGTATATGACAACTTTGTAAATTGTGCTTAATTTTGCTGTGAACCTAAAACTGCTCTAAAAATAAAAATCTACTAAAAATTAGATCCAAACTAAGTGAATTATTTTTCCAGATACTCAATTTGTAATATAATTTATTATAAGAGTACTCAACAGCATTTAAAAAAGACCAAGAAACTACAAAAAAAGGATAAATCAGAAATAAAAAATGCAATATCTGAGGTAAATAATACACTGGAAGGAATAGACAATAGGTTAGATGAAGCAGAGGATCAAATCAGTCTTTTGGAACACAAAGTAGGAAAAAAATCTAGCAGAGCAGCGAGAAGAAAAAAGAATTTAAAAAAATGCAGAGAGCTTAAGAAGATCTTGGAAAACATGAAACGTAACAACATTCACATCATGGGAATACCAGAAGGAGAAGAGAGTAAGCAAAGGATTGAGAACCTATTTGAAGAAATAACTGAAAACTTCCCTAATCTGGTGAGGGAAAAAGTTGTGTAAGTCCAGGAAGCTCAGAGAGACCAAAACAAGTTGGACCCAAAGAGACCTACACACATCATAATTAAAATTACAAGGCTTATAGGTAAGGAGATAATTCCAACACCTCCAAGAGAAAAGCAGAAGTTACCTATAAATGAGCACCAATTAGACTGTCATCTGATTACTCATCAGAAACATTACAGGCCAAAGGGAGTGGCATGAAATATTCAAGGTGATGAAAAGCAAGGACCTACAACCAAGGCTACTTTACCCAGCAAGACTATCATTTAAAATTGAAGAATAAATAAGGAGCTTCCCAGACCAGAAAAAAGCTAACGGAGTTTATTAACACCAAACCAATACTGCAACAAATGTTAAAGGGCTTGCCAAAAGAAGAAGAAGAAAGGAAGAAGAATAAAGAAGGAGAAAAGAAGAAGAAGGAAGAAGAAGAAGAGGAGGAAGAAGAAGAAGGATGAGGAAGAGGAGGAGGAGGAGGAAGGAAGAAAGAAAGAAAGAGAGAGAGAGAGAGAAAGAAAGAGAGAAAGAGAAAGAAGAAGAAGAAAAAAGAAAGAAGAAGAAAGAAGAAGAGAAAGAAAGAAAGAGGAAGAGGCGAAGAAGGAGTAGGACAAGGAAGAGGAGGAGGGGGAGAAGAAGAAAGAAGAAGAAGAAGAAGAAGAAGGAGAAGGAGAAGGAGGAGGAAGAGAAGGAGAAGAAGAAGAAAGAAGGAAAGAAAAGAGAAAAACAGTCTAACAATAAAATGATACTAAATATGTATCTATCAATAATCACTTTAAATGTAAATGGCTTAAAAGCTCTGACTAAAAGACAGAGGGTAGCTGAATAGATAAGAAAACAAGACCAATATTTATGTTGCCTACAAGAGACGCATCTCAGATCAAAAGATATACACAGACTAAGAGTAAAATGTTGGAAAAAGATATTTCATGCAAATGGAAAGGAAAAAAACTGGGGTAGCAGTACTTATATCTGATAAAATAGATTTAAAACCTAGACTATAGTAAGAGACAAAAAAGGACACTGCATAATGATAAAGGGAACAACCTAACAAGAGGATATAACCCTAGTAGCCAACATAGGAGCACCTAAATATGTAAAGCAAACATTGATGGATAGAAAAGGAGAGACTGATAAAAATACAATTATAGGTGGGAATTTTAATACCCCGTTGACTTCATTGGATAGATCTTCCAGGCAGAAAATCAACAAAGAGACAGCAACCTTAAAGGATATACTAGATCAAGTGGATTTAATTGATATCTTCAGAGCATTTCACCTCAAAGCAGCAGAATATACATACTTTTCAAGTGCACATGGGATGTTTTCCAGGATAGACCACATGTTAGGACACAAAACAAGACTCAATATATTTAAGATTGAAATCATATCAAGCATCTTCTTTGACCACAATGCTATGAAACTAAAAATCAATCACAAGAAGAACACTGAAAAACACTCAAAGACATGGAAGCTAAACAACATATTATTAAACAATAAATGAGTCAACAATAAGATCAAGGAAAAACTAAAAGATAGCTTGAAACAAATGAAAATGAGGACACAACAATTCAAAATCTGTGGGACACTGGGAAAGCAGTCCTACAATGGAAATTCATATCATCATAGGCCTATCTCAAAAGAAAAGAAGAAAAACTCAAACAAACAATATAACTTCATACTTAAAGGAACTTGAAAGGGAACAACAAAGCCCAATGTGAGTAGAAGGAATGAAATAATTAAGATCAGAGTAGAAATAAATGAAATAGAGTCTAAAAAGATACAAAAGATCAGTGAATCAAAGAGCTATTCCTTTGAAAAGATAAACAAGATTGACAAACCTTTAACTAGACTCATTAAACAAAAAAGAGAAAGGACCCAAATTAAAACAAAATCAGAAACAAAAGAGGAGGAATACCAACTGACATAAAGGAATACAAAGCATTGTAAGAAAATAGTATGAAAAACTGTATGCCACTAAACGGGACAACCTGGACAAAATGAATAAATTCCTAGAAACATACAAGCTTCTAAAACTAAATCAGGAAAAATCAGAAAATCTGAACAGACAGATTACACAAAGTGAAACTGGAGCAGCAATCCAAAAACTCCCAATAAACAAAAGCCCAGGTGAATTATACCAAACATTCTGAGAAGAACTAACACCTCTCCTCAAACTATTTCATAAAATTCAAGAGGAAGGAAGACTCCCAAACTCATTTAGTGAGGTCAGCATTACCTTAATTCCAAAACCATATAAAAACACTACATACAATGAAAGAAAATTATAGGTCAGTATCACTGATGAATATGGATGCTAAAATCTTCAACAAAATGTTAGCAAACCAAATATAGCATTGCATCAAAATGATCATACACCATGATCAAGTGGGATTTATTCCTGGAATTGCAAAGTTGGTACAACATTTGCAAATCAGTAAATGTGATTCACCACATAAAGAAAAGGAAGGATGAAAACCACATGATTATATCAATAGATGTAGAAAAAGCTTTTGATAAAATCCAACACTCACTTATGTTAAACATTCTCAGTGCAAATAGAGGGGACATATTTAAATATCATGAAGGCCATATATGACAAACCCACTGCCAGCATCATACTCAATGGGCAAAAACTACAAGCGGTCTCCTTAAGATCAGGAACAAGACAGGAATGGCCTTTTTCACCTCTCTTATTCAACATAGTACTGGAAGTCTTAGCCACAGCAATCAGACAAGAAGAAGAAATAAAAGACATCCAAACTGGAAAAAAAAAAGTAAAACTGTCTTTATTGGCCGATGCATGATACTGCACATAGAGAACCCCAAAGATTCCACCAAGAAATTACTAGAATTGATCAATGAATTCATAAATTAATATTCAGAAATTAATGTTTTTATATGCCAATAATGAACTAATAGAAATGGAAATTAAGAAAACATTTCCATTCACAATTGCTTCAAAAAGAATAAAATACCTATGAATAAATGTATCCAAGGATGTAAAATACGTATACTCAGAAAACTGCAAGACACAGAAGAAAGAAATTGAAGAATATACAAGTGGAAGCACATACCATGTTCATGAATAGGAATAATTAACATCAATAAAATGCCTATACTGTCCAACAAAATCTATGGATTCTATACAACTCCTATCAAGATACCAACGCCGTATTTCACAGAACTGGAACAAATATTTCAAAAATTTATATGGAACCACAAAAGGCCACACATACCAACAGTGATCCTAAACAAGAAGAACAAAGTTGGATGAATCATGCCACCTAATATTGAACTACACTACAAGGCCATAGTAATCAAAACACCCTGGTACTGGCATAAAAACAGACATATATATTATATCTGTATAAATGGAACAGAATAGAGAGCCCAAAAATAAACCCTCCCCGTAGAGTCAATCAATATTTGACAAAGGAAGCAAGCACATACAATGGGCTAAAGATAGTTTATTCAACAAATGGTATTAGGAAAATTGGACAGATAAATGCAGAAAAATGAAACTAGACCATCTTCTTTCACCACACACAAGGATAAATTCAAAATGGATTGAAAACTAAAATATTAGACCTGAAATTATAAAAATCCTAGAAGTAAACATAGGCAGCAAAATCTCAAGCATTGCTCTTAGAAATATTTTATTGGGTATATCTCCTCAGACAAGGGAAACAAAAGAAAAAAGTAAACAAATGGGACTATATCAAACTAAAAAGTTTTACACATCAAAGGAAATCATCAACAAAATAAAAAGACAACCCACAGAGTGGGAGATCACATTTGCAGATGTATCTGATATGGGGTTAGTATCCCAAATTTATAAAGAACTTACAAAACTCAACACCAAAAAAAAATCCAATTAAAAAATGGGCAAAGGACCTGACTAGACACTTCTCCAAAGAGGACATACAGATGGTCAATAGGCATATGAAAAGAAGCTCAACATCACAAATCATCAGAGAAATGCAAATTAAAACCACAATGAGATATAATCTCATACCTGTCAGAATGGCTATCAATAAATCAACAAACAGCAAGTGCTGGTGAGGATGTGGAGAAAGGGGAACTCTCTTGCACTGTTCGTTGGAATGCAGACTGATGCAGCCACTGTGGAAAGATGTATGGAGATACCTCAACAAATTAAAAATGGATCTGCCCTTTGACACAGTGATCCCACTTCTGGAAATATACCCAAAGAAACCCAAAACACTAATTCAAAAGAGCATAAGCAACCCTATGTTCATTACAGTGCCAATTATTGTTCATTTACAATAGCCAAGATATGGAAACAGTCCAAGTGTCCATCAGTAGATGAGTGGATAAAACAATTATGGGACATTTACACAATGGGATTCTATTTGGCCCTAAAAAAGAAGAAAATTTTACCCTTTGCAATACTATGGACCTAGGGAATATTATGCTAAGTGAAATAAGCCAGTCAGAGAAAGACAAATGCCATATGGTTTAACTCCTAGGTGGAATTTAGTGAACAACCTGATCTAACAAGCAAAACAGAGACAGACTCATAGATGGAGAACAGATAACAGCTAATGCATGTGGGGAGGTTAGGGGGTGGAGGGATTGAACAAAAAGGAAAAAGGACTCATGGACAAGGATAACAGTGAGATGATTGCTAGGGAGACTGGGGAATAAGGGGGCTAAATGGTAATGGAAAAATGTAATAAAGATTATATATTTAAAAAATAAATAAAATAAAAAATAAATTTAACTACATAAGAATAATAAACTCACTCTGAAATTAGCCTTCTTAAAATTGCAGATTTTAAAGACCATTATACAAAAATATCATTGAATGTAAGTATTTTATAGTTTCTTTATAAATATGAAAATAAATATAAATATGTGGACTTCCAGCCAAGATGAAGGCATAGGTAGAGTTTGCCTCCTCACACAACCAAAAAAGGACAACAAACTTAAAAACAATAACCAGAACTGCCAGAAAACCAAACTGTATGGAAGTCCAACAGCCAGGGAGCTAAAGAAGAAATGTTCATCCAGACCAATAAGAGGGGCGGAGATGGGCAGCTGTGGTGGAGAGGACACATGGCAAGACAGCAGCTGGTGGACCAGATAGTCCACATTTGTGTGCGGGTAAACTTGGAGGAATAGCTGGAGAGTGACACAGACTGCGCAACCTGGGGTTCCAGTGCAGGAAAAGAAAGCCTCAGAACCTCTGTAGGTAAAAACCTGTGAGAGTTGTGGGGGCAAGAGAAACTCCCAGCCTCATACGAAAGTCTGTTGGAGACACCCATGGGTTCCCAGAATGTACACAAACACACTCACCCAGGAATCAGCACTACAAGGGCCCGATTTGCTTGTGGGTAGTGGGGGAAGTGACTGAAACCTGGCCGGGAGCCCAGCAAGAGGCATTGTTCTCTCTTGGACCCCTCCCCCACACAGCTTCACAACACAGTGACCTGAGTTGCCCAACTCTGGTGAATACCTAAGGCTCCTCCCCTTACAATGTAACAGGCAAGTGAAGACAAAAAAACATGGCCCAAAAGAAAGAACAGATCAAAGCTCAGAAATAGACCTAAGCAATGAAGAGATAACCAACCTATCAGATACACAGTTCAAAACACTGGTAATTTAGATGCGCACTGAAGTGGTTGAATATGGTCACAAAATGGAGGAAAAAGTGAAGGCTACGCAAATTGAAACAGAAAAATATACAGGGAACCAACAGTAAAGGGAAGGAAACTGGGACTCAACTCAACAATTGGGAGCAGAAGGAAGAGATAAACATTCAACCAGATCAAAATGAAGAAACAAGAATTCAAAAAAATGAGGAGAGGCTTAGGAACCTCTGGGACAACTTTAAACATTCCAACATCTGAATCATAGGGGTACCAGAAGGAGAAGAGGAAGAACAAGAAATGAAAACTTATTTGAAAAAATAATGAAGGAGAACTTCCCCAGTCTGGTCAAGGACATAGACTTCCAGGAGACCCAGGAAGCTCAGAGAGTCCCAAAGAAGTTGGACCCAATGAAGCACACACCAAGGCACATCCTTGTTACAATACCCAAGATTAAAGATAAGGAGAGAATCTTAAGAGCAGCAAGAGAAAAAGAGACAGTTACCTACAAAGGAGTGCTCAAAAACTATCAGCTGATTTCATAAAAGAAACCTTGCAAGCAAGATGGGGCTGGCAAGAAGTATTCAAAGCCATGAAAGACAAGAACCAATATCCAAGATGACTCTATCAAGCAAAGCTGTCATTTAAAATGGAAGGGCAGATAAAGTGCTTCCCAGATAAGATCAATTTAGAGGAGTTCATCATCACCAAGCCCTTATCATATGAAATGTTAAAGGGACTTATCTTTGAAAAAGAAGATCAAAAACTAGGAACAGTAAAATGACAACAAACACAACTATTAAAAACTGAACCTAAAAAAAAAAAAAAGCAAACAACTAGAACAGGAACAGAGTCATAGAAAAGGAGATCAGAGCAGAGGGGGAAAGGGAAGAATGGAGAAGAAGGTACAAGGAATAATCAGCATAAATAGCAGGTACAAAATAGGCAGGGAGAGGTTAAGAATAGTATAGGAAATGAAGAAGACAAAGAACTTACATGTATGACCCATGGACATGAACTAAGAGAGGGGATGCTGGGGGGAGGGGTGGTGCAGGTTGGAGGGGAATAAAGGGAAAAAATGGGACAACTGTAATAGCATAATCAATAAAATACATATTTTAAAAAGTATTATAAATATGCAATAAGTTATCTTGTATTTTGCAAGCAATTAGGTATTTGCTTATTTGTCAGAAATAATGGAAATTTGAATATTAAAAAGGAAATAGGTATGGTAAAAAATTACTCTGATATTTATCTTTGGAAAACAAAAGTAAAGAATGAAATGCTATTAAAATTAGATGGAGAATTTATTGTTACAGAATTATTAGAAAAACAAAAATCTACCAGTCTGAGTTACAGAAACAAACAAAAATATATGACGGTTGAATTTACTTTCTTTTGACTTTGTTATTCACCTCAAGAGCCAAAATTACTGGAGAAAACAAGATTATACTGAAGCTCAAAACAAATGTTTTGTGTGAGAGGGACTAAATGTAGTTGATAATTAATAGAGCAAACTTAGGCCAACAAGCACTGAATAAATGTACAGGTACAAATTACATGGCAGTACATTAACATACTTATTTTACATTTGTTGTTGCAATGAGATTATTGGCTAAAGTTTATTTTGTAGGGGAAAATGCACACATTTAATGAAAGAATAGCTCTGAACAAAACTTTTATTTAACGTTGTTTAAATAACATAGTAAAATTAATATAGAATTTTTTTTACTATATTATCTATTTGTCCTTTTTGCTCACTTCCCACTCAAGAATACCTGGTGTTACTTTAAACAAACACACACACAAACATATATACACAGATAAATTTATTGAACAATGCAATTGCTACAACATTTTCTTTCTTTTTATTCTTTCTCCCCACCCCCACAGAAGAGCAAACAGTACTAAAAGAAACAAATATTTATTGATTAAAAAATAAGTAGTATATGTTTGTTTAAAGTGGAATGAATGGAGAATATCAATTCTGGTTATAAAAGGAATGAAATGGTATATATAATGGTATATATGGAAATATAAATGGTATGAAAATTGGGGTGCATAAGTTCTTTTGTATTGGCGTTTTGGGATTCTTAGGGTATAGTCCCAGCAGTGGAATCACTGGATCAAAAGGCAGTTCCATTTTCAGCTTTTTGACGAAATTGAAAAAATAAATTAAAATAAATAAATAAATAAATAAACAAGTACATCTGAATACACTTTATAAATGGTAGACTACTTTGTGTGCAAAATGTTGATCTTACTTGTATCAAAATTTACAAGATGAGAAATTTTGCCATTTAATCTCCAAGATCAAATGCAGTAAAATCACTAATAAACCTGTTCAGCATTGGTAAAATCTTTATCATTTTAAGTAAATATATCTGGAAAAATTTCCTCAGAAACTATATTGTGGTGGTACTTTTTAAAATTCTCTTACAGGAAACATAACAATTTTCTATTTTTTATCATGTTATGCCTAATGTTTTAAATGCCAGACTAAGTTTAAATGAACCACATCAAAACAGAATGTCATTAGTTTGAATTCTGACTCTAAGGAAATGCCCTTAGAATATGATTTTAAGAGCTTTCCCTCATTAGTTTAATGAGGGCTACATGCAGCACTCTGTCTCAGTTGCCTCTGTTCGTAAATAACTCTTGTGCAGCTTAATCCCTTTTCTTGAACTTCAATAATTGGCAGGTAGTTAGTAGTTTTCACTTCTTTTTCCTGTCATTGAACTTAGCTAATTAAGCAATGATATATTTTTATGAATCAATAATTTCAATCAGAGCATATGCTAAAGGATAACTTTATTTTTATATACTTCATTAGACCACAAAGTAATCTCTTATAATATTTAAGTTTTGGATCCTTCCTATATATAGTAAAAATGTGGATATTTGTATGTTTATGATTTTATATTTTGAGGAGTATAGACAAAGCAATTTCTAATGATTAATAATGAAACTTCATTTTCTTCTATTTCAGTTTATCAGTACTCAAATCAACAAAATATATTGTTTTATTTATCATGTCCAAATTCAACGTATGACACATGGTGTTAAAAATGTCAAAATTTTCACATTATGCAATCATTTAAAATATCTAAAGGTCCTTAGAGTGAAGCTTTCAACCTTTGAAAGCAATGATTGTTTTAAATTTACTGTTACTAGTTGATCAATAAGATTACAAACACTTTATGTACTTTTATTTTATGAAAACTGAATATATAATTAAAAAGAGTACTGACCTGCAGAAGATTTCAGATGTCATATAAGACAGAAATAGGGAACATCAATTCAAACACCATAGGATAAAAGGAGTTTAAGAATTGATGGAAAATTTTAAAAATATATTTATCTAGAGACTGGTAAGAAAGAAACAAGATGATAGATAATGACTGATATGACAGTTGAATCTTATTGGTCATGATAGGCAGTTTAGTTTTTGTCTTTTATTTCAATGAGAATTCACTGAACAGGGCAATGACATGAAATGATTTAGATTTACAAATAATTTAGAGATATTCAAATATAATTATTTTTCCCATGATTCAAAATATTTTATTTTGAGAAACAATTATTTTGAGAAACAAATATTTTATTTTTAGAAACAATTTATTTTTATAAACAATGAGGAAATGACCCATGGGCTTCACCAAATTTCCAGAGAAATGTTAAGACTGTCTGGGTAAATTAGGAGTTTGAAGAAATACAAATATGGAAAGAGCAAAACAAAATAAAAAATAAACATAGAAAGTACTATAGTACATCAGAAATAAGATAATGATAGTTTGTCCTATGATGGTGGCAATTAAAATTAGATATAAATGGATAGAGTTAAAATATATCAAAAGTAATGCCAAAGAACTTGCTAATAGGTTTAATGTGAAGATGGGGGGGAAAAATCAAGTATGAGTCATTGATTTTTGTTGTGAACAGTTGTTCAATGACATTTCTGAGGTGTTCTTTCCATGTATTATGAGTCCTTCTTAAAATTAACTCTTACTATTAGAAAAAGAAAATGCTTTACTTGACTTTTTAAATTTTTTATTTTTAAGTCATGTTTATTCTATTACAGTCATCTCAATTTTTCCCCCTTTGCCCCCCTCCACCCATCCCACTCTGCCCCCCATTCCCACAGTCAATTCCCACTCTGTTGTCCATGTCCATGAGTCATTCATACATGCTCTTTGTTTAGTCCCTTCTCTTTCTTTTCACATTGTCCTTCTTCCCAATCCCCTCTGGTCACTTTCAGTCTGATCCATGTTTCCATGCCTGTGGTTTATTCTGTTTGTTAGTTTATTTTGTTGAGTAGATTCCACTTATAGGAGAGATCATATGGCATTTGTCTTTCACTGACTGGCTTATTTCACTTAGCATAATATTCTCCAGTTCTATCCATGTTGTTGCAAAAGGTAGAGTCTCCTTCTTTCTTTTCTTTTTTAAATGCATATTGGTTTTATTTATTTTTCCTAAAAGTCAAAATTGATTATAAAATACTAAAAAATTTAAATCTATTATAAAATCTCAGCAATTAAAATAACATGACACCAGCACAGAAATAATCAAGTGGATCAATGAAATAAAATGAGCATTCTAGATACAAACATATATATCTAACACTGTGATATATGATTAAATTGATATTTCAAATCAATGGGTAAAATAAGGCTTATTCAACAAATAAGGCGCATGGACCACTCTTACTTAAAATACAACAAATATAGGCCTCTATTTCACACATTATTCAAAAAATGTTCAGGTGAGTTAAAATCAATGTGTTAAATATAAGGCATTTTAGGAGAAAATACAAAATAATATTTTTCTTCCCCCTAAGTTAAATATTCAAACCCAGATGCTATAAAGTAAAATATTGACAATAAGACTATATTAAACATTTAAGACTATATAGTAATATACATATAAAAAAAGCTAAAGGACAAGTAATAGAATAGACAAGTATTTGCAACACATCTAAAAACAGGTCGATAGTTTTTTGTTTGTTTTTTTAGGGGAAAAATTCTACAAACATTTAATCAAAAAATGGATAAATAATATCAAAAAGTCATTTAAAGTTTTTAAAATAAAAATAGGCAAGAAATACACAAAAACAGGTTTAGTTTCAAGAAATAATAAAGTAACAATTAAAACAGCACACCATTGTCACAGATTAGTAAGTATTAAAAATATTGGTAATATCAAGTATTGGTGACTGTGAAAGGAACTGGGTATTCATAGACTCTTTTTTTTCATCTTCTTAAAGCAGTCCTTCTAGCATATCTTGCAGTGCTGGTTTGGTGGAGGTGTATTCTTTTAGCATTCTTTTGTCTGGGAAACTCCTTATTTCACCTTCCATTTTAATTGAGAGTCTTGCTAGGTAGAGCAGTCTTGGCTGCAGGCCCTCACTTTTCATCACTTGGAATATTTCTTGCCATTCCCTTCTGGCTTGTAGTGTTTCTGTTAAGAAATCAGCTGCTAGCCATATCAGGGCTCCCTTGTGTGTTACTACCTCTTTCTCCCTTGCTGCCTTTAGGATTCTCTGTTTGTCTTTGATATTTGCCATTTTAATTAGGGTATGTCTTGGAGTGGGCCTCATTGGGTTCCTCTTGAATGGGACTCTCTGTGCTTCCTGGACTTGTATGACTTTTTCTGTCCTCCAGTTGGGGAAGTTTTCCATCATTACTTTTTCATACAGGTATTCTATCCCTTCCTCCTCCCCTTATCCTTCTGGTATCCCTATTATACAGGTATTATTACATTTCAGGTTGTCCTGCATGTCCCTAAATACCTCTTCATTCTTTTTGAGTCTTTTTTGACTTTCCTTCTCTTTCTGGGAGTTTTTTCTACCTTATCCAGCTCGCTGATTTGATCTTCTGCTTCATCTAGCCTTTTGATTCCTTCTACTGTATTATATTCTTCATTTCCTCTTTTCTCTTATTGATGGTTTCTATGTCCTTTTTTGTGCTGATATATTTTACAGTAAATTCCTCATAGTTTCCCTGTAGTTTTTTGTAATTCTCTCTGAGCTCACTGAGCTCATTGAGCTTCCTTAGAATCGTTGTTTGGAACTCAATACCTGATAGTTTACTTGCCTCTGTTTCTTTTAGTTCTCTTTCTGGGGATTCCTCCTTTTCCTTAGATTGGGGGTGTTTCTTTGTCTTCCCATTATTGGTGAGAATCTTCTTTTATGCTTCTGCTTCTTAAATGGATCTGCCTTAACTGCCTGACTTTGTGGTACGAACTTCTGTGGTAGGAAACCACTGTTTTTTCTTTCTGGATCCCTCTGATGATGTGAGATGTTGACCCTGTCTGACCTTAGGCAGTCTCTTCAAGACTTACAGGTATCTACTGTGTATAGCTGTCTCCTTCAGCTGTTAATCTAGTCACTCTGCACTCAGCAAGCCAGCTTAGACACCACAGAACAGGGCATAGTCCCTCCTGGGGGGCAGGGTTACTGGGTCCTCTCACATTGCTGCTGCTCAGGGGAGTGATCTTCCTGAGCAAGATGGCTGCTGCCATCTGCGGGATGAGTTAGCACCGGGATCCTGCCAGCTACTTTCTCCATTCTCTACCAAAAGCCTCCATCTCCAGAGTCTCCTCAAGTGTCTCTAGACCACTCTGTGCCCCCTTTAGCCAGGGATCTACTATCTCGGGCTGCCACTCTGTAATCAGAAGTCAGGCTTTAGCACTACAGGGGCAGGGCCAAGTCCCTCCTGGGGGCAGGGTAACGTTGTTCTCTCATGCTGTTGCCACTTAGGGGAGTGTTCTGCCTGAACGAGATGGCTGCTGCTGTATGTGGGATGAGTCAGCACTGGGATCCCACCAGCTACTCCCTCAGTTCTCTCCCTTTAGCCTCCTTCCCCCATCTCTCCTCTGGCCTCTCCAGCTCACTCTGCCTCTGCCTTTGCTGGAGACTAGGGTAAGTGGCTGCAAATAAAAATGTATGCCTTGGCTCTTTAAATGGCTTCTTGCATCTTCAGCAGCCTGTCTCTGGCAGAGAGCAACCCTGCCGCTTTTAAAAACTGGCTGTTATCTGTGTACTCTTGGGGCTCTGGTGCTCTAGGCTGGAGAACCCCGTGTATGCTTTAGACCCCACTCATCTCAGGGGGATCCAACTGGCCTTTTCAATATCCTTTGGTGCTGCTGCCTGTGGGTGCCCTGCCTGCTTTCTTGAGTCTCTACCTCACTCCTTACCAGTTAGATTGTACTAAAGCTGATTCTTTTGTTTGCCCAAGGTTATAATGCTCCTCTCTTGCTATTGTTCAGTTGTTTGTTCCAGGTGATTTCTCCACAATTTATTTGTAATTCCAGATTGGTCCTGGGAGGAGGGTAGTGTGACTTTCACTCGCTCCTCTGCCATCTTGATTCTCTACTTCACATTTCTTTCAATGAAAATAGAACAATGGAAATATAAGATTTGGTGAGTAGATTATTTATTTTATTTCTCCATATTCTAAAATGGTCAGAACTAGAACAACATGATCTGACGTGATGACACTCAGATCCTGATTATTATCTATGGTTGATTCATTCTAATGGAATTTTCTTATCCAAATTAGCACATTTGAATTAGATAGAAAACAAACATGTCTATATAAAATTATGTAAATATGTCTTTTTAGTCACACATTTAATTATTTCATACTTGGTATCCAACAGTCATGTGGTTCTTCCCATTGATTAATGCTATTTGCATTGCTCTTAGAAACTGACATTTATCTGTAGGTTATTATTTTTTTATTTTTTCAGATAGGAATAAACCACAGGGGCTAATAGGTATTTGTTTTTAAGTAGGGAATCACAAGGGCAAAATGAGAACAGCTAGTTGAAAAAAGAGTAGAAGTCAATTATAAAGTTAAATGTTAATGAATTTAAGTGGAGAAAACACAGAGGGGAAATTAAAGGCCAAAATCAGAGATGAAGAAGGAAATCCAAGGAGATTTTAAAGGGCATAGGGATGGGCAGTTAGCAACAACCAGATTTCTCTCACACAGAAAAATATTGAGACTATAATGATGATGAGCCAAAATGACAGTTATGACAGGCACAAAACAATAATGAAGATATTTATGGTGGTATATTATAACTGTAGGCAAAATTTTGAAATACGCCAAGTTTGTTTGCAGTGCCCTCTCACCTCCCTTCCAGCATCCCTGGATCCAATTTGAAGAAGCACTCAGTTTCCTCATCCTGACCGCTTGATGTCTATGTTTTTCCGCACTGTATCCATGCAAGTCAGCAATTTTTGGTCAACACTACCTAACTACTAAAATAAATTCACCTAGCCTGTATTATATTTCATTCAGGCCCTGACCCCTTCATGATCAACTACTTCAGGGAGTACACCCATTGTCGCTAATGGCTGGATATGTTAAAAATTTCCATGTTATATTTGTATGTCTCTTCACACCCCCAGTGACACAATAACTACTCTTACAGGATGATGCTTAGAGCAGGAAATGGGGACAGAACATCAGCCCAGCAGGTGAGCTTATCTGTAACAGGCTGACCTTTGGAAATGTAAAAATTGCATCAGATAGGTGTTGCTGAGTATACACATAACAGTGGCCAGTAAAATATCAACATGCTCCATTGTGTGTCTGCCCAATTGAGGAAAAAATATAATGTATAAACTCTACCTTTTAATAGACAATCTGTCAGTGGTAAAGTGAATTATATGAGAAATATAGGAAGAAAAAAGACTAGTAGAAATTTTCCATAAAAAATGAGAGTATGTATAACAATTTTAAGAAAAGCTTTATTTATACTATACTATATACTTCATTTATTCAAATGAACCTTTATAGTAAAAACTGTATTTTACTCTGACACATATTTATTGACACATATTTACCAAGCAAGCATAATTCTAAGCTTTTTTCCAAACTACTGTATCATAATAAATCAGCTCTGAGACAAATGCATATAACTGAATGAATAAAATAAAATTAAATGCCGATGCTTTACAGAATCCATTTTGTATCATGATAAGAAATACTGTATCCCTGACCAGGTGTCTTGATTAGAGTGTTGTCCCATACAACAGAAGTTTGTGGGTTTGCCTCCCAATCAGTGTACATACTTAAGGTTGCTGGTTCGATCCCTTGTTGGAGCAGTCGAGAAGCAGCCTATTGATGTTTCTCTCTCACATTGATATTTCCCTCTCTTCTTCCCTCTCCCTTTCTCTGCTTCTAAAATCAATAAAAACATATTCTTGAGTGAAGTTTAAAAATTAAGAAATATTGTAAATACTATTAATGTGTAAATCACACTATGATTTAACCATATCTTTAAAAATGCATTGTATATGTTATTCAATATAATATTAAAGAAAGCAAATGTTTAAATAACTAAAAATTTTTGTTAACTATAGCAAAACAGAATAAATGTAAATAAAATATTTGATAAACTATAATGACAAAATCAACATAACCATTATATAAATGTCATGTACTTATCTATAGAATATCTTAGTTTTAAATTCTAATAATTTAGTTTTGAAATTGAATTGCCAAATTAGTTTCAATTCTTTATTACTTTATTGATTTTAAAAAATATAAAATTATAGCACAGGCTTTGTCCCACAGTTTTGGAAGCTATTCCTTACAAAGTTTAACTTATTTATAAAGCTTTTATAGGTATCAGTGATTTATTAATAATAAATGCTTAAAAAATGAAAGCAGAAGCATGTGTAATAGCAGAAATTGTGCCCTTTATATTTTGGGAAGAAGACAAAATACTTAATGTACTGCGTGATCCAAATAAGGATATTTTCAAACAGAGTGTTAAAGGTACTACCTAGTTTCCTCTTGATATTTATAGTAAAACAGGAGAAATAATTAAAGAAATAAAAATCTGAAGAAAGAGTTGTTGAACATAAGAAAGTAAAAACGTTCTGGATTTGAAAATTCCCGGACTCTCCAAGTGGCAATGCAGTTTAAAATTAAGCATGTCTTCTGAAGAAAACCAAATCCAAGGCGCACTCAGGACAACACCGTTGCATTCATTTCCCATTGCTGCTGTAACAAATTACCATGAATATAGAGGCTTTAAAGAATACAAATTCAGAAGTTCCAAATAGGTCTTAATGGTCTGAAATTAAGATGTCACAGGGCACATTTCTTCTGAAAGCTCTAGGGGAGAATATGTGCCTTGCCTTTTATAATATCAAGAGCTGTCCACAGTCCTTGGCTCATGATGACATCATTTTGACCTCTGGTTATGTCATCGCATTCCCTCTTCTAAGTCTGACTCTCCTGGGTATCTTATAAGGACCCTTGTAATTACATTAGGCACATCTAGATAATCCAGGATAAGCTCTCCATCCCAAAACCTTTCACTTAGTCACATCAGCAAAGTCCCTCTGCCATGTAAAATAACATAGTCACAGATTTAGGGGACAGGAAAAGGACATTTCGAGATTATTATTTTGTGGTCTATTATTAGGCCAAAACAGTTTAATAATAAAACAAAGGATGTGACTATAAAATTCCTTCTTAAAACCTCACACATCTCTAGGACAGTGCCTCAGAGAACAGATATGCCAACTAGTACCTTCTAAGAAGACAATGAAGTATCACTCAGCAGCCTAAGGAAAATCACATGTAGAAAAATATGTATCTCAAAGCAATTTGAAGATATGGCTTTTTTGTAGTGAATTTAACCTAATCACATTCATAAGAGACCCAAAAAATTTTAAGAGGATTGTATTTCACTGTCTACTTGGACTGAAAGAGACAATAAGAGAACAAGATGTAAAAGTCCCATAAACAGTGCACAAAGGATTCCTTTTCTCCACATCCTTGTCAACACTGAATGCCTTATTCTGCTGTGTTTAATGCATGATATCTTGCCAAAATTTTTGAGAGAAAAATAAAGATATGCATTATATATAAGCAGTAGTAATTCCATATCTATATAAATGTTTTTAATTTTTTTATTTATGCTTATGCATTACAAGTGTAACCCTAGAAAGCAATAATGATATCCATAGGCAAAATAATACACTGGACCGTGAAAATCAGTTTTGTTTCTAAATTTAAATAAATTAAAAATTGAATTAAAAAATTAAAACAAAAGAATTTTTTCCTGAAAGTTTGGGCCAAAATCATGGGTGTGCACTATACACAGCATTCTTTTTAATAATAGCCATTCTAACAGGTCTGAAGTGAAATCTTATTGTGGTTTTGTTTTGCATTTCTCTGATGCTAGAGCTGCCGAGCATCTTTTTATGTACTTGTTGACCTTTGTGGTTATCTTCTTTTAAAAATGCATATTCAGTTCTTCTTATTTTTTTAATCAGATTATTGCAGTTTTTTAATTGAGTTGTATGAGTTATTTATATATTTTGTATATTAACCATTTATCTAATACATACTTAGCAAATATTTTTCCTATTTGTTGATTGTTTCTTTTGGCTGTGCAAAAGCTTTTTAGTTTGATGTAGTCTCACTTGTTAATTTTTGCTTTCATTGCTTGTTTTTTAGTGTCATATCCAAAGAATTGTTGCCAAGACCAATTTCAAGAATACTCTACTGCCACAGGGAGCAATGCATTACGGGGACCTTGGGGCTCCTGAATCTGAGGGTTACTGTCCCAGGCCAGCTGAGGAAGGACTGGGGCTCTGAATCCCGTAGAGCCCATACTGGGGTCATGGATAAGGGGAATAAACACGAGTCGTCGCAAACACTTCTCTGTTTGCCAGGAGAGGGGACATGGCTCTCCCCTCTAGTGGAGGAGGTCCTGAACCCCCATTTCCAAAGGTTTTATTGAGAGCCATATGGACAGGGGTATGGATCCAAAGCTCATCAATCAATGTCAAAAGGTTTTGTTTGCAGAAAACAGATAGAGATCATAGGTAACAATTGGAGGAACACAATAGATCTGCCTCAGGTCTGGGTCATGAATAATGTAAATCTTCTTCCTAGTATGAGCCAGTTATAGCTTATGAGGGAAGAACAAAACATATTTAGAGGAACTTACTTCTAGGCCTGATTCTCCCCAGAAACTGCCCAATCTAGTTTACGGCTATACCTATCTTTAGTATTGTTTCAAGCCTGAGCCAGGCAGGTGGGGCAGAGCCACCAAGAAATAAGGAGGCTTCTTTCAGGTAGAATGAGGACTCTGGTCCTGTACAAGCCGAGCCGAGAGGTGCAGGCCTTTTTGCCCTTTCTCCGTGCCCCCTCAAGTCCTTGTCCCGCTGCACAAACTGGCTAATGTCTGTTTTAGGTCATCTCTCCTCATGAGAGAACTTACCCATCATCAACAAACAACCATCACAGGGCCAAGCAGGGTGACATGAGGGAGGCAAGGGCTGTGTCCCTGGCAGGGGGACAAGTTTTGTCTCTTCAGTGGCCTGCTTTCCCAAGGCCTCCTTGATTATTTACAGCTTTGGGGCCCTCTCACTGGTCAGTGGGACTACAGTTCCTGAAACCAGAGAGGGTATTTCCCAACACTCTATACCATGGTTTCTTCTAGAGTTTAACAAGCAGTATGGAGGTTCCTCAAAAAAATAAAAATAGAACTACCATATGATCTAGTAATCTCACTTCTTTGTGTGTGTATATATATATATATATATATATATATATATATATATATTCAATGGATATTAAAACAGAATATCAAAAAGATATCTGCACTCCCATGTTTATTGCAACATTATTCACTACAGTCAAGATATGGAATCAAACTAAATGCCTGTCAATAGATGAATGGGTAAAAATTGTTACACACACATACACACACACACAATGGAATATTGTTCAGCAGTGAGAAAGAAGGAATGCCTGCCATTTGCAACAACATGGACAGGCTTTCAGGGTATTATGCTAGGTATATAATTATATGACATGATAGACATGTTAGCTAATGCTATGATGATCATCTTATAAAATATAAATTTATCAAATTAACACACTCTACATTGTAAATTTATACAGCATTATGTGTCAATTATATCTCAATTTTTTTAAAAAAGAAAAGAAGAAACAAAAAAAGTATATAAGACATCAAAATTTCTGTAGGCTAAAATTTCTGTAATCAAGCTAAAGAAAGCCACTCAGCAAACATGAGCTATATTTCATGCAAAAGGAGAAATTACTCAGAGGGCAGATCAAAGAGCCATAGTATATCATTCTCAGACTTTAAGCTCTACTCCATGAATTGGTAATATATGCCACTCTGGACTCAGAAGTTATGGATTTCAGAATTATATTATGGAACAGTAACTACTGCGAGTTTTCTATTTTACCCTTTTATGAATAAGAGGATTTGTGCCAGTATTCTTTGCCTATTAAATTATTATATATTGGGTTTGAGGGCTGCGGCAGAGAATGGAGCAAATAACTTGTGGCTTTGCATCACAGGTTCTCAGATCAAGAAGACCTGCATTCTAGGCACCCTATCTGAGATGTCATATGAACACATAAACCTGATTTCAAAGACAAGATCCTGTATTTGAGCTGATGTTGAAAATTGATGAGAATTTGGAGAGCCTTTAAAGAGGCAGATTTTGCATGAGGGGGTGGACATGAATTATTAGAAAATGGACTTCACTAACCATCCTTCAAGGTGGTCTCCAATGATTCTCACCCTGTACATGCTTTTGTAATTTTCTTCTAGATTGAATAAGGCTGATTTGTAGACCTAATAGAGTTTGTGAACGTGATGCTATGTGATTTCTGAGGGTAAGTCCAAAAGGACATTAAAATTTCTGCCTCACCTTTGTTACTTGTTCTGGGAGAAACTATCGAATATGTCATTTGGGCATCAAAACAGTCCTGTACATAAACCCACTTGTACAAAAACTAGGACCTCTCAACAACAACCAATACCAATTTACAAGCTGTGTATGTGAGTAAACACTGAAGTAGATCTTCCAGCCCTAGTCAGTTCTTCAGAAGACTGCAGCTCTTGTTAATGTTTGTGAACAACAGACACAACCCAGTTCAAGAACTGCCCAGCCAAAATGCTTCAGACCTCCATAAATTTTGAAAATAAAAATGTTTACCATTATCTTTAGTCACTGGTTTGGGATAATTTGTTATGCAGCTATAAGTAACTGATATACATGCAGTTTCTCTCTCTCTCTCTCTCTCTCTCTCTCTCTCTTTCTCTCTCTCTCTCTCTATATAATTTTATTTCCCATGTAGTTTTCACCAAAGAGTTCTTGCACATGAACACAAGTAAACAATTCCATCCTATTCCCCACAGAAAAGAAATATAACTCATACAGAAAACTATGATATATGACAGGACAATTTTCTCTGACTTCAGCAATCCTACCTCAAAAATCCCCTTATTTCAAAGATATAAGATGTAATGGCAAGTTTCACTTGCTTGGTTTGTACAAAGCTTCAGTTTCAAAAAACATTCACTTCTGATGTGTACCCAATTTCAGTTCTGTTTTTTTAATCCAAACAAAATACAACAAGTCTAGTAACCATATTCTCCAACATGTAACTCAATGAATTCTCACCCTAGCCACGGGATAATTAGTATCCTTTCTGTAGTTAACTATGCACAGATTCATCAAATATTTATAGAAAGTAAAAGGAAGGAAGGAAGGAAGGAAGGAAGGAAGGAAGGAAGGAAGGAAGAAAGAAAGAAAGAAAGAAAGAAAGAAAGAAAGAAAGAAAGAAAGAAAGAAAGAAAGAAAGAAAGAAAGAAAGAAAGAAAGAAAGAAACAGCTGAAAAACTGGGCTGTTTTTCCCCCCCCAAAAAAGAAATTACTCAGAGGAAAGATACAAGTGCCACGGTGAATCAATTCTTGACTTTGAGACCTAATCAAGAAACTGACATCTTCAAAATTCTGTTACAGAAGAGCTTTACTGTATTATCCTTTTCATTGTTGCAGTATGCATAAAATAAACTATATTTTCCTACATAAGAAACCTGAGGTTATTTGTATATTTTTACATATGATAGATGCTTCACTGATGACACTAGTAAGAAAATTGCAACTCCCATTATTTTCAATTTCATTCATTGGGTATGTCTAGGAGAAATTGAGGCAATAAAAATACTGCTGAAATGATCTGGGATTCATGAGATTTCATTATACATCAAATTTGAGGAACCGCCATATTATTTGCTCCAAGATATAACATATTTTAAACATTCATAGCATGTTTATATTGTTTGCTTTGTAGGCAAACGCCAGGAATTAAAATGAGTGCAATGAATTTCAATTTTCCAAAGTAGGATTTTAAAGGAAGTGGTAGAATTTACATAAAAATGAATTTATATTGCCTTTATATTGCACAAATGTCTATAAAATATGCTAATTAAGGAGACTTTCAAGACAACAAACTATGAATAACGTCAATTTTCCTATCATTATGGAGGCCTAACTATCTCACATAAAATGAAGAAAAAGTAACATTTTCTCTTGTAGTTACTATGAAAATTAAAGAAACCAATGTTTGTAACCTAATGTCTAACGTAGAATTTTAAATATGAAAGGTAAAATCAGTTAGTTGTCTCTCTGTAGACCTTATATCCATTAGTATATATTTCACAGTTCAAAGTTTTGCCCTAAGTTTTAGACACGAAATTTTCTCACAAACTAAGAATATTTCTATCCTTAGGTATAGAGTTCCTTTTTAAAATATATTCTAGATTGATTTATAAGTCATGTGCCAAATTATCGACATTCAAGAACTACAAAGTTGTAACTTCAAAGGAAATATGAACACAAATTTTCCAGCTAGAAAATTTTCTCTTTGTAGTTATCTTACATTGGCAGCCAATTAGCAAAGAAAAATGTGTTTGGAGAAAATATAACCTGAGTAAATGAAGCTGGTAAAGTAATTTTAATATCATTGGGCTTACAAATTCTGAGGCATTCTTCTGGAAAATCAGAATGTATTTCCCATAGCATGTAAAAGGTCAAGTTCTCAAGCCAGGACACCAAATTCTTGGCACACATTTTGTACTGATAAATTTGGCCTGATTTTTGAGTACAAAGATGAAACCATTCTGTGTTCCCAATACTGTATTTAAAATCAGAGTTACTGGGAAACTAACAATTAATTTAATTTTAAAATCTCCATTTGTTGATCAACATTTTCCTGACATTTAGTCTTTCAGAAATAAAGCCTACATATAATCTGATTTTTTTTTTGTTTGTGTGTGCATGTGTGTTTTGTAAGTAACCTGGTAGTTTCTGCATGGGTATAAGTTAGTTGTTCTTTCTTTTAAATTGACTCTCAAAATATAACGCATGATTCTCTTTTCACTAATTTTGTCTAGATTCATTAGCACTTATGGGGATAGCTACCCAGGTAATTTGTTAAATCAATAAGTTGTCCTTTTTTCTATTATAAGTTTGATACTTGTTTTTATTTGCTTTTTGCCAATAAGCTAATATTATAAGTTTGTATGAATATTTTCTCTAGCTTTATTGCCAGCCATCTCATTCTTAGAAGGTGTGTGTTACTGGTCTTATACTCATTCTACTGGAACTTCTTAAGATGCCCTGAGAATCACTGTTGCAATTTTCCTCAGTGAATGGATCACAATTTTGCTAATATATTTTCAATTTTAGTTTATACACTTTCATTTGAATGTTTGTATCTCAGTAGGATGTTATAAATCTTTGGTCTGCTATCATTCTTCTGGAAGTTGCTTTATAACCTCTCATTTTATTTCATGGAAATGATATTTTCTTGTTTCTTACTAAACGTTAATCTCTCTAAATATTTTTCTTTATTTAATTAATTTGGGCAGCTTTTCCTACAAGTCATTAATATAACATCCTTTTTCTCTTATTTTTCAAAATATATACCACATTTTCAAATTTTGAAATGTTTTTCTGCTTATCTTTGATAAAATATATGTCTGAAAAGACCCAATGTTTCCCAAGAATGGAAACGTGGGGCTATTTTCTTGCTACTGCCACTATTCATCTGGGTGCTTACAGCATTCTGCTCTAAAATCTGCAGCCATGAATACATCTCTTAATATAAAGCCTGACATCTTTAATACCTTTACATAGGACAAATCCCTAGATTTGAGTGGTCTTGCTTCACTATGGCCTGCCTTTTAGATATTTTGATTTGATAATATATTGCTTTATTGTTCATTCTGATTTTGCATTTCCTATAAATTGTATGTGTTGGAGCTATAACTTCCAGATGAAAACCATGGCTAGCAGTCCTTACTCAGCATGCTGATAGGTGGAGTATGAGTGATGAAGTCTCAGAGAGTTTTTGGATATATATAAACTCATAAGATGAAAAGTATAATTTATTTCCAGTTGACCAGGTTTTGTAATTGGTAAAATTAACCATCTCTAAATTAGAAAGCAGTAATCTGTTTGGAAGGGTTGAGACTTTTTAACTACTACCAGGCATACGATGTTTCCCTGATAAATGCAGTGTAACATTCACAAGTTACCAATTACATTTTTTTTAATATACCTCCAGTTTTTATTTAATAAAAAATCTTTAATTTTAGAGATAGGTTGGTCATAAGTCTTAGTTTTCAATGACTGAATTGTATGGTTTTCAGTTGTGTTCTACTTTTCCTGCCAACTAAGAAGCTATTTTGGCATATAGAAAAAGAACATAAAAAAATCATAAGAATATATTGCAATCCACTGATTAAGTATATTTTCTGAAATTTCACTGACTATATCCTTTGTGGTATTTGATTTATGCAATTTTCTTTATTTTATATCAATGGAGAAAATTTTATTGGTATTAACTTTCTAAAAATTAGGCAGCACCATAATGTAGATTGATTATTATATATTTCTAAACAGTTAATTTAGTGAAAAATGTTTAAGGAGGGCTTGTAAGTTGAAAGCTCTACTTCAGTAAAGTTTATACCAGAGATATTTCTCTAGAAAAAAATTAATTAGTAATGAGCCAGTTACAAAGTTTCCTTAAAAAAGCCACACCTAAATTTGAAGTTTTCATGGCAAACATTTTATTAGGAATCATATCTGCAATATTCTACAATATTTCTGATTAGTTTCTATTCAATATATGATGACAATCCATCCATTTTTAAAGACAGAAATGAGTTTAACTTACTGGGTTGTTTGTTTTTTTTTTTCATTTATATCCCCACAGACTACAAGTGTGCTCAATAAATGTTTGTTTGAGGCAAGCATTCTTCAGACTACTTGGACTATATGACTAAATTATTCTCAGTAGGTCAGTGGTACACAAAATGTGGTTTGGTGACTGATAGATAACTCTAAGTTTCTCTTGGAAAGACCCAAGGAGGAAACTATTTTTGTGATAATGCTAAGATATTATTTTCTTTTTTCACTGTACTTTTTGCTTTGATGGCGCAAAAGCAATGGTAGGTAAAAGTTATGGCAGTATTCCCAAACTGTACACATAATCACTCTATTCTTCAAAGATATGTACTTACAGGAAGATAAAATGCCAGTTTCACTTTCTAAATGTTTTTGATGAAATAATAACATTATTAACTTTATAATTTCAGACACCAAGTACACATCTTTTAAAATATCCTCTGTGGTAAGTTAGGAAGACATATAGAGGATTGTAAGAAAATGTTATGAACAACTATATGCCAACAAACTGGACAACCTGGAGGAAATAGATAAATTCCTAGAAACATACAATCATCCAAAACTAAATCAGGAGGAAACAGAAACTGAATAAACAGAGTACACCTAGTGACAGTGAAGCAAGTAATTAAAAAATAAATAAATAAATAAATAAATAACCTCCCAACAAACAAAAGCCCTGGACCAGATGACTTCACATGAGAATTTTACCAAACATTCCAAGACCCTTCTCAAACTATTTCATAAAATTCAAGAGGAAGAAACACTTCCAAACTCATTTTGCAAGGCCAACATTATCCTAATTCCAAACCAGATAAAGACACTACATAGAATACTCCTGATGAATATAAATGTTAAAATACTCAACAAAATATTAGCAAGCCCAATACAGTAATGCATCAAAAAGATCAAACACCATGATCAAGTGAGATTTATTCTGGGAATGCAAGGTTGGTACAACACTTGCAAATCAATGAATGTGATTCACCACATAAACAAAAGGAAGGATAAAAACCACATGATCATACCAATAGATGTAGAAAAAACATTTGATAAAATCCAGCACCCACTATGATCAATATATCTTTTTGTTTCTTCCTTGGTATTATTGTTGACCCATTCATTGTTTAATAACATGTTATTTAGCTTCCATGTCTTTGAGTGTTTTTCAGTGTTCTTGTAATTGATTTCTAGTTTCATAGCATTGTGGTCAGAGAAGATGCTTGATATGTTTTCAGTATTATTATATTCATTGACTTGTTTTGTGTTTTCTAACATGTGGTCTATCCTAGAAAACATTCCACGTGCACTTGAAAAGTATGCATATTTTACTTCTTTGGGAGGAAGTACTCTGAAGATATCAATTAAATCCATTTGATCTAGAGTTTTGTTTAAGACTACTGTTTCCTGGCTGATTGTCTCTCTGGAAAGTCTATCATTTGAAGTCAATGGGGTGTTAAAATCTCTTACTATGCAGGTATTTTTGTTAATCTCTCCCTTTATGTCCATCAAGATTTGCTTCACTTATTTCGGTGCTCTTATGTTGGGTGCAAAAATAAGTACTAGGGTTATATCCTGTTGTTGGATTGTTTCATTTATCATTATGCAGCGTCCTTCTTTGTCTCTTACTATAGACTTGGTTTTAAAGTCTATTTTGACAGGTATAAACACTGCTACCCCAGCTTTTTTTTTTCCTTTCCATTTGCATGAAGTATCTTTTTCCATCCTTTTACTTTTAGGCTGTGTTTATCTTTCAATCTGAGGTGGGTTGCTGTGGCAGCATATATATGGGTCTTATTTTCTTATCCATTCAACTACCTTATGTCTTTTGGTTAGAACATTTAAGCCATTTACAGTTAAAGTCATTATTGGTAGATACATATTTAGTGCCACTTTATTTCTAGATTATTTTCTGTTGTTGTTGACCCTCTCTTCTTCTGGCAAGTCCTTTAATATTGTTACAGTACTGGTTTGGTGTCAACAATCTCCTTTAGGTTTTCCTTTTCAGAAATGCTTCTTATATCTCCTTTGATTTTAAATGATAGCTTTGCTGGGTAAAGTAGCCTTGGTTGTAGGTCCTGCTTTTCATCAACTTGAATATTTCATGCCACTCCTTCCTGGCCTGAAATGTTTCTATTGAGTATTCAGATGACAGTCTAATTGAGCTCCCTTGTGTGTAACTACATGATTTTCTCTTGCAGCTTTTAGGATTCCCTTCTTGTCTTCAAGCCATGTCATTTTCATTACGATGTGTCTCAGTGTAGGCTTCTTTGGGCCCAAGTTGTTTGGCACTCTCTGAGCTTCCCAGATTTGAATGTTTTTCCTTCACCAGATCAGAAAGTTTTCAGTGATTATTTCTTCAAATATGTTCTTAATCCTCTACTTGCTCTCTTCTCCTTCTGGTATTCCTATGATGCAGATGTTGTTAAACTTTACATTGTTCAAAATGTTTCTTGAGTTCTCCTCATGTTTTTTAATTTTTTTTCTTTTTACTGCTCTGCTGGGGTGTTTTTTACTACCATGTCTTCCAAATCACTGATTCAATCCTCTGCTTCAGTGTCCTCCAACCTTTTTGGCACCAGGGACAAGTTTCATGGAATACAATTTTTCCACAGACTGGGGTGGGAAGGGGCGGAGCAGGAGGCAGAACTCTGGCCAGGGAGAAGGGTGGGAGACAGATGGCAGAGCTCAGGCAGTAATGCAAGCAACATCCACGAACAGGGAGGAGAGAGGCTGTGGACCCCTGCTCTGCTTCTGTTTTTGTTAAAAAACCTATTGTTTATTCCTTGCAGTGTATTATTTATTTCAGATATTGCATTACTTATTTCTGATTGATTTTTTAATAGTTTCTATGTCTTTTTTCATGTGGTTAATTATCCTTACAATCATTACTCTAAACTCTTTATCTGATAAATTGCATGCGTCCATTTCATCTAGTTCTTCTTCTGGAGAATTCTCTTGTTCTTTCATTTGGAGTCTGTTTCTTTGTCTTCCTGTTTTGGTTGTTTCTTTGTATTTTCTGCCTTACTTGTTAAACTGATCAATGAATATAGCATCAAGGTGTAATCAGTAGGCTAGTTTAAGCACCGTGGGGTGGGGCAGACTGATTGCTGTAAGGAAGGCTATTGCTTCCCCTCAGGCTGATACTGCTTGGAAAGGAGTGCTCTGCCTGAGAAAGGTACCTTCTGCAGTATGGGGGATGACTTAGCATAGGAATCCTGTCAGCAGTTCCAACAGCTCTCACCCCAGAGCCACCATCCTCAGACTCTCCTCAAGTGTCTCTAGTCCACTCAGCCCTCCCTCTGTTGGAACTTTGGGTAAGGGCTGCAAACAAAATTTTGTGTGTTGGCCCTTTAAGGGCACTCTGCCTCTCCAGCCCTATTTCCCTAGGAGACAGAAACCCTGCTGCTTTTTATATCTGGATGTTATCTGGGTCCCTTTTTGGCTCTGGTGTTTAGGGAGCCCAGCTTGGCATTTAGACCCCAAATTTCTCAGGAGGAACCCCCACCCCAGCCACTGAAATATCCGTCTGGGACTTCAGCAGCAGCCAATGGGAGCCTAGCAAGCGAGCTGTCTTGTGACGCCTTTGTACTCCCAACCAATCTCGTTGTAGTGGAGTGGTTTCTTCTGTCTGTCCGTGGTTATAAGGCTTCTCTCCAGCTAGTGTTCAGTTGGTTATTCAAAATGATTTCTCTACAATTTAGTTGTAATGACATATTGGTCCTGGAGGAGGTTTGTGTAGATTCCTCTTACACCTCTGACATCTTGGATCTCTGTCTAATCTTTACCATTGTTCTTGAAATGACTAAAAAACTGCTTATTTGTACTTGACTATTTGGAGGAATAGTTTATTAAAATATGGCAATAATACTTAAATGTGTCAAAAATTAATGGAAAAAAGAGAATCTAGGAAAATATCACATACAAAAAATAATATGGTATATGCTAAAGGTGAAATTTTATGTAAATCAGTTTGACTACCTGGTTTATCATATATAAGAAGGCTATTTGTAAATATATTTGTAGTAACATAAATCTGGAAACAAATTAATATCCACAATAGGAGTCTGCTTATCAAAATTATGGACTATTAAGACTATTAAAATATACGCACCCTTACAGAATGAGTATCTACTTATATGCTCCTTGGTAGATAAAAATCATACAAATATTTAGTTACAAATGAAGATTATAGAATAGAATGTATCATGATGTCAATGGTATAATCTGGAGAAAATAATGGAAAAATATCTGAAAGAATTTACACAAAATGATTGGAGTTTAATTTTGTATGGCTGGATTTAGGATTTTTTTCTTTCTCCTTTTCCTTGTTTTTCTCATCTGTATTTCCTCATTTATTTTCAATGTAATGAATATATTAGGTAATAATATATAAGGTGAACAGAAGAATAAATGTTCAAACAATTTCAGAAACTTGTCTCTTCAATCTTATGAATCCTAGATCGCTGAGGAGAGAATGTGGCAACAAAACTCTTTGAGATGTTTTTGGTAGGTGTTGATGTACTCTTTGAAAACCTTAATTTGCCTTGTTTTTTAAGGCTTCATTTTATTTTATTTGTATTATATTCATTTTTTAAATTTTTTTTATTGTTCAAATACATTCGTCTCCATTTCCCCCACACAACTTCCCCCTTCCCCACCTACCCCCACCTCCCTCCCTTCAATCCTTCTCTACTTTATCTTTGTCCATGGAATCTTTATACATGTTCCTTGATGGGGTTTCATTTTAATCACATGATTATCTAATGCCTTCACTGGCAAAACAAACAAAAAAATTCTTCATTTTTTGGAAGAGTTGTCATCAAATATATTAATGAATAAAGGAATAGCACTCATAAAGACAGATTGGATAATGAACTAGGAAGAGTTTTCTGAATGCTATTAGGTATCTATTACTTTGTCATGAAAACACTATTTTTCTGAAATTTGAGAGGAAGCGTGCTCGAAGATTGCTGAAAATAACTTGTGTGGCTAAGGGTTTGGCATAATACAATATGAAAAGATGTCAAACTACTACTTCCCCCTGGTAAGCATTCTGTTTTAAGGATAATATTACCCTCAATTATTATTTTTCCCAAGTTGCACATTAGCGTGGATTAAATAATACAATTTGTTTCCATTGTTAAAATAATCTCTATGAGTTTAGGTGTTGTTTAGGAAAATACATTATTCTACAAAATAACCTTAATGTTTAAGGGACATTTATTTTGATATATTGTTTCTTTTCCCTGAGATGATTCCAGCTATGTTCTTAAAAGAGAGATAAGGCACCCATTCAGCCAAGCTATGAATAACTATAAAAGAAAATAACAAGATTTACAAAAGTATATAATTCTTTAAATGCAATTTGCTGTTTCTGGGCCACTACCCATATTCATATGACATATGATTTATAGACACATAAATGAAAGTTTAATTGGCCTACTTCTGGTTATAATTTTGCACAGCCTGACAAGAAATGGGGAACCATGTTGCTGCTGAGAGGTACTATGCCAAAAGTGATTACACTTTTTAAATCAAATAATGAGAATTATATCCAGACAATGGAGAGCATGATTGATATTGAGATGGCCCCATCACTATATTTAAGTCCAGTCATCCAATTCCAGACGTCCCAACACAATTATCCAGACTCCTTATATATATATATATATATATATATATATATATATATATATATATATATATATATATATAATTTGCCAACAGGGCTGGAATCAGTTTTAAACATATAAGTGGAAAATGGAGATACCCTGAAAACTCTCCTTTGTCATTTTCTCCTTTAAAAAATGCAGTCAGTATGGAGTAGTTAAAATTACAGTATCTGTGTTTTTGCTTTCAACTTAGAAACCGTGCGCCCATGACTGTGATCTAGTTTGGGCAATTATGAGCTAGCTTGAGTCAGAAAGGTTAAGGAAAATAAATATATTTTTAGTAGTGAGTATTGTTGTCCTAGCAAGAGGCAATAAAAAGGCTGAATGACAAATAAAAAGTTCATGATTATGTGAACTATAACCCTTCACAGTCTGAAACTATGATTGCAAGCTTTCATATCCCGGGGGCTTGTCTCACTCAAGGAGAAAGCAGTGCACAGATAGATCAAAATTACAGTCCAGCTAAGTAGGTGACAACCACTTACTAATTAGGAAGCATGTCTTGAGGGCAGCAGATATAAAAATAGAAATAAAGGAAAGGTGATTTCCTTTTCATTTTAAGGTAAATTTATCATATGAAAAAATATGTTCCCAAGAAAAACAAAATTATAAAATAGTGTAGAAATAAGAACAATGTTTAAGAAATTGAATCTTTTTAAATAACAATGCTAACCATTGGGACATCTTTGAAAAGTAAAGAGCACATATGACAGGATATAGAAAAAGATTTTTAAAAATCATTTCTTAATATAATGAAGTCACAGGCAGCATAATGCAGTAGAAAGTGCAAAATCTGACAGTTGAGAAATAAGTATACCATTATTATAGGCTGTGCCACTAATTCATCCCAAAAATTTAGTCTAGAATTTCATCATTTTGAGCCTCAAATTCCTCCCCTGCATCATCAGATGGTTGGAGTAGATAATTTCATGTCTCTGGGATCATTTTATTTATGGATGCCTGTTTTTGTTTGTAAAATAAGAATGCTTTTTCTCTGATTAAGCTACTGTTAAGTTCACTTTGAATTCTTTAGATAATAGTACTTTTAAAGTTGAGTAATTATAAAATATAACTCAATGTTAATATAATATTTTAGTTTCATAGAACAAAACTACAGCATGAGAAGAAAATAAGAAATTGAGAGAACCCTGAAAACAAGCACATTTTGTACAAGGCCACTGTGATGTCCCTTTAAACTTTTAAATTTCATTTATATCCTATGTCTTCCAAGAAATACTGATAGAAAGATATGCATTTTAGGTTTAAACTTTTAATAGCCATAAAAATGAGAGATTATAACTAAAAATAGGTCATAACCTACATGTACTTGGTACAACACATATCTATATATTATATTATAGGTATGTAATATCTATATATTATACTAAAGAATAGTTGTACAATTGTATTAGGACATCAAAGACTTTCTTCTAAATTTCATAGTTTGTCAAAAACATTTAAAAACAGATTTAAGAGTCACCAACTTCTTACATTGTTAAGAGTATCTAACATTTAATTAGTGATAGTCTATCCTGAAATATTTTCTAAACAAAACTTAATATATGCTTTATTATAAAATGTAAAAATTATAAGTGTAAAGATTATTATATATTCCAACTAATGAAGTTTTACTGTTATATTTATGTCCAATTAATGAATTCAAATACAAGTTTCTTGTAAACATTTCCAATGTTATCTGAAGTCTTGATTTCTATGCATTATTTTTAAAAATAGAAACAGAAGATAATTTATTACATTTAAAGGATATCTTAATGTTACACATGGGACAGTTTAGCATCATTTTTAAGTTCAGTCTCTGGAGTGAGACTGCTGAGTCAAACCTCAGCTCTACTACTGCCATGTGATCTTAGATTAGTTTGATTTTCTATTCAGATGGTGGGTGTAGATAATTTCACGTGTCTGAGATTATAAACAGATCTATGCTTCCCATAGAGAACATAGCTTCTCTGTTTCAGTTTACTCAAAATGAGATGCCACATATCAGGTGACTTAGAACAGCAGAAATTTATTATCTCATAGTTCTGAAAAAAGACATCTGAAATCCAAGTGTCATCTGAAGGGCCTCTCTCTGCAAGTACTAGGGGAGGATCTCTTCCAGGTCTCCTTCATAGTTTCTTGTAGTTCCCTATCTTGTGACAGACAACTCCAGTCTTCACATAGCATTTATCCTGTGTGTACGCCTGTGTGTATCCTGTGTGTATCCTGTGTATACGCTTCTTCACATGGCTTTTTTTTCTCTTTTTTTTATAAGGACACAATTCTTATTGAACTGGGAGCCCGTCCTATTCCAGAATGATCTCACCCAAACTTATCCAATTATGTTAGCAACCTGTTTCCAAATAAAGTCATAATTTGACATACTGAGGGTCAGAACTTCAAACTATAAGTTTAAGAGGGGCACAATTTAACCCACAGCAAACCCATGGAGATGCTGTAATCATAAAGTAGTGATTTATAAATACATATATTTATATGGGAGAACAACAGCACATGGAAAGCTCCCAACCATGAAAATATAAACAGGTCTATACTTCCCATAGAGAATCAGAAATCAAATTTTAATGTGTCCAAGCAAAATAAGAAACATAAGAGGAAAACATGTTTCTCTTAATGTCTATGAAATCATCCTAAAATACAGCGTCATTTTTTTATCTATACTATACCTTTTTCTGTATTCCTAACTCTTATCTACATAAAGTTTCTTATGCAAAAAACACTGAATTTTTTTTAAAAACCTAAATCAAAGCATGTCCATTCCACTACTTCAGCTTATATAACATTTTTTTGCCACACTAAGGGTTAAAAAAAAAAAAATCAGGATTTCTGCCATGTTCTGCAGGCCCTTCCTGAATGGATCTTTATATTACATCACCAAGTTTATCTCAGATTTTTCCTAAAAGCATACTGAATTCATCTCTGTAACTAAAAAGGGCCCTTGTTAACTCAAGGATTTCCCCATTGGAACTTTGTTCAGAATAGTTTTATGTTGCAAGGAATATGACGCGCGCGCAGAGCTTCTGGGTCTGAGGGTCACTGTCCAGGGCTAGCTGAGGTGGAAGCGTGGGCTCTGATCCCACAGAACCCATCCCGAGGTTGTCACAGATGGGGGAATAAACATGAGTCATCGCAAACACTTCTCTGTCTGCCAGGAGAGGGACGCATTGCTCTTCCCACTAGTGGAGAAGTCCCCAGCCCCTTTGTCCAAAGGCTTTTATTGAAAGGGTTATAAGTGGGCAAGATAATAGGAATATACAGATGATCTCGCTACATCAGTATGTTAATGTTTACAAAGAATAAATGATGTTTTGAAGAAAACAAATGGCAGGAACACATTTATATGGGTCCAAGAGGAGACTAGTAAACATGAAAACATAAACATAATAGCACCAAAAGGTTTAGGGTTAGGGTCTGTGAATAATGCAAATTTCCTTCCCAACATGAGCTCGCTATCATAGCTTTTGAGGGAGAAACAAAGCATGCTTCAAGGAATTTACTTCTAGGCCTGATTTCCCCTGGGATCCGCCAGATCCAGTTTAAGGTTGTCTCCAGTATTGTTTCAAGCCTGAGTCAGGTGGGGGTAAGGGCAAGGCAACTAGGAAATAAGGAGATTTCTTTGAGATAGAATGAGGACCCTCACCATATCCAAGCTAAGCCAACAGGTGTGGGTCTTTTTGACTTTTCTCCATATCCCCCAAGTTTTTCCTTTTCCCTGATGCCCATTTTGGCTGTGCCTGTCTTAGGCTGTCCCTCCCATTGAGGGATCTTACATGTCTTTGACTACCAGCCATCTTCCAGGGCCAAGCAGGGCCCTGCCAGAGGGATAGGTTTTGTCTCCTCAGAGGGCTGTTTTCCCAAGGCCTCCTTGATTATTTGCAGGCTTGGGGACTTCTTGCCTGTCATCAGGGTTACCATTCCTGAAACCAAACAGGGCATTTCCCAACAGTTTTACCACAGTTCTTGCAGAGTGGGCTTTTCAACTCAGATTTCAGCTCAAATGTGTAATGTAACAAGCAACATTCTTAGAGTTGTAGTATTAACAATAGATGATATTTATTGACTGTTTATTGTGACTCTAGTAGCTTTCCATGCTCTATTTTAAATTCAGTACAACTCTATATGTTAAATTCTCTTACTGTCACCATTTTACTGATGATGAAACTGAGGTTTCATTAGACTCAAGTTCCATGGCATACACCCTGTACTCCAACACAGATTTTTCTGAAGTAAAGCTTGTGTTGTGTTAATGACTGCTAGATGCTCTCTTCCAGTTACATAAAGGAAGTTACTCTGGCATTTACTTATTAAAGAAGATTCAAAGAGATTCTGAAAAACTGGTACAGTATTTGCTAATAATACATGCTTAGGGCTTTTTAGTGTAGGAGTAGTTTTATATACCTCAGTAATTTTAAGATAATCTATTTAAAGGGATACAATAGTATCCATAATTATAATCTTTAAGCATCAAGATAAAGATTTCATTAGGAAATTATTTCTATGAAGGAATAAAAACATACAATTAATTTTAGAAAAATGCCTATATTAAAATAAACGCTGTTTGATGCTTAAAGGAAATGTTTTAGATACTTGATAGTTACTCCATTCTCTGATTTTGCCAGTTTACCATCAAACCTGCTTTCTTAAATGCATTTTCCTCTAAAATAAATCATTCATGTGACATTGCTCAGATGATGGCATCTTGTGAAAGTAGAAATGTCAGGAAGAGAAAATCTAGATCCAGATTCAACATTTGTAATTAAAAGTAAAACAAGTTTTTTTCTTTTTAAAGTGATAAAAATATAGCCTTGGCTGGTGTGGCTCAGTGGCTTGAGAGTCGGCCTTTGAGCCAAAGGGTTGCTGGTTTGATTCCTGGTTTGGGCACGTGACTGAGTTGCGGGCCAAGCCCCCAGTAGGGGATGCATGAGAGGCAACCACACATTGATGTTTCTCTCCCTCTCTCCCTCCCTTCTCTTCTGTCTAAAAATATTTTTTAAAAAATAAAGTGATAAAAATGTAATTAACATTTGATTCTATTTAATATTTATAATAATATACATCAAGATAGCAATTTGTCTGGCAATATATATAAAGATAGATAACTAATATGGTTAATATAGACATAGAATTTTATAGTACTGTTTATCAACAATGTTTAGGAAACATCATAAAGGGCATAATCTCTGTTAATGAGGAAATAACTTTCCTCCAGACTTCACTTTCACAACACATACTCAAGTCAGAACTTATCCTACAATACACAATTTTTAACCACACTGAGGATCTTTCAAATTGGCAGCCAGAATCATATTGATAAAACTATTTAGCCTTCTGTAAGCCTTGCTTCAAAATTTCATAGAAATCTAAGATAAGGAAAGTTGCATTAACATTTGTTTTCTTTGAGAATATTCAATATTAAAGCATATTTTATATTGCAACATTAAAGCAATGTCAAAATATGGCTCTTTCTAAGGAATATAATAATTAGAAGGATATTTGGTCCTATTAAATTTTTTTCTGGTAACTTTTCATATATATATATATGTATATCATAGTCTTGGTTTTTAAGAAGTGTGTGTGCGTGTGTAGTTATTATTGATATTTGGATCTTCTTGGAAAAGCTACAGAGCTTATGTCTTGCCAAATAAATTCTGATAATGTAAAGACAGATCTAAACCAACTCAGATTCCTATTGTTATTGGCACAGATGAAATAGTAATACCCTGGTTTTTGATTGAAGGAATAGGTTTTATGAATATATTTATGACCAGAAATTCTACTGTAAATTTGTTTTCTCTTGGTCCTTCTCAGAAATCTTATTGTAATAGCATAGCAGTGACTTTTATTTAGATTAAACTTGTCAGGGTGTTGCAGCTTAAGACAATTTTAGAGTCTTTCAAAATGGGATTCTTCCTTTTTATTGAAAAGTCTCATGGACAAATCATGGGAGGCAAATAAAATTTTGTATACTATTTTTCTATAGGCTTTTAATGGCAATGTTTGATGTGTATTTGAAGTTAACCAGCATATCTACTCACTTTGTGGAAGTCCGAGGGGAAGGGCAGAACAACGGACAACCCCATATAAAATAGTGCTGCTTCCATCCTAGAGAGCGCCAGGAGGGGCTAAAAAGAATAGGTTATTAAAAAAGTCAGTGTTAGAATGGGAAATAAAATGTCTTCCCTTAATGGCATACCACCATTCTTATTGATTTAAGTAGAGAAGAGGTGAGCTATAAAGTAAGCTGGGAGTAGGAGAAGATAAGGGTGGGAGGGAGGGGAACACACAATACAATATACAGATGATGTATTATAGAATTGTACCCTTGAAACCTATATAATTTTATTAACCAATGTTGCCCCAATACATTTTTTAAAAAATAAAGTAAACTGATTTCTGAGATGTCTGTATCTTCCATAACTTCTTCACTAATCCTAGAATCCTTATAAAAAATGATACAGAAGTCTTTGGTGAACAATGATATCTACACTTCGCAAAATGAAATTTATCCATCTCTATATTCCTTGCTGATGGGGACTAGGAAGGTATAACTAAATAAAACTAACACAGAGCATCAAAGTTTTTACAGGTCAGTGGCATAAGGAGTATTTTCTTAACTGGATGCTGCCAGTTGGTAAAAAGGAATATTCAGGGCATTTAGAACTGCCTTAGATGAAACTTTTGCGGGAAATTACCATAGAGTAATCAGATTTAAACCTTTGAGATAGGCAGCAGAATACTAGTACCTCTCGTAGATATTTCAAAGAAAAATATCATGTAATAATCCACCTATTCAGAACTAGAGTGCAGCTTTCTTCAATATTCATTAGTACCTATGCATGTAATTTAAGAAGGGGAATTTAGCATTATAATTATATTTAGTACATTCTGTAATTAAAATTAATCAGTTTTTCTTCTAACATAGCATCTGATGACAGATGGGTTCTAACTAGAAATAGTGGTTTTTAAGAGACCACTTTACTGTGGATAAGGCACAGTGTGGATATTACAGTGGCAGACACAAATTTTATTTAATTCTGTTGTGTGACATTGGCTACCTTAGGCAAAAGACCAGCTTTAGTATGTGAAACATCATTCGTAGTTTTCTGTCCATGTCTTTATTATCAGTGTGTCGTTTGGGGGGCGGGGGGAAGCAAAGAAGCTGTTGTCAAGAGGCTGTTCTGTTTTCCTGGGCAAAACACTTAACCTCTCTACACTCAGAAATTCTTATTTATAAAACATAAGTGTTGTCCAGTTGAACCCTGCAGCTGTGCTAGTTACTAAGGACTCAAATTTAATTCAGATTTTGTCCTTATGCTGTTCATTTCCTGGGGAATGGCAGAGATGTAACTAACAATATCAGTCCACTGTGTAGTCTAAGCAGTAAGAAAAGAGTTGTGAGACAAAAAAGAAGATGATTTGTAATTTTGAAAGTTTGTATAATAATGTATACAGTGAAGCCTAAGTGCTTCCAAATTACAAAAAGGATTGATAATATTTTTGCCTCTGATGACAAATTTGATTGCAAATTGGCTACACATTTCAAAACTTATGCAATGAAAATTTGAAATAGCTATTTTCAGTGACAGTCTTCTTAAATATATACACTGATGCTCTAGATAAGATCATGCTATATCTTTATGAGCTATACATACATACATATATATGTATATAAAATTGCTATCTATTGAAAACTTTGTTACTTCTGTCTTAGTACATGTTTATCAATTACATTAACGAGAGTTAAACAATTATGCAGCTAGTTCATTAAAATGACTTAATTTTAGTAAAACATCAAGATTCTGGGTTTTGTCAAGCATTCCCACTTATTAAAATATAGAATATGTGTTTATATTTTATAATACAGAAGCTATAAAAATGACATTTAAGTGAGTTCTTACATAGTGGGCATATTTTGAATTTGTAGGAAAGAAGTAAAACATGATCCAAAAGGGCACTGTCAGCTGCAGTTAGCAATAGTGTAGGCAAATACAGGAAACGTTGATTTTGTACTGGGTCGGTAGCTGTCAAGAAATTATATGTGAATCTTTAAAACCTAGACATAATGTTGCCATAGAAATAATTTGATAAATTATAATTAAACCAGAGTATATATTATAGCTGCAATTTAAATTTTTAACTAAAAGCAAAAATACACAAACATATATCAAATTCTGCATTTTAAGGCTCTCTTGACTCAATAGCTTCTAACAAATGTTATAAGTATTTTCCTTCTAGCATCAAGAGCTAAAATAACAAATTTAAATGTAAATAATTAACATGGTAGTAGGTTTTAGTTTGATGTGGTAAAAAATGGTAGCACTTGTAAACTTTGGTTCTAGTGCAGCAATAATGATTAAAAATATTTTTTAACTTTTACCTGTTTGGAAAGACTCATACAACATTATCCCAATTACTATCATGGTGATCTGGTATAAGGTGTCAGAGGTACCTATTTTTTTTCCTGATGGAAAAATGTGAATTGGATCTGATGAACTAAGAATGCTCATCATTAAAATTACAATCTCAAGACTAGGAAAGCAAGCGTTCTAATTCTAATTTATTATTGTATTTCTTCTTCTTCATTTAGTGCTTCTCATATCAAGTGTATTTTTGAAATAATATTTAAAGAAAAAAGTTAAAAGGTTTCCATGAGGATCATTCCTGAGGGTTTCAGACCTATGGAATAAGGCCATCTGCCCTTACCTGTTCAAACTGAGCATACACTGTGCAAAAGAGTGATATATATTTGGCAAAAGAAGCCTCCTAAGACCATAAGAGTCTAAAGTAGAGCCCAAAGACAGGAAATTTATTGCAGTTTGTAGGGAAAGATAAAACACCAGAAAGGACAGCTGTTTTAGAAAATAGTCTTCAAAACAGCAGTCAAGCCAGAATATGATGACCTCCTTGCTAGAGGAAATAAAAGTTGAGAAAACACCCTCTAGTCCCTGCCAAGGCATGGGAACCCACCATCAACTGCAGAGTCGTAAAACTGACAAGAGTGTTTGGTTCCCTGCACAGATTTGTTCAGAAGAACTCAGAAAATAAAAACAGTGAATAAAAAAAGAGAATTATTATGTGGTTATATCATAGTTTTAGGATTGATCATGGTTAGAGAGGCAAAACGCATTCTGGTACACATGTCAACAAGTGATTGATTCAGTTGTAGACTGGAAGTAAATATTTTACCCAAAATCAGACTAATTAAAAATTAGGACAATTAAAAATTGAGTCAGGACAAAGAAACAACTCTCTAAACTCTAGGTTAGGCATTCTAGTAATCTGTATCTATCTCTATATTCATGTATTTATTACACATATGTGGTATGTGTATATACATATATATACCATTAATACAAATATAGTGACAACTGATAAGTGCAATAACCTTGTGACACATATACACACACATGTATATACACCTACACTATGCAAACACACACAACCAAGATTCTTACAACCAAGAAAATACTGATTTTTGTCACATCTCCTGGTTTCATTGTTTCTTATTTAGCAAATTTAGTATTATAATTTGCAATTCTCTGTATGTTTCTTGTTTTTTATTATTTTAAATATATATTTTATTGATTATGCTATTACAGTTGTCCCATTTTTTTCCTCCCCTTTATTCCACTCCACCTTGCACCCCCCTTCTACCACCATCCTCTCCCTTAGCTCATGTCCATGGGTCATACAAATAATTTCTTTGGCTTCTCCATTTTGTATACTATTCTTAACCTCCCCTTGTCTATTTTGTACCTACCTTTTAAGCTTCTTATTCCCTGTACCTTTCCCCCCATTCTCCCATTTCCCCCTCTGCTCTGATCTCCATTTCTTTGATTCTGCTCTTGTTCTAGTTGTTTGCTTAGTTTGATTTTGTTTTTTGTTTTTGTTTTTGTTTTTTAGGTTTAGTTGTTGATAGTTGTGAGTTTGTTGTCATTTTACTGTTCCTAGTTTTTGATCTTCTTTTTCTTAGATAAGTCCCTTTAACATTTCATATAATAAGGACTTGGTGATGATGAACTCCTCTAAATTGATCTTATCTGGGAAGCACTTTATCTGCCCTTTCATTCTAAATGATAGCTTTGCTGTACAGAGTCATCTTTGACATAGGTTATCCAAGATTACTCTTGGATATTGTCTTTCATGACTTTGAATACTTCCTGCCATCCCCCTCTTGCCTGTAAGGTTTCTTTTGAGAAAGTAGCTGATAGTCTTATGGGCACCCCTTCGTAGGTAACTGTCTCCTTTTTTCTTGCTGCTCTTAAGATTCTCTCCTTATCTTTAATCTTGGGTAATGTAATTATGACATGCCTTGGTGTGTGCTTCCTTGAATCTAACTTCTTTAGGACTCTCTGAGCTTCCTGAATCTCCCGAAAGTCTATTTCCTTGACCAGATTGGGGAAGTTCTCCTTCATCATTTTTTCAAATAAGTTTTCAATTTCCTGCTCTTCCTCATCTTCTTCTGGCACCCCTATGATTCAGATGTTGGAATGTTTAAAGTTGTCCCAGAGGTTCCTAAGCTTCTCCTCATTTTTTTGAATTCTTGTTTCTTCATTCTGATCCGGTTGAATGTTCGTCTCTTCCTTCTGCTCCCAATCGTTGATTTGAGTCTCGGTTTCCTTCCCTTCACTCTTGAGTCCCTGTATATTTTTCTTTGTTTCACCTTGTGTAGCCTTCATTTTTTCCTCCATTTTGTGACCATATTCAACTAATTCAGTGAGCATCCAAATTACCAGTGTTTTGAACTGTGCACTTGATAGCTTGACTATCTCTTCATCACTTAGTTCTATTTTTTGAGCTTTAATCTGTTCTTTCATTTGGGCCATATTTTTTTGTCTTAGCATGCCTGTTACATTGTAAGAGGGCGGAGCCTTAGGTATTCACGAGGGCAGGGCAACCCAGGTCACCGTTTTGTGATGCTTTGTGTGGGGAGGGGTCTGAGAGGGAACAATGCCTCTTGCTTGGCTCTTGGCCAGCTTTCAGTCACTCTTGCTTCCCACAAGAAAATTGAGCCCTTCCAGTGCTAATTCCTGGGTGGGTGGGTTTGTATATGTTCTAGGACCCTGTGGGTCTCTCTAATGAACTCTCCTGTGAGGCTGGGAGTTTCTCCCACTGCTGCAACCCCCACAGGATTTTATAGCCAGAAATTTTTGATGCTTTATTTTCCCACACTGGAATCATAGGTTGCATGGTCTGTCTTGCTCCCTACTGTTCCTCTCAGTTTATTTGTGTACAATTGTGGGACAGCTGAGTCCACCAGCCGCAGCCTGGAGCACCCAGTCCTCTAGCCATCACCTTGACGGTGTTGTCTCTGCCCCGGCTACCCGCCTCCATCCCTCCTACCAGTCTGGATGAATGTTTCTTCTTTAACTCCTTGGTTGTTGGACCTCCATACAGTTCAATTTTCTGGCAGTTCTGCTTATTTTTTGTTTTTAAATTTGTTGTTGGCCTTTTGGTTGTGCAAGGAGGGAAAGTGCATATAACTATGCCTCCAGCTTGGCCACTACACTTGTCTCTGCTCTTTTTCTATCTCCCCAGAAAACTGTGAGTTCCTCAGGTATCACTTAATCTTAATCATCTCTGCATCCCAAGCACCTTGCTTATTTCTTTGGGAAGAGTGAGCTTTGGCAAATTCTTCTTGTTTCCATATTTGATCCAATCACAGTAATACAAAAAGGACTTCCCTATAGTGTTAGTTTCCTAGGACTGTCTGTAACAAAGTAAAACAAACTATTTAACTTAAAACACAGAATTTTATTCTCTCTGGAGGCTAGAAGTCTGAAATCAAGGTGTCAGCAGAGCCATGCTCCCTCTGAAGAGCCTAAGAAAAAATCCTTCCTTGTCTCTTCTATCTTCTGGTGGCCCCAGGCATTCCTTGGTTTGTTGCAGCATAATTCCAATGTCTGCCTCCATCCTCACATGGCCTTGTATGTGTGTGTGAGCTCTCTCCTTTTCTTATAAGGATGGAAGTCATTGGATTTAAAGACTCTGAATCCAGATGACTTAGTCTTCAGATCCTTAACTAATTGTATCTATAAAGTTTCTATTTCCAAATAAGATCACATTCTGAGGTTCCAGGTAGACATGGATTTGGGAGGACACTGTTCAAACCAATATACCTGTAAATCAGATAGTCCTACAAGACAATCAATAGATACATCATTTCTTTTTCCAACAAACACTTATTGAACTTACTATGAACTGGGTGAAGGAAAATACCAGTAAACCAGATAAACTAAGCACTATTCCCTTTTTATTTAGTTATGGGGAAATAATTGCAAATATAGATAGATGATAGATAAATAGATTATAGGTAAATAAGATTTGCAAATGATAAATATAAAAATGGATACATAAATATAAACATATACAAATAGAAATAGAAGTGGAGGTGGAGACAAAAAGATGAGGAGTTTAGTGAAAATAAGGCAAGAGAAGAAGACTGAAAGTTATATCATTAAGGTTCTACTTCTATGATTTGTATTAACAAGGTCTATTTAAGCCATTAAGTCATATTTTGAATATGAGTTAATTTAACCTATCAGTATTATAATTTAAATAGCTCCTCAAAAATGAATCTTTCTCATTCTCAGAGGACATTTTTATACTGAGTTATGGTAGATCGTTTAAAGTCATAATTTTTAATATTTATTTTTGAAAAAGGAAAGACTTCACCATGCTATTTTAACACTCCTTCATGAAAACAGATAGATATAAAGTTTTTAAAGAAATGTAATTTTTTTAAAAATCTGGTAAATTTACACAATGGAACACTACTCAACCATAAAAAAAGAAGGAACACTTACCTTTTGCAGCATCATGGATGGACCTGGAGAGTATTATGCTAAGTGAAGTAAGCCAGTCAAAAAAAGACAAATACCATGATTTCATTTATATGTGGAATCTAATGAACAAAATAAGCAAGCAAACAAAATGAAAGAAGGATTCATAGATATATAAAAAGGAGACTGAAGCTGTCAGAGGAGAAGAGGTTGGGAGGTAGGGTGAAAAAGGTAAAGGGATTAAGCAAAAAAATAAAAATAAAAGCAAACACAGACAGCAGCATGGTGGTTCCCGGAGGGAAAGAAGGATGGGGGAAGGCGGAGGAGGGCAAGGGGGCGATAAATGGTGATAGAAGAACTCTTGACTTGGGGTGGAGAACACACGACGCAGTTTGCAGATTGTGTGTTGTAGAGTTGTACACTTGAAACCTATATGGTTTTATTAGCCAACGTCACCCCAATAATTTTTTTTAAAGAAATATACTTTTTAAAAAGTCACTTAGTAGACAAAAATCACAGATTTGTCTTTTAATAACTATATAATGTTATGATTGTTTTATCATTTAAAAATAGGGACAGAAATCATCCCTCAACAGATAGTTGTGACAATTAAACAAGATAGTATATGTCGGGTGGTAACCTAGCACGTTATCAGGAACACAGTAAGCGTGAAACAAATATTAATTTATTCTAAATGTCTCTTGAATCATTTTCTCCTAATATCCCTAATAAACACATGATATAATATTTATTATCATAGTATAACTATTGACAGTTTTATTGTAATTGAATTGAATTTATGGCCTCTTCCTAGTCCATCATGAGAGTTTTATTAAGAAAAAAATGAAGAAAGTCAGAAATATACAATTTATGGTTAAAGGGTACTTTGTAGCCCCCCTTTTTAATTACTTTAACCTATTGATCTCAAATCTTCCTTTTAACTATCTAATAGTATTCCTCTTAATTAAACATATTACAAGGTAAATTATTTAAATGTAGCAGACATAGTTTTATCATACTTACAGATTTACTATACAAATATCATTCATTGCTTCCTCTGATAGTTACAAGCAAATGGATGCTTAATAGCATCCTCACTAGTGCCCCCATGCTATGATAAGTAGCTTGTTTATGAGTAACATGGGTAATCAGAATAGGTGATTGAATTAATTTGAAGACAGGGATGATGTCATTCTACCTTAAAAATCGTGCCAGTCTTTTGGATTGAAAAACTGCTTGGTGATTAGACAGTATATTTCTCTTCCATTTGATATGCTTTTATTTTAATCAAACTGATGCAAACTCCTTTATTTTGAATTAAAGTCTAAGTATTTCTCTACTTACTGGCAAGAAATTTAGATGAAGTATCTGTTCCTTTTGATAGAACAAACCTGCAAGAGTACTTTCCTTAGTTTGTCATGCAGCATTTAATAATTCTCTTCTTGAATTTAGAGTTTCTTGAAATGGGCTGAAATCTAAAAATATTTCTGGCAGAAGCAGTTATACCAGACATCTTAATTATTATGTTTCCCAGGAAGAAAGTGACAGGCTGTGTAAGGGAAGCTGACATGTCTCTCTGCAGCAATGTGCTTTTTATATTGGAACTTTAGGCGATTATAAATTACCAAGGCCTGAGACTGGCATGAGCACAAAGCCTCAGATACAAACCAGCTGCTACATAATGAAGCTGGTGTTAACTCCTTCAGATTTATGCCTATGGTATACTGCCTCAGTATAAGACTTTTAGGACCATATGGATTTCTAAATGGGCAGTAAAATATCTATCTCATTCTCTTTATTTTCTTGAACACTTGCTGTACATTCTTTACTGTGGGAATCATTCCTAAAGATCAAATTGAACGGAAAGATGAAACAAGCTGGAGGTGAAGAGGTTGGAATCTGAGGAGTGCAGGAGGTTGGCAGTTATTCTGTAGCGCTGATGTTCTTGACAACTATTGTTTGATTTGAGTCCCTGCCTACTCTGCTGAATGCCATGTTTCCACATCAGGAAAAGAACTTGATCTTTGCACCTGCTGCCTTGTTAGGGGGAGGGGAAAGCTACTTGGTGATTTTTAACTTAAGCTGCTGACATAACAGCACTGCACAGCAAATTGAACAGAGTAATCATGTTAAGCCATTTCCTGTTAGGAAAGTATTTTGAATTGTACTGCTACATTCTTTTAGCTTGTATCCTGAATTTGGGTCACTTTACTATGTGTTATTCTATTGCTAAAATCATCAGCCAAATCTAAATCCTGTGGCTAACAATTGAAAAGACAGTAATTAGTAAAATGTCATTCTCCAGAAAAAAGGATGTATCAAATGGGCCCTACTTAACTTCGTGTTTTTAAACCTCTAGAATTATGTGATTGATATATTTATTTAAAATACAAAAACAATGCTGTGAATTTTTTGCAAACACATATTTATAAATGCTTTGTTTTCTATGGAGAGGAAACACTATAACATTATAAATGTTAAAATGCTTTGGAGATATCAAGAAATGGACTAGGGTCTTATTTTGTATCTAAAGCTTTCTTTTTATATTACCTTGGATATTCTTGAATTTCTGTTTTTCAGCAAAAACAATTTAAAAAACATAAAACAAACAAACCAAAAATCCAGACATACTATGCCCTGCCAACTTCATAGCTTAGGTGCAAAAAGCAAATGAGAGTAAAAATGTGACAGTGGTTCAAACACTGTGCAGTGCTATAAAAAAATGTATATTTTTATCACCATTTCAGAAGATTTCTTGTATTGTTAGAAATTGATCCTCTTTTAGGAACACAAATCAGAGAACAGTGTACGAATAAAATAGTGAGTGGTGTGATTTTTGGGAACAAGTGCCAACCTGATAAATCTAGTGGAAAAGAAGGACCTTCATTCACAATAGAGCATCTTGTCAGTCTCTCATAACACATGAAATCCATCAAGGTACTGACAAAAGTTGTTATTAGGAAATCCTACCTATGGACAGCTGAGCCTGACTGAAGAGTTTATAAAAGTCCAGCCTCTACACTGCTTCTTTATTAGTTATTTCAGAAGATTTCCCAAAGAATTTATATGTAACCTCATTTATATATTATATTTTATAGGTAGCTTATCTTAGCATATACCTCAGACATTAGGAAATATCATTTTCAAATAAGATCATCAACAAAAAGTGTACAAATTAACTTTAATAAGAATATTCTTCTTTGCCATTCACATTAATTTTTTCATTACGTAGTGTATTTTGTTTTGAACCCCAGATAGATGATTTCAAGTGGTATCACCGATGATTTAGCCACTTACTAAAATTAAATAATATTCTCTTATTGCTAACTATAATACAGGTAATAAATAATATCAGGTCATAGAAATAAGAAAAAACTTATTATATAATAATTTTTATTTTATTTTTAAAAGATTTTATTTATTTATTTTTAGGGAAGGGAGGGAGAGAAACATCAATGTGTGGGTGCCTCTTGTGCACTCCCTACTGGGGACCTGGCCTGCAACCCAGGCATGTGCCCTGACTGGGAATTGTACCAGTGACCCTTTGGTTCACAGGCCAGCACTCAATCCACTGAGTCACACCTATTATATAATAATTTTTAAAGTATTTTAATTGAGAGACAATAGTATATATCCAATATAAATATTTGTATCACTTTTTGATAAAATGAAATACTGAAATATTAATTATCAGATAAGTTGCAAGCCATGAAATTATATATCAGTTTCACATTTAACTGTTCACTCTTACTATAACTCACTTGTAGCAAAGTTTCCAGTTGCCTTTTCTGGGCCAGCGTACCCATTCTCCAGCTCTTATATTGACTGCCAGTGGCATATAGATTTCCCCTTTTGGAAAATTACCTTTGGCAAAATAGAGGTTGTTTCACCTGAGAGGTTTTCTGCAACCAGGGGAAGCCCACAGCCAAGGACTGACTAAAAGAGGGCTACAAAATTCTGTTCCACCTGCCTCAAGATGTGATCGACCTGTGTTGCAATTCATGCAATTTAAACTCCAACTGAGACCACATTTTTGTGCAGGTCTCCTAGCTTTCCATTGTTTCATCTTGCTTTCTCTTTATGTAAACCTTTTCTCCGAAGAGCAAAAACTTGATAAATCTTGCTCCCAAGTCTTTGTATCCATCTCTGCTTCTAAGTAACTCAGTAGAAGACAATTGGTACCATGAATGACCCTAAGAAACAGATTCTAAGGATTCTGGAGTTTGATCACTCACCAGCTGGTGAACAATGAGAATGCCACTTTTCCATAGTGTGCTATTGATGTTTCTTAACATCCTGTAGAAAGTAATTGCCAATATTTTTACCTGTAGTGAAATGGGGGAGTGGAATGAAATGGACTCCCTTATCTCTGATATTATAGAGGTATATGGTAAATAATAACTTTTAGAAATGATTAATTGTGTGCCTATTAGAGAGTCTATTGATGCTTTGAAGATAGAAAATTACCAGCTTATACAATTAGAAATCAATTAAGAGAAAAGTATGACAGTGAGAGGGCCTCCGTGACAGGATTTGAAATAACCTTGATACAGTCAAGGTGGCAGCCAAAGTACAGACCAAGATCAGTACCCCACCCGAAGCAGTAGAAGAAATTCAGAAAATGCTGAAATCAGGGTTTCGGCAAGTGTCTAATACTAGTACCCTGATAAGGAAGGAATGGGGACCTTGGGGTTAAAATTTCTGGACAGATGCTTTTACAATTTTTCTGAGCCTTTTAGAGTATAGAAATGGCTAATTCCTTCCAAAACAACAACAACAAAACACTCTACCCTTCTTGAAGACTATTGTAAAACTTCAAATGGGTAAGTGTCTTACCAAATGCCCATTCAGGATCTGCTTTCACCTGTCCTCCTGGACACTAAACCAGTTACTAGCATGATCTGACTGGGGAAGAATTGGTCCTGGTATAGAAAAAGAGATACTATAAACTCTACAAGTGACAGGTTCTGGCTAATGGTGCCAACAAGAGCCAGGAGAACAAAGCATCTGGACAAGGGTGGCATAATATAAAACTGGTTATGTGAGAGTTTATCAACCTTCTTCTGCGATATCGGGTTTAAAATCCTGGCAAGATCCCTCAAGTTCAAATTCCTAGAGTATCCACGTATTGATTTCCAAAAAAGGTAGCCACACTACATTACTTATCATTGTAATCCATGAAGCCATTTACGATGAGGTCCCTGCTTTGATCCTCCTCAAGCTTAATATTCCATTTCTGTGGCTTGTTTGCCTTATGCACACCTCTTGAATTACTGAATCAGCAGAGTTCTAGTCTGTATACCTCTTCACATAGCAGGGATGCTGGCTTTAATGTGGCAAAATGAATGCAGTGTTTATACTTATGAAACAGACATCCTAATATCATCCCATATTGGCTGCCAGTGGTCCAAAATCCACATTTTCTATAAGGTTCCCAAGTTTGCTTTAGAACCTATTTAACAGATCCCATGAGAACAGGAACCACTGCTGATATTATTACTCCCATGTGATCTTTTCATTACTCTCTGTTGGAGAATTATAATCCCTTTACATTCTACTGAGCCTGTGCCTTCTCTAAGCCATCTGTAACTTAAATATAAGCAATACTGTTAAGAGAAATTTCATTCTGTTCAAGTAATGACAATAGCTCTCTAAGTAAAGTCTCAGCTGATATCATGAGCTTGAAGAGTCTAGTTCATGCTCCATTTCATCCCTCTACTTGCTATTCCCAGAGCCAAGTACCTGGAGAGAATACATATCAAACAATATTAAAATAATGATATGAGGACTTCTGGTCAAGAAGGCATTATAGGCATCCATAGCATGCCTCTTCGTGCAACCATATCAAAATTACAACAAAAATATAGAACAACCATTACTCAGAACCATCAGAAATTGAGTGGAATAGAAGTCTAACAACTAGAATAAAAGAAACCACATCCATCCAGACTGGTAGGAGGAGCACAGACGCATAATGGGCTAGTACCTCACCTACATGTGGCAGATAAAAATTTGGGAGCAATATGTCAAGAGTGAGGAGTCTCAGCGCACAGCAGCCCCACCAGCCCAGGGTTCCAGTGCCAGGAAGATAGTCCCCACAATTTCTGGCTGCAAAAGTAGGAATTGAGTCAGTGGAAGAAACTTCTCCAAGCAGTTCCTCTTAAAGAACCCACGCATGGACTCACGGACTCAGACTCCCTCTCTCTGAGCTCCAGCACCAGGGTAGCAGCTTGAAAGACATCAGTGGGCATACAGGGTGAAATTGAAGTGTCTTACATCAAGGAGAGCAGAGGCCATTGTCCCTTTTCTAAACCCTCCCCTCACAGAGCTAGCAAGCTGGTGCCATATCCAAGACTCCACCAACCTGGCTAACACTGTTTGGCCTGCCTTGGGGATCCTCAAAGACTCTACTAAACCCTACTTATGGGCCTACACAGGCTACTTTTCCATATGAATGGCGGGTCTTGGCTCATGCTTCCCCACTTCCAAAGTCCTCTTAAACAAGCAACAGCTGGCCTCAGTGAGTCTCAGGCCTGGCACTAGCAGCAGCCAGCCTAGATTCACAGCTTGGTCTCACCTGGAGATCTCCAAGGCCAGCAAAAGTAGCAGCAATCTCAGATTGTTTTATAGCTCAGGCAGGGTGTTTTATAGCTGGGCAAAACACAGGTCAGGGATGACCTTAGCCTGCACCACCTGGGAAACCCCAGGGCCAGTGACCCCAGAGAAACAGCTACAGACCATGTCAGAGCACCGCCATGCTGCCCCTCCACAGCACAACCTCCATAGAGTGAGGAGGTTCGTAGTAGGTAGTCACAGCAATTGCTGCAGCTGACTGGTCTGGGTAAATCCATCCCATTGACCTGTAAACAGTAACCGAGGCTCAACTACAAGAGGAGGGTGTACTCAGCCCACACAAAGGGCACAAATTGAGTACCCTGTCTGGGTCATACGAAAGACTGTGCCACTGGATCCTACAGGACACCTACCATATTAGGCCACACTACCAACTCATGGAGTCAAAACAGTTCTACTTAATGCATAAACACAAACACAAAGAGGCTGCCAAAATGAAGAGACAAAGAAACATGGCCCAAATGAAAGAACAGATCAAAACTCCAGAAAAAGAGGTAAACAAAATGGAGATAAGCAAAATATCAGATGCAGAGTTCAAAACATAGGTTATAAGGATGCTCAAGGAACTTAGTGAGGACCTCATAAGCATAAAAAGATCTAGTCAGAAACAAAGTAGACATTAATTGAAATAAGGAACTATTTAAAGGGAAACGACAGTAGAGTGGATGCAGCCAAGAATCAAATCAATGTTCTGGAACATAAGGAAGCAAAAAACAAACAAACAAACAAACAAACAAACAAATAACAATCAGAACAAAAAGAAGAAAAAAGAATCCAAAAACATGAGGATAGGATAAGAAGCCTCTGGGACATCTTCAAGAAATCCAACATTTGTATCATAACGGTGCCAGGAGGAGAAGAGAAAGAGCAAGGAAACTGGAAATCTATTTGAATAGTGAAAGAAAACTTCCCTAATTTGGTGAAGGAAAGAGAAATGCAAGTCCAGGAAGCACAGAAGTCCCAAACAAGATGAATGCAAAGAGGCCCACTCCAACATACATCAGAATTAAAATGTCAAAGTTTAAGGATAAAGAGAGAATCTTAAAAGCAGAAAGAGAAAAGCAGTTAGTTACCTACAGGGGAGTTCCCATAAGACTGCCAGTTGCTTTCTCAAGAGAAACTTTGCAGGCTAGAAAGGCTTGGCAAGAAATATTCAAAGTCATGGAAAGGGGACCTACAGCCAAGATTGCCCTACCCAGCAAAGATACCATTTAGAATCGATGGGCAGATAAAGAAATTCCTAGACAAGGAAAAACCAAAGGAGTTAATCATCACCAAACCATTATTACATGAAATGTTTAAGGGACTTATCCAAGAAAAATATGAAGATCAAATCTATGAACAATAAAATGGCAAAAAAAAAAAGCAGCATATCTATCAACAATTTAATCTAGAAAACAAACTAAGGAACAAGAACAGAGAGAGAATCATGGGAGAGCTTTTTGATGGTTGCCTAATGGGCAGGAGTTGTGGGTGAATGGTTGAAGGCAAGGGGATTAAGAGATACAAATAGGTAGATACAGCATAGCCATGGGGATATATAAAGTACAGTATAAGAAATGGAAGAGCGAAAAAACTTGTATACATGACCCATGAACATAAACAATGGTCAGGGGTTTGCCTGAGAGTAGGGAGTGCTGCATGGAGCGACAGCAAAGGGGGAAAAATCAGGACAACTGTAATAACATAATCAATAAAATATAATGTAAACAGTAAATAAATAAAATTCTGATATGAAAACCTGTAGATCAGTATCATGGACAGGCTGATAAGTAGGTTTATTTTGAAATAGATATTCTCTAATTATTTTTCAATATGAGCCATTATTTAGTTACCAAGACAGAAAACTTCATATAAAAATAGACTAAGGTGACATAATTGTTAAATGAAGGCTTAGAAAGAAAATTAAACCTAGGGGAAAAAAACCAAAAAGATGTATGTGGAGTTTAAGAATAATTGTTAAATGAAGGCTTAGAAAGAAAATTAAACCTAGGGGGAAAAAAAAACCAAAAAGATGCATGTGGAGTTTAAGAATAAGAGCTTTCTTTTATTATAACTTAGAAATTTGTACTCAGGTTATTTTAGTTTTACTTATTCCTTATCTTAGAAAAGTGTTTTGCTATCAAAATGGCAAATTCCACTTAGTTTAAAACAGAATGTAAAAAGATAAATGATCTTAGAGACAATAATTCACTAACGATCTGAACTGATGAATTCGCCTACCTACAGGTACAATAATTAATTCTGCTTTTTTAAACCTTATAGGTATATAATTTTTAATATTTTTATTAAAAATACATGATATACAAATATAATTTTAATAAATGAAATTTAGTTATTTGATTGTGACTTTCTACCACTCCAAAAGTTCAAATGATGTTAGCAAAAAATGTAGACTACTATGAAGTTTAAATTATGAAGCTCTAATCTCATGAGTTTCTTAGCAATTTAACTATGCCCTAGACTCATATTTTAAATTTTATTATGTCATCAGAGTTATATGAGATGGGACTCCCCTAAAACAGAATTATTTTCTGTAGAAAGAGCCCCATGTAGTACAGGCTTCCCCCGCTAAGTGTGTGTTCTAGGAACCATCTGTATCAATGTACCAGCTGATGTTTTTGTGAGAGGTTGCATTTGGCTTCAGTGAGTTTTTTTTTGAAGACTCTTTCCACACATTTTCCCATTTCATGATGGGTGATTTATGAGTGCACCTGCCCACACTATGCTGAGTTTTCAGCAGCTTTTGACCAAAAATGGTATGACCCCCATGTCCCAACTTCCCTATTCACCGGATTTCACCCCGAGTGACAATTCTTATTTTCCTGGATGAAAAAAGTCTGCAAAGGTAAACATTTTGCCAAATGAGAAGAGGTGAAACAAAAAAGAGCAGAAGACTAAAAGACATCAAAATTGACAAGTTCAAAAGCTGTTTTGAATAGTGGAAAAAATGTCCCAATAGGTGTATTGCATCAAATGGAAAGCACTTTGAAGGTGACTGAATTTTAAACATGTAATAATACATGCGCAATTTTTATAAAAATTGTGTTAAGAATAGGAAGCCCAGGGATAAACACATGTCTCTATGGTCAATTAATATTTGACAAAGGGGGCAGAAGCATATATTGGAGTAAAAATAGCCTCTTCAACAAATGGTGCTGGACAGCTACAGGCAAAAAATTGAAACTCGAACACCAACTTACACCATACACAAAAATAAACTCAAGATGGATAAAAGACTTAAATATAAGTCATGACACCATAAAAGTCCTAGAGGAGAACATTGTCAGGAAACTCTCAGATATCCCATGGAGCAATATTTTCACTGATATGTCCCCTAGAGCAAGGGACATAAAGGGAAGAATAAACAAGTAGGACCTCATCCAAATAAGAAGCTTCTGCATGGCTAAGAAAACATCAGCAAAATTAAAAGGGAGCCAGCCGTATGGGAAAATATATTTGCCAATGATACATCATAAAGAGGTTTGATCTCCAAAATATATAAAGAACTCACATGACTCCACTCCAAGAAGACAAACGATCCAATCAAAAAATGGGCAAAGGACCTGGACAGACACTTCTCCAAGGAAGAGATACAGAATGCCCAGAGACATATGAAAGGATGCTTAGCGTCACTAGTCATCAGAGAAATGCAAATTAAAACCACAGTGAGACATCACTTCACACCAGTCAGAATGGCCATGATAAACGGATCAACAAGCAACAGGTGCTGGCGAGGCTGTGGAGAAAAGGAAACACTAGTACACTGTGGGTGGTAATGCAGACTGGTACAGCCACTGCAGAAAACAGTTTGGAATTTCCTTAAAAAGGAACTGCCTTCTGACCCAGCAATTCCACTGCTGGGATTATACCCTAAGAATCCCAAAACGCCAATTCAAAAGAACCTATGCACCCCAATGTTCATAGCAGCACAATTTACAATAGCCAAGTGCTGGAAACAGCCTAAATGCCCATCAGTAGATGAGTGGATCAAAAAACTATAGTACATTTACACAATGGAATACTACGCAGCAGAAAGAAAGAAAAAGCTACTACCCTTCTCGACAGCAGGGATGGAACTAGAGAGCATTATGCTAAGTGAAATAAGCCAGGGGGCGAAAGGTAAATACCATATGATCTCACCTATAAGTGGAACCTAACCAACAAAACAAACAAGCAAGGAAAATATAACCAGCAACATTGAAAGAAAAAAAGAAATCAACAGAGTCAAGAGGGAAGGAGCGGGGGGAGGGGAAAGGGAAGGGAAGGGTCAAGTTAAGGAACATGTATAAAGGACCCATGAACAAAGCCAAAGTGGGGAAGGATTGAGAGAAGGAGGTGGGGGAGGAGTGCAGGGGAAAGTTGTGGTGGGAAGGTGGAGACAAATGTATTTGAACAAAAAATAAAAATTAAAAAAAATATTCAGTTCTTTGGTCTCCCCTCCTTATAAATAAAATTATTTGTGTCTGAGTACTTTCACTAAAAATTTGGGAGGTTTACCCATTGTATTGTGTGTAATGGTTCATTCACATTTAATTATAATTAAATGTAAATCATAATTAAAATGCTAAAGTTTAAAAATAAAGAGAGATCATATCCCATTTAAATGTTCTACTATGAACATTCTGGTACATGATATTAGTGTATATTTGTATATATCATGCTCATGTATTTACATAAAGTAGTGAGAAAATTTAGAAAAAAAGCATACAAAGTTAAAATATGTAAATCTATTGCATTTCTTCATACCAACAATAAGAAACTGAATCATAAATATTTTTAAAAATCCTTTTACACTGGCATCAAAGCCAAAGTAATTAGGAATTAATTTTTTAAGAAGCACAAGATCTGCACTGAACTACAAAGTATTGCTGATGGAGAAATCCAAGATGGGAGAGGAAGAAGTGGAAACTGTACAAGCCTCCTCCTGGACCTAAATAGTATTGAAGAAAAATTTTAAAAACCTAGAAATGGAGATATATATGTTAATAAATTAGAAAAATCAACGTAGTTAAGAAATCAGTTCTCTGCAAATTTCTGTATCTATTAAAAGCAATTCTAAAATAATCTCAGCAGAACTTTTTTTGAAATTCAAGTTTTAATCTAAAATGTATATGAAATGCAAAGAGCATAGAACATAAATAGTGTTCTTGAAAAAGAATAAATTTGATGTCTTACATACCTGACTTTAAGACATGATACAAAGCCACTGTAATCAAGACAGTGTGTTACTTACATAAGAATCAACAGATAAAGAACCCAGATTGAACCTAGACTTATACAATTGATTGTTGAAACAGATGTAAAATTGTCCAATGAGAAAAGTTTTTCCCGGTTTTTCCCTATTTTTCAAGAGAAACTGAATGTTTACTTGAAAATATTTAACCATCACATCTTTCTCATATTTTATATAAATTCAAGATTAGTTTTATTTGTGCATAAAAACTAAAACCATGAACTTATAAAACATAAAATATATTTTTGACATAAAAGAAGATTTTTTAAAGATAGATCACAGAGCAACAAACATAAAAGAGAGATTGAGAAATTGGGTATCATGAAGTTTAAAAACATCTACTCATCTAGAATATATTAATGAACTCTTGAAACAATAAAAATGTACAAATTTTTTAATAAATTCTTCACAAGGAACATACAAGAATGGTCAAAAGCAAGTTTAAAAAGTTGCTTAACATCATTAAGTCATCAGGGAAATTCAAATTAGAACCATAATGATATATCACAAGATTTATAAACAGCTTCCATAGACAGCTAAAATTTGAAGTTTGATTTTACAACACATAGGTATCATAAAAAAATGATCAATTTTTGGTGGTAATGTAAAACGGTGTATCTACTTGGAAAAGTTCAGGCAGTTTCTTATATAACTAAACAAGCACCTACCACATAACCCAGCAATTGTAATTCTAGGTTTCCCAAAGAAAAATAAAAATATATATCCATAAGGCAACTTGTATAAAATTACTCATAACAGCTTTATTTACAATAGCCAAAGGCTGGAAACAAAACAAATGTCTGTCAATAGTAGAATGAATGAATAAGAACTGTGTATTCATACAATGGAATAAAGAGTAATAAACCACTAATACATGCAATAGCATGGATAAAATCTAAAAAAATCTCTATACTGAGTGAAGAAATCCTTATATACAAGAATTTATAACATATAATTATTTCCTTGAATTCTAGAATACACTAAATTAATTTGTATTAGAATGATCAAAACAATGATGACCTCTGGGAGGATAGGACTGCAAATTAACTGGGAATAAGTATGAATGAGCACTCTAAATTGATGCTAATACTCTAAATCAAGATGAAAATTAAATAATATAGGTATGTATTTATCAAAACACAATGAATATATCCTTAAGATTTGTGCATTTTGGTGTATATAAAATCTGCATATATTTAAAAACCTACAAACAAATATAGAATCCTTATTAATGATATACATGCTGATATACATAACAGAAAGTACATAGATATCTGCAATTTATTTTAAAGTACATCAAAATGAAATATATTAATACATGGATATCAGAGTAGATTAAGGATAGATGTAAGATAAAAAATACAATTTGTAGAATCTAGATGGTGAGAATACATAAATTTTAACTGTAAACTTCTTTAAATATTGCTGTATGTTTGAAAATTTTAGTAATAAAATATTGAGGAAAAACTAATCAGGACTTTTCCTGCCAGTCATGTTGGAATAACTGTTACCAGCCTGTCTTTCTTGATGTAACAATGAGATAACAGAGAAAAATATATGAAATAGAATTTTTCCAGCAAGGGACAACAGAGATCTGTGATGTCAGGGGGAAAAAAGAGTAGTGCAGGATCAAGTGACAGAAGCAGGCATTTGCCCATGCTTTCAGGTTGGAAGCATTTTCTAGAATGAAGATCAAGGAGGAGGACACTAAACAGCATCCAGTGGCCCCTCTGAGTTAAAGACATACAAATCCAATTTGGAATAACTGAGGCAGCTGTAATTTGTGGTACAGAATAACAGAGAGAAGGAAATAATGCAGAAAAAGAGTTTCAGAAAAGTGCCTATTGTTCCCTTGAGTTCACCATGGAATCTAAAGTGCTAATCCATAGGTTAAAAGTCCTCAAGACAAAAGAACTACCCTGAACTGTAAACCAAATTTATTTTAGAGCTCATACCTGTGAAATATTTGTGACCCTTCTAATTAAAATAAAGGAATTCCATTGGCAACTCAGAACATTCAATAGAGATGCCTAAAGGATCAAATACAATAAAAACCCTGGATTAAAGTCTAATCTAGTCTTTCTCTACAAAATTTTGATTAAGAGTACCAAAGGAATCAAGTGAATATGCAAATAGCATACATGTCTTTCAAGATAAACTTCAATATCCTTTAAAGTGAGCTTTTTTCCCCCCAAGGAACTTCCTTTATATTTTTAAGAGCATGACAGAGATGGAAAAAGAGCTTTGCATTTACAATGTTACTTCCTTGTTACTTTGAGTTACTCCGTAACTCAAAGATGGCGCTGAGGAGAAAAGAACCTCATTTTACAGATGGAAAAATAGAGGGAGGGAGGGAGGGAGGGAGGGAGGGGGGAGAGAGAGACAGAGAGAGGGGGGAGAGAGAGAGAGAGAGAGAGAGAAACAAGGGATTTTAAAAAAATACAAACACCAGAAAATGTAACACTTGCAAATGCCAGGATGCAATTAAGAAATAATTACTAGAGCCCCAGCTGGTGTGGCTCAGTGAGTTGAATGACTGCCTGTGAACTGAAGGGTCACCAGCTCTATTCCCAGTCAGGGCACATGCCTAGATTGCACGCTAGGTCCCCAGCTGGGGATCTGCAAGAGGGAGCCAATTAATGTTTCTCTCCCTCTCTTTCTCTCCCCTTTCCCCTCTTTCTAAAAACAAATAAGTAAAATCTTAAAAAAAAAAAAAGAAAGAAAGAAAGAAAGAAAGAATTACTAGATGTGGAAGAAAGAAATGGCCCATACCAGAAGAAAATCAACCTTTAGAAAGAAACTCAATAATGGCAGAGATGATAGAGCTTGTAGACAAGGACTTTAAAGCAGCTATTATATCTCAAAATCTTAAAGGAAAAAAAGAACTTAATGTGGGAAAAATAAAAGATATAAAAGTAATCATATGGAAGTTTTAATTCTGAAAGTATAAACTTTCAAATAAAAAATACAATTATTGGGTGACTTAAGAGTAGATTACATTAATATTACATAATAAAAGATCAGTAACTGTGAAGCAGCACTAGAAACTATATGGAAGCAGAGACAGAGACTGAAGGGTAAAAAAGCAATTTCAGTAGCTTGTGGAACAATATTAAGCCACCTAGCATACATGTAATTGGAGTAATAAAAGGAAAGATATGTGGACATAAACAAATGTTTTTGAAAACTTCTCACAAATTTTTCATATTTGAGAAAAATCTTGGATCAACACATCTAAAAATGTCAACAAAACCCAAGCAGGACAAACAACAAACAAAAAAAAAGACCTGAACTTGAACACATCAAAATTCTATTGTTGAGAGCCAGTGATAACAACAAATATAAAAAGCAACCCCAGTAAAGAGATGTATTCTATACAGAGAGCAAAAAATTAGACAAACCCCAAAATCTTTATCAGAAATTAAAGTGATATGAAAGAAAACATCATTAAAGTACCAAAGGACAAATGTTAATGTGAAACTAAAATGCTATATCCAGCAAAAATACCTTTCAAAATTGAAAATGAAATAAAGATGGTTTCAGAAAAAGAAAACTTTAGAGAATTCAACACAGGTAGATGTTGAGTTACATAAATTAAAGAAAGTGTTTTTTTCCAATGATAATAAAATGATAGAACTTTGGTTTCACTACTAAAGTAAACAACCTGGAAGTTGTCACAGATAACCTGATGAGAACAAAATGATGAGCAAAAAGGAAATCACAGCTCTAAAACCTGAAGAGAAAGAAGGATGCAGAGAATCCTAACCAAGATCAGAAACAGAAGCCTCTAGAGCCATAGAGGCTTCTGATAGGAACAGTCAAATGGTAATTTTGATGAATTACTGGAGGCATGAGAGTGAGAAAATCATGGGGACCAGTCAGGGAATCTCTCAACTTTCATGGATTTTGCCTTCATCTACCCCACCAGGCTACCACAGTTTACATTGGAGAAAGAGCTCCTCCTGGCTGTGGCAAAGGAAGGTAAATGTTAATCATTGTTCATGGCAACAAACAAAATACAAGTTCCTTTCCTCCTGTAGCAAGAGTAGCATAGGGGTTTCCTAGCTGTTTTAAGACAGTCAACTTCCAGTATGTGCTAAGGGAAGAAAATAATTTTATAAACTCCCTGTACATTTTAGATATAACTTTAGAGCATAAATTCTTCAAAATTTAATAATGTTTTCTTTGTTAATATTGTACAATTTGAACAAAATGATTTTCTCCCAAATATGTCTTCAGTGAATAATCATCTCAGATGATCTGTTGTAATAAATAATGGTGTTACTTAAAAGCATTAAGAATAAATGTTTAGAATTTCTGGCTTTTATTTTCTCTTTAGCTCTAATGGCTTTAGAAATTCAAATTCATTCAAAGTAGATTGAAATAACCTTTTAGAAATAATTGTTATGGCTTTTCCTCCTTTTAATAGTATAATGTGCATAAAATAGCATTATCTGTTCTGTTTTGTGTTCCAAAACTACAGAAAATTTTAGGTAAGCCCTTAAGTTAGCATTCTATAAATGCTAATATAGCAGAAGAACAGGAAAGTTTCCTTTCTACAATATTTTAGTGCACTTCTTGTATTTTAAAATATATGGAGTTGGTATTAATACACTTTATACATGCCACAAAATTAGCTCTTTTATCAGTGTGGTGTTTGAAAACGATTCATCTTACTGTGTGAAAGAAATTTCCATTTTCAAATGAGGTTTTTTTTGAGATAATAGATGAATTTTGGAAGATACACAATACTAAATATTATAGTCTATGGACTACCTGTATACAAGTACTCTATATTATAGCTGTATAGATATTTAAAAATCAAAGGAGGTGCATAATATAATTAGTTGTGTGCACTCCAGATATTATGAAAATATGAGGGAAATGAACATTCTTCTGATTTTCCTATCAATGTATAATTTAATAAATCATTTTGAACATACACCAATGTTTTATTCCCATAATATGCAACATCATTTTCCAAGGTTGAATTGTGTTTTAAAAAAAGAAAATATACTTTATTTTATTGTCAATATGGCATAAGGATCTGGCACTCCCTCTTACAGAGCTCAGCCATACACAGCAACAGGAAACAATAACAAACCAAACTTCTCTCCAAAGAATTTTACGTAATAGGTTTTATAGAATAGTACTGCATTTAGCTCCTTTCTTGACAAAGGCTCTTAAAAAGACAGCAATGACAATGAAAGTTTGGAGAGGGGAGGGAGTAGGATAGACTGCAAGATTTTGTTGAGAATTTTTATGTGATGTTGCTAACATTAATTTAGAAAATATTGTAACATGTTGATATGTTTAGCTCCTTCAGTACCAAAATCAAAAACAATATTTATCCATATCACATTAAAGTTCTTGATCCCTACAGGGAACACCAAGGGTGTTTGTTTGTTTGTTTTCTCTTTGTATTTTACTGTTTTGACTTACAGGTAAAACTGTTTTGGGTCGTCATGTCAAAGATTTTAAATTAGCATTCTAACATTCCAAATCCATTCAACCTCTCATGCAAAAACAAACAAACAAACAGAAAACCTTCTATGTATTATAATTAACTCCTCATTTTCAAATGTCCATAAGTTAAAACCTTGACAAAAATACATTCTGGGATTTTCGTGTTCCATCACATTCATTATGAAAGCAAAATTGAACATACAGACTTCATAGAAGTTTCTTTTCTTTGATATAATTCAATCTATGCCTGACCTAATCTATTTGAACAGAGGTCTAAAACTAAATTACAGAGCATGATTTTCAAAAGACTACCAATTGAAAAACTTTCAAAATGTTCTATAACAGTTATAAATATTATACAGGAGCATATCATGCCACCTTGTTAGTTTAAAATAACTTAATATTTTATATAAATATTTGTTTTCAGAATGACAGAAAACACTAAAAAAAACATTAAAAAATCAATAAGTAAAAATGGTACTCTTTGTTTAGGAACTCTCCAACATCCACGTGTCTCCTGTAGGATACACAGCAATGTTTATACGACCTTTGTCCCAGCGCTTTGCTGTGTATGCTTTTCTAAACCGGGATAGTAGAAAAAGGAATTGCTTCCCAGGCTGGCTTTCTTTAGAACCTCAATTTGACTGAATAATTAGATTGTTGCCTTCTTTAGGATTAGAAAAAAAATTGCAATTTACTTAAATTCATTGAATTTTTTTCTTTCATTAAAAAAATTTATTGGTAGTTTAGTGTATTTCAGAATCACACTTGAAGAATCACAGAAGACAACATTCAAACAAGACAATCCCCCCCAAAATTACATAAAACAAATTAAATTTTAAAAGTGAACAATTAAAAATTTGGCTATATTAATATGAAATATGCTGTTTAAATATTAACTGTTTTAAAGTTGAATTTGTTCATTCTAATTCCATAAAACAGTATACTAACTCTTTATTTTCATCATTCTACATTTATATTAAAAAGGCTTGCAAAAATTAAAACTGAAAGAATTCTCTTTTTCTTAATTTTTTATATTGCAATCATATACACAAGTATATAACTCCATAAGATTTATAGTTTAGAGATGAATGTTAAAACTTCCAGTAAAAAAAAAAAAAAAAGAAGAAGACAATACTGTTATAGTAAGCAACTAAGTTAGGTACTAACAAAAGGAAGCAAAACTGCCTAAGCCTGATTAAGTCGGAAGCTACAGCCTCACAGACACAAAAGGCGAAGATGCAAGCTTAGTAAAAGAGAGAGGGGCTGGAGACAGGCTTTCCAATTTCCTTTTATCTATCTCTTGGAGGGGGACAACTAGCCTTTCATCAGGATTGGGTGAGGGGAGAAACATAACCGGGAAAGTCCTTTACTAGCCGCATGTGCAATAGGAGCCAGATGACAACACAGAACTTTGAGGCCTGTGCAGTAGGAGTCAAAATGGTGACCATAAAGGGGAAGAGTTTAACGTGGGGAAAATGTTGGATGGGATAGGGGCATAAAACCCCTGAGAAGATCCAGGAAAGGGATTGGATAGGGGAAGGTGCCAGCATAACCTCAGGAAGAGTCAAGAAAGAGATGGGATAGTTTGAAAGAAAGCCTGCTATTTTCCAAACCCACAGAGATATAATCAAAGCTTAAAAAAGGCCTGTGCACTCTCTCCCTTTAGCAGCCGCAAGCAGAATGGGAACAGAGATGGTGCTGGACTGCAGGACCCCAGGTGCTGGGCTAATGGCTTGGCAGCTGTGGGTCCTGGCTCCTCTCCTGGGCAAGTGCAGACCTTTGGCCCCAGAGGCTAGACTTCTTCCCCAGTGAGATGGAGCTGAGCCACCTAGTCTTGGATGAGACATCAGGCATGGTGTTCCCAGGGACAGCCCTTTGTTTTCATTCCAATAAATCTTGCCACTATATCTCAAATCCTCCTATGCAAGTATCTGTGAAATGCATTTCCTGCAATACTATGGAAGAATCTTATTTTTAATCTCTTACAGCAACAATACTGCTATAATTATTTGACAGTACAATACTTCCTTTCTGATAAAGCTCCATGCCCAGCTGTCAGTGGCAGCAATCTAGGCGCGTCCGTTGCCCTCCTCATTTGAAAATGAGCTCCATAGGCAGGCCCTTGAGCATCCCTAAAGCAACAATGTGAGTTCAGCTATCGTTATTTTGATCCACTTCCACTGTTCCCTGACCTAGCAAATTACTCCTCCCTCCATCAAAAACATGCAATTTTCTGCTGACTTTTAGAATAATCTCAGTTATATAGATTGGCTCTGTATTAATTAGAATTAGATTTGACTGATACCAACCTGATTTTCTCTCCTTTGTAAATTAATAAAACTTTTCACCTTGATACCCCTAGGATCAAAACTTTACTTTTAAGTCCCAGAAATGTTACTTATATGTCTTGAAGTAAACCATCTTAAGACAAATTTCTCAGGTACAAGAAGGGCCACTTGAAAACTTTAGATTCCTAAAAATTTTTCTTACACTTTACCTTGAAAATTAGCTTCTTTTCCATTTTTTAATGTTTCACAGACTAAGATATATATGTTGAATCTTCTTATACTATCATCATATCTATAATGTTATCTCTGAGTCATTTTGCCTCCTAAATTGTATTTTTCATTTCCACTCAGTTGACTGCATTTATTAATCTCCTAAATTCTCCTGTTGGAATTTCACTTAAACCTTTTCCCATTTGGACACATTGAAATTTAGTACTGTGTTCAGTTGTGAATGATTTTGTCTTTATCATCTACTTCTGTGGTTGTTATTTGAGGTTTTCTTTTCTTTTTATAAGTGCAAATGCTTAAAAACAATTCAGATTTCAAAATTGCGATAGTTTTTCTCTGTCTTGAATTTTCTTTTTAAATTTATTTTATTGTGTTTTTCCATTACCACTTATTTCCCTTATACCCCCCTTTTCCCTCAGCAGTCACTACACTGTTGTCCATGTCCCTGAGTCCTTTTTCCCTTTTGCTCTATCCCTATACTCCCTAATTGCTCCCCACCCCCGTGAGAACTACCAGCCTGCTCTCTATCTAGGAGTCTGCCTCTATCTTGCTTGTTAGTTCAGTTTGTTCATTAGATTCCACATATGAGTGAAATCCCATGATATTTGTCTTCCTCTGACAGGCTTATATTTCTAAGATATTTAGACACTTATTGTCGAAATTTCGACAAAAGTGTTTGGCTTATGAATGTGGGTGAGAATAATCAATACCACCTCCCAGCCTATAACAATTTTTTTGTTTTGTCCTCCTTTCTCCCTTCCTTCTCATGACCACCAGCCAGATTCATAGAATTCATCTCAAATTCCAAAACCCTAGGAGATGGTCTGGGGAGAATATATGGAGAGGAACATTCCTTCTACTTCCATCTCACCTTTTGATTGTGATAAAAAAAAAAAAAAAAGAAAGAAAGCAGTAAACCTGACTCTAAACCTGAATCCAATTGTCTGTCTCACTCTCTTCCTCCCCTTCCTATTTTTTTTTAATTTAACAAACATAAGCACAGTACTTACTATGCCCCAGTAGGTACTGTAAGAGCACAAGTATTAGATAATCCTAAGGTAGATTTAAGTTAAGTATATATAACATAGCTGAGAAGTGTTGAGACCAGACAGTTTGGTTGTATCTTTTGCTTTCTAAAATTATAATGCATTACCTCTTCATTGGACACTTTTCTTATATGCTTCTTTGTCATTTATATAATTTTATTACATTATATATTAATATGTCTGCAATAACAGGAATTTAATTTAACATTGTAAATATTCAACCAGAACGAAACTGTTGTAATGTTAATTTTAAAATGTGAAATGTTTTATTCTATGTTAATAACTCATTTCCCTCTTTTATTCAAATGTGAATTCACTTAGGTCTTTCATTTACCTACTTATTATTTAGTATAATTTTAACATAATGCATACTGTGCACTTGAACAATGTTGTTAACTAATGAGGAATAATTTTGAGAGAGCTGAATTATAACCACTAGACCATTAGGGAGGAGGGGAGGAATAATTTTGGTCCATACAAACTAAAATTATAACCTTAACTGGAACATTACACGACAAAAAAGGTTATAGACAATGTCACTGAAATAAGCTATAAAGTATTCAAATAATAATTTTTAGTATAAAATCTTTACCTTTACAATTATTTTTTGAGTAATTGCATATTTATATTCTAGTAATTTTAATGTGGTTTTTATTTTGTAAAATTTTAAAATGATAGTGTTTTTGAACATCCTTCATAATTCATACCCCACAGTATGAATATATAATTTATTTTACAAACCTGCTGTTAATAAGATTAGTATGACTCTAGAAAATGCTCAGCTATTTAGAAATTGGAAGTGTTGCTTTGTTCTTTCTTCACAAACGCTTGTTTAATCTAACATAGCATACTCTTTATTAAAGAAATATATAATCTTCATTTATCTATTTGGATTAAAGTTATTATTTGTAGTCATACAAATTTATATCTCTGGTGGAAATATCCCTTTGGTTAATACTTTTAATGTGGCTATCTCTGCCCTAAGACATACAGATATCCCTCATAAATCCTTGTTTAATTCTGATCTTCCTATGTTATTTTCTTGATATGTTTTCATTTTATTGTACTGACTCAGAACTATCTCTAAACTACAGTTAAGCATCCATTTAGTATGCTATCAGGAGTGATATAAAGGAACATTTAGCTATCATATTTCTCTGTCAATTTCCTTGGATTCCTTGCAACAAAAGTAAAATGTTTCTTTAAAGTATGTCTCCAATTTATTGAGAACTTAGTGAAATTCATGCCTTAAATTTTGTTGAAAACAATGCACCAGATGATAGGGAGATTGAGGGGTAGGAATGAATAAAAAAGGGGAAGGGATTGAGAATACAAATTAGTAGTTACAAAATAGCCTCAGGGATGTAAAATATAGCATAGGGAATATAGTCCATGTTACTGCACTAACTATATGTGATGTTGCATGAGCACTAGATATTTTGGAGTGGTCACTTTGTGAGTTATATGAATATTTAATCACCATATTGTACAACTAAAACTAATAATATTGTATGCCAACTGTACTTTAAAAGTAAAATATTATTATAAAAAGAAAACAATGAAGATCATGGATGTGAGCAATTAGGGGGAGATTAGTAGTTCCACGGTATTAGCAACAACAGGAAAAGTGATAACACTGCTATGAACATAGGGTTGCATATGTCCTTAAGATCTGGTGCTTCAGGATTCTTAGGATATATTCCCAGAAGTGGGACCGCTGGGCCAAAAAGCAGTTCCATTTTTAATTCTTTTAGGAAATTCCACACTGTTTTCCACAGTAACTACACCAGCCTGCACTCCCACCAACAGTGTACTAGGGTCCACTTTTCTCTACTTCATCACCAGCACTAGTTTATTGATTTATTGATCATAGACATTATGTCAGGTGTAAGGTGATATCTCATTATGGTTTTAATTTCCACCTATGTGATGATTGGTGACGCTGAGCATTTTTTCATGTATCTATCGGCCAAATCTATGTCCTATTTGGAGAAGTGTCTATTCAGGTCCTTTACACACTTATTGATTGGATTGTTAAACAGCCCAAGTACCCATCAGTAGATAAGTGAATGAAAATTTGTGGTACATTTACACAATGGAATACTACATGGCTGTAAAAATAAAAAAAGAAGAAGAAGAAGAAGAAGTCGTAACTTTTGTGATAGCATGGATAGACCTGAAGATTATCATGCTGAATGAAATAAGCCAGTCAGAGAAAGACATATACCATATGATCTCACTTATATGTGCAACTCAATGAACAAAATAAACTGACAAACAAAATAGAAACAGAGGCATGCATGTATGAAACAGACTGACAGATGTCAGAGGGTCGGGGTGGAGGGAACAGGATGAAAGAGTGTGAAGGGAGTAGCTGAAGAACCTATATGTGTCACCCATAAACAGAGACAACACTGGCAATGGCCAGAGGGAAGGGGGAGGTGGAGGCTGGGTGGAAATGGGCAATGGAAGAGAAAATAGAGACATATGTAATAGCGTCAACAATAAAAAATAAAGTTTATAAAAAAAAGAAAAAGAGGGCAGTGATAGACCAGCTAGAAGTTTAACAAAGACAACCAGGGAAAAGATAAGCAAGAAGAGTCTTCTTTGGGCCAAAGCCTGAAGATGGCAAAACTCTGTACATGAAAAAGGTCTTAAAACAGACTGCAGGGCAATTAATGCCCAGGGCATTGTTGAAAACATGATTATCAGATATCAGTTAGTAGAGGCTAACAGCTAGGTATGATACCAGTGGAGGCATATCAGTAAGAAACTTAATAGAGAGATAGAGAAAAGAGATTATCAAAAAAAAAAAAAAAAAAAAAAAAAAAAGCCTGGCCAAATCCACACCAATCCTGAAATTGAGGAAACAGTGCATACACCTAATGCTATGTATTCTAAGGAGTAACATCAGAGGTTGCACTAGGTGGCAGGAGGAGGAAGGAGTTACCTTTAATAAAGTGATCCAGCAAAATAATATTTTTTAAATAAACAAACAAAAACAACAATAACAGCCCTGACAGGCCAGCGTGGCTCAGTAGTTGGAGTATCATCCTGTGAATGGAAAGATTGCAGGTTTGATCTCCAGTCAGAGCATATGCCTAGGTGGTGGCTTTCACTGCCCAGCTGGGATGTGTACAAGAGGCAAGCGATCAATGTTTCTCTCTTACATTGATGTTTCTCTCCCTCTCTCTGTCCCTCCCTTCCTTTCTCTCTAAATCAATAAACATCTCCTTGAGTGAGGATAAAACAACAATATAGGGGAGGCTGATTCAACATTCATAAGTAAATTAATTTAATTCACCACATCAAAACAACTGAAGGAGAAAATTCATATGGCCCTGGCTGGTATGGCTCCCTGGATTGAGTGCCAGCCTGCAAACCAAAGGATCACCGGTTCAATTCCCATTCAGGGCACATGCTTGAGTTGCAGGCCAGGTCCCCATTTCAGGACACAAAGAGGAAACCACACATTGATGTTTCTCTCCCTCTTTCCCTCCCTTCTCTTCCCCATCTCTAAAAATAAATAAATAAAATCTTTTTAAAAAATTCTAAAAATCATATGGAGATAGCAATTATTGCAGGAAAAATTATTTGAAAACATCTAGTGCCCATTCCAGATAAAACTCTTAGAAGACTAGAGGGAAACTTCAACAACTTGATAAGAACATCTATGATAAATCTAGGGTAACATCATATGTAATGGTGAGAAACTAGAAACTTTACCCTTAAGATATGGAACATGGCAAGGATTTCCATTATCACCACTCTTATTCAACATCGTATTGGAAACCCTAGCTATTGTAGTAAGGCAAGGAAAGAATATAAAATATCTAGATTTCAAAGGAGGAAATAAAAGTTTATTTGTTTCATATGACATAATTATCTGTGTAGAAAATCCCAAAGAATCAATGGTAAAACCCCTAAAACTAAGTGATTACAACAAGTTCACAATATACAAGGGTAATATACAAATGTCAACTGCATTCCTATATATCACCAATGAAAACTGAATTTTGAAATAGTTAAAAAAAAACTGATTTACAAGAACTCCAGAAATGAAATTCTTAGAGATAAATTGAATAAAATATATATAGGATCTATATTAAAAGAATTAAAAACTTTGATGAAAGTTTTCTCCAAGTTAATGGAGAAAAATACCTTATCATGGATTGGAAGACACTCTATTGTTAAGGTTATCATTCTTGCCAATGTAGTATAATATAATATCTACTAAAAATAATGTTGGAGGACTGACATTGCATGACTTCAAGAAGTATTATAAGGATATAGGAATCTGCACAGCACAATATTGGTAAAAGGCTGAACATATACATCAGCAGAATAGATAGAGAGCCCAGAAACAAACGCACATAAATATGGTCAACTGCTCTTTGACAAAAGAAACAGACAATTCAATGGAGACAAGATACTCATTTCAACAAATGGTGCTGGAACAGGAAGAGGAAAATAAAGAATCCAAACATAGTTCTTATATCTTTCACAAAATTAACTCAAAATCGACCAAAGACCTAAATATATGATGCAAAATATATTTTTATAAAAAAATAACAGGAGAAAAATAAGTGCCCTTGGTTTTGGCAATGAATTTTTAGATGTAAAATCAAAAGTATAATTAATTTTAAAACATTGATAAGTAAAACTGAATTAAAAGCAAAAACTTCTGCTTTGCCAAGACACTAAGAGAATGAAAAAGCAAGCCAATGAGTGGGAGAAAATGTTTATAAAACACATCTCCCATAAAGAACTTGTATCCAAAATATGAAAAGAACTCTTCAAATTCAATAGTAGGAAAACAAACAATTGGATTACTTTAATGAGTAAAACACAGTAACTGAACAGATGCCTCAAAAATATTATATAACTCATGGCAAATAAGTATTTGAAAATATTTAATATTATTTGTCAATGGGAAAGAAACAAATTAAAACAATGTGATTCTACTACATACCTATTAGAATAACTAAAATTCAAAAACCAACAAAAAAACTTGATGATACCAAATGTTTGTGAGGATGCAGTGCAACAGTAACTCTCCTTCATTGTTGGTAGAAATACAAAGAGGTACAGTCATTTTGGAAAACAGGTTCACATTTTCTCATAAAGCATAGTCTTACCAAATGATTGAGCAATAAGTCTTCTACATATTTAATCAATTGAGTTGAAAACATATTCCACAAAAACCTGAATGTGAATATTTATAACAACCACCAAGTTGTTGTTCAATAAGTTAAAGAATAAAAATTATTATATATTCATAATTTAATTTGGAATACCAAATTAGAATCAAGAAATTTTATTCAGTGATAAGAATAAATGACATATCACTCCATACCTCGGGCTTTCAATCAAGATAGTGGCATAAGTAAATATGGTACTCACATCCTCATCCAACCACATGAAACATACAACTAAACTACAGAGCAACCATCATTCAGAACCACCTGAAATCTAGCTGAACAGAAGTTATGCAACTAAGGGTATACAAAAGAAGCCACTTTAAGACTGACAGGAGGGATGAAGACACAAAAAGAGCTGGTTTATGTGGCATATAAAAATTGAGAGGGATATCACGGATGTGGAAATCCCCTTTGAGAAATGACGTATCCCAGCCTAACACCAGGCCCCCCAGATCAGTGCCAGGAAGAGAAGTCCCTGTAAGTTCTGGCTGTAAAGAAGAGGCAGGACTTGCAAGATCCCAGGCCATTCCACTTAAAGGGCCGGCACACAAACTTACTCAGAATCACTCCCTCTGAGCTCCAACACTGGGGCAGCAACTTGAATATCACCAAGAATATATAGGGAAGAACTAAATTGTCTAACATCAATGAGAAAACTAAAGGGGAGGCTTTCTCCCAGACCGAAGTGTTAGCAGATGTCATTGTTCCTTCTCTAAGCTCTCCCATCAGACAATATGCAGGCAGATGCCATACATGAGGTTCCACCAACCTGGCTCATACTGATTGCCCTGCCCTAGTGATTTCCTGAGACCTTGCCCCACCAACTTGTGGGCCCACTCCAGTTGCTTTTAGTGGTTTTTCTATATGAATGGACTGTCTTGGTTCATGCTTCAGACTTTCCTAAAATCTCTCAAATGAGTAGCATCTGGCCTTGGAGTGCTGCATACCTCTCACTAAGTGGCCCTAGGCCTGACACTAGTGGTAGTTGGCCTTGGTTAACAGCTTGGCCTCTTCTGGACACCTCCAAGCCCAGCACAAGTAACACCCATCTGCAGACAACTTTATAGCCCATGCCAGGTGCCTCGTAGTAGAACACAAGCAGTGGCTGACCTTCGCTCATACCTCCTGGAAGGCCCCAGAGCCAGTGCAGCTGGTGGACAACTTCAGACCATGTGGAAACATCATCCAACCACCTCCGCAGGCAGCACACTCAAGGGGTAGGTTCAGTGGGCATAGAACCCAACTGAAATAATTCCTGCTCCATGGGGTAGGCCTCTGTACAGTTGATACTCTAGTAGTTACAGCCAGTCCTTACAGCAGATAGGCCTTAGGGTAAATCCTTTTCATTGACATGCAACAGCCATCAGAGTTGAACTATAACAGGAGGGTGTACATAACTCACACAGGGAAAGGCACACCTGGAGAGCTCAGCTCAGGTGATGGTAAGGCTGAGCCACTGAACCTTAAAGGATACCTACTACATTAGACCACTCTACCAAGCCTGGGGGACATAACAACTCTACCTACTAATACATAGAAACAAACACAGGGAGGCTATCAAAATGAAGATATAAAGAAAGATGTCCCAAATGAAAGAATAGAACAAAATTCCAAAAGTAGAACTAAACAAAATGTAGACTTGCAATCTACTAGATACAGAGTTTGAACCACTCATTATAAGAATGCGTAAGGAACCTAGTGATAAGGGCAAGATGACTTGGGAGGAGCAGCCTAGCCA